>NC_041392.1:105475687-105501175 GCF_002162155.2 Triticum dicoccoides
AGTGTCCAATAAGATTGGGTCTAACTTCTAAAAAGATGCTACAATATGTAGACCTAGTTCTCTTCTCTTGATGCTACCTACATGAAAAAAAACTATTCATCTCTCTCAAAATATTCCTAAGATCCCCCTTTTTGCACCTATTGCGGATGCTCCCCTAGTTCTACAATATAAAATCAGGAAGTATTTGTAAAAGGTACCCTCTCCGTTCACAAATATAAGATGTTCTAACTTTATTGATAGAAGCTTAGTGTGTTTGTTCACTCATTTCAGTCCACATGTAGTCCATATTGAAATATCCAAAACATCTTATATTTGTGAACATGTCTAGGAATGCTAAATACATCATGTCTAGGAATGCTCAATACATCATGTCTAGGAATGCTCGAATTGGAAGTTGAAGAAGCTCACCAGATTCAGAAGCCATGTCTAGGAATGCTTGAAGCTTCAAAGCTTTCCTGTAATACATCATGCCTCTCACTATTCGCAATAAGAAAAACATGTAAACACGGAATCAGCTAAATGATCCATATTTGACAAGATTGAAGGGTATGGCCGAAGTACCTGTTCGACAGAGTGTCTGCCCTCTAAGAGAGGCCCAATGACGAAGTTGAAGAACATTTTCTTCATTTCCCCAAACTTCAGTTTCTCTTTTGCAATCAATCCTTTCCATGAAATTATCCCATTCATCTATATAACAAGAATTATCAAGAATAGAAGACAAAAGGCTGGCAATCAAATTCATAAAGAACTGTAGGCATTAAAACACATCAAACAGGAAAGGAACCTGGAAAGATCTTCTGCAGGTAGAATATAATTGATACACCATCCTCATTCTCCAGATCAAGGTCGTTTCTTGAATATACAGTTTCCTCACTGTAGTATGGTGTCATTACACTGTGAAGAACAAGTGTCATATGAATCATCTAGAGCCCAATCTTTTTCGCTGAAACTCTCATGATCACAGAACAAATTTAAACATACGGTTTATCAGATATTTGTTGTTGTGAACTGATAATATATTTCTGGTGTTGACGTTGTTGATTTGATTATGAATGCACTTAAAGATGGGTGGCACACATTCTGTTGTACAGGTCTCCACTTGGAAGTTCACCACTTGTTCTTTTTTTAGAATATCTAGGTGCATTTTTCCTTTAAGGTGGGAACAGATGTACTTGTAACAAGATTACAGAGTGCCACTGCCAGACATTGTGGATGTTCAACGCTTCTGTTTATAAATTTTGTTTACCATCAAGTGAACATGAGCTGATGAGTACAGAATCAGTTGTAATATAATGCAACTTTAAATGAATTCTGATCAAAACTGTAGATGAACTTCGGTTCTAGTATGATAATGGCGCCACTGGGTTAACTGGTCAAGACACAAAACTCCGACTCTGTAGTTAATACCGAAAAGGGGCATGCAAATCTGCTGAGACAATGAGAGTGACAGACTCAAAGACAGTTTCAAAAGCAACTCAAGACACTCAATACTTCCATTTTTAGCTTAAACAACACATCAAATGACAGCAACAAGTTTTTTGAGACTACGATGAGGATGGCAGTGATCAAAATAACAACCTATCATAAAAATAATCCTAAACAACTGACCGTGAAAATTAGAAACCACCCCGCCATTTAGTTCAGAATACGAGTTCATCAAACAGCAATAATTTCAGTTAAAATCCCAACATTGATAAGCTTCTCCTTGGTATTAATGGTGCTTTCCTCTTTCCTGACTAGCACAAATTCACAATTCCACGCCCAAAAATATTCACGTTTTCTATTCTTTCAAACTGATCAGAGTTAAGAACATACCATAATTCAGCCCAAAATATTTCCTGATATAATTCTTTTTAAGAAGCACAGTAAAAGGACCATTAGCCAGTAGCTGCCAGGCTCCAAAGAATCCAGCTAATTTAGCTAGACATTATGATTTTCGATACTGCGGTATATTTAGATAAGTGGACGATACTGTGATATGTTGAAAGTTTACATACGAGACAAACCTGAAAGAGAGCATTTTGCGCACTCTAGGCGCACGTGGCATCTCCATGAATAGCGAATTAGTGAAAAATGATATTCTCCGGCGGGCTTCAAGATTTGTAGGCACATCCATTGCTGATTCTTTAACAGTCAAAAGCAGGTACAAGCGCTTAATCTGTAGATAGGTGAAGTTAGCGAACCTTCTTTGTTACAAAGCCAAATAAGAATATGATGTTATTACTTGTTCTTCCCACTGCGCAGAAATTGGTGGTGGGAAAACAATTGCAGGTTTTGTGCCTGTGCCCGCAAAAAGTTGTCTTCTTGGAACTAAATCCTTGTTCCCATGACCAAATTCAGCCAGTTCTCTGTAAACAACACATGTTAAAAAAATAGTCACCAATTTCTATGACAAGGCACATGTATGATTATAATTGGTGCAGAAGGTATTACTTGATCTCATTGACCATCATATCCCTCGTGATCACTTCCAGCATGTCTTGAAGCAATAGCACTACATTATCAAATTTTGAGGCGTCTCTTTCTTTCTGCAGATGTGATCAGATAATCGTAGCAATAATCGAACGTGTTACTTGTCTAAAAAAATATCAAGCAATGCAATCTTCAATAGGGTTGGTGTTCAGTAGAGGTAACAACATTGCTTACCAAGGTGGATACAAGCTCCACAAACTTCTTGCAAAGGACTGGCAATGCGCTCATCCTAAAATTGGCAAGGAATGTATTCTTTGCGATGTTAGCTTCAATCTCTTTGATTATAATGCCAATAATCCTGTTGAAGTTAGTGAACAAACATGTCAGTAGAAGATCAAGATAACAGTGAGCATGCAATGATGAAGAACAATGCAGTAAAAAAACCAACAAACATGAAAGATTGACACAGATGCCTTCAATAGTACTAAGGCTGCCTATCTAACACACGTTGCACATTTAGCAGTTACAACTAATCATGGTTTCCCTTCCATGCATATTGCACCATGGAGGTGCTTGGCAGTCCTTCTCCCTAGTTCAATTTGGAATATCTTGATTCTTAAGTTTGAAAGTGATGATGTGCCGCCATACGCAACTAGCCAGATATATATTTATTGGTAAAAGTAATGGATTTGTAATCTTGAACTCTCAAACCCCATTATCATATAGGGTTGTAGATTTTTAGTAATATATTTGTATTGATTTTTGGCATCACTACTACGAATGAAAACGTGCATGTTCAAACTACAAATATTCAGCCATGTCTGACCACTTTATATGTTCAAAAATACTTGTCCTGACCTGCGTGTTTCCCAGTTTATGGTAAGAATGATTTTATCATATTGGAACGAAACAAATGATTTCCTGGGTGGCCCTGTCTTGCTCAAAAGTGGCAAGGATTCGTCAACAGAGGAGCCTTAGACAATCATAGAAATTATAACCTACTAGGTACTAGTAACGATTTTTTTGAAGAAAAATAGTGCACAATGTCTGTTCCGGATGTAATTATTTATTTCCTAGTGTTATCATTAACTGAATACCTAAAAGCTATGACAAACAACATCAATGTCTTTCTCACATAGAGATACGTGAAACAGTGTGAAAAATGGAAGTATAGGAAGATACCTCTTTTCATTTTCTCCAACCACCACTAAATTAAGAACAAGTTTGAATGACTCGTAGCATTCAATTACAGCGCACTTCATATACTCGTCTGCACATATACGCTTCCACAAATCACTGTCTCTTGGTCTAAATTGTGCTGCCATGTCTAAAGCTATAGGTATCTGCAAATTTCAATCAAAATGATTTCCAGTAAGAGCCGAACACAAACATGTAACAAGGTAGAGTGGACATATTAAATTTGTTCTGTCAAACCTTGCTAGCAAGCAAGAACAACGGCCACTGCATCAATTTTAAGCTCGGGTCTGATGAGTATGGAACCACCAATAGGTCCATCTCCCTGCATAACAGAAGGTCCATTATCTGCATTGCAATGATAATGTTTTCTAGGTGAACATGATCTAAGGGCCTCACTTATCACTTATAAAATCTTCGTCGCGGAAACTGCAAATCACTTCATTCCACAGTTGAGCAAACTTGGCAGCTTCAGTTCTCTTGTTGGGGGAAACCTGTACTTTAAATTCTTCATTATATCATAACTTTTAAGGGGGGTTATAAGTGAAATCTTGACAATAATTTTCGTTATTGTCATTTGGTACCTCTGCGAAGCGCTTTGCGAGTGAAAAACGTCTGTTTCTGCCTTTGTCTGATGGCACCAAATATGTATTGAAGGCTCCAGGCAAAGAGTGAAATCGTGATCTCAGCATTCCTAGTGTTCGAATCTGGTACAAGAGTGTAGCAACTCCATCAGAAACCAGAACAGTATGAAGTTCAGCTTCTTAACTCTCGCAAAAAGAAAAAGTTACACAACGCTGTAGGGCAATAACAAAGTAAAAAAGGCAGTGCTAATACAAAAATGTCGACGGTTAAAAAGGAGAATATCCGACTATAAATGCACCAAGCCACCAGCAATACATTTTTTGCTTCATTTCATGAATATGGAAAAGGTTTTCTTGTAAATACGGCAGCATAACAGAAACAAGACTGAAGTGTGACTCCCAGAGGATCCTCCTAAAACTAAATATCCCATTTGCCTTGTGAATACACTTCCATATTTATCTACTTAAAATTACCATTATAATCTAATGTAGTTTATTCTGAATTCTCAGGCTGCAAAAACAAAAAAAAGTGATTTCCACTTATTAAAATACCTCGCTAAGCTTCCTCAAACAAAATATTCTGCATAAAACTGTATTACCATCTACATAGCCTGCCATTATGTTTATAAAGTACGAGCTATTTGGTTCATGCAATTGACCGAGACCTCGACACGTTCAGTTTACTCCTCAATATAAAGAAAAAGCCCCTTAACTATCCATCAATCTTGGGGCGCCCTACACTTATGGTCATTATAAGTTCTAAACTACTCCCTCCGTTCCTAAATATTTGTCTTTCTAGACATTTCAAATGACTACTACATACGGATGTATGTAGACATATTTTAGAGTGTAGATTCACTCATTTTGCTCCGTATGTAGTCACTTGTTGAAATGACTAGAAAGACAAGTATTTAGGAACGGAGGGAGTATAAAGCAAAACAACAGATTACAGAGAATAGTTCAGATTTATCATTACCTCCCCAAGTCGTCCAAGTGCCCCAGACATACCGCCGGATATTGTAGAGAAAATGGCATACCATATCTGTGTATCCATCAAATAGACCTACAAGAATAAAAGCATTGTAGTTGATAAACCAAGATTTAGAATGCAGTTTCGAAACAATCAGCTAATACATAAGCTGGATAGGCACTACACTAGCAGGCTGGATAAATGCATACCAACAGAACAGGGGCCCAGAGGGATAGGATAGCAGCGATATTATATGATGCTGAAAAGGCAACGAATTATCAGTAAAAAAAGGGTTCCAGAATGAAGGCGGCACCAAAAAAAAGCATTGGAATTACCGTTTGGAAAAAACTCATGCCACTCATAACGAATGTTATGAACACTCATTATATCCTTGGTAGGCCTTATAAGAGGTTGTATCTGCAAATTAAACTGTTTCAGATCAATCTCGTCAAAGCATGTTTGCAAATAACTAAGCATAGAACTTACCTGGACAAAGTAACTGAAGGAAAGCTTCGCACATAGCAGCAAAATCCAAAATAATGTGTACCTTCTCAGTTGAATAGAAGAGAATTGAGTTTTTTCTGCAGAATAAAGCTCTAATAGAAGAAAAATAGAACAGAGTAACTTACTTCAGAAGAGCAGCTTGACTTTCATGCATTCCACGGCCAACATAAATTCGTTTCTGCAGTTATTTATACAATTAGCGTGTACAGCAAGAACAAGGAAAATGGGCATTGCCATTAGTGTAGTGTAGTGTAGCAAGCCGCACAGGAAAGAAATATGAAAAACGAATAAATGTACAGCGCCTTATGATCCAGGGAAATTCATCCAGTTATTTTACTTCCACGCATTGCATACAAAATAATCTATTGCCTTCACGTTTTCCACCCTGTTTCGTCCATATGTACCCTTGCAATATCATTTTCATTACTGGGATAGCAAATGTGTTCAGTTGAATACATATTGTTTTTTTTCGAGAAAACGCAAAAGCTTTGTGTTTCATTGTATTGAAAAGGAGTTTGGTACAATCCTCTTTGGGCCAGAGCAGGGGCCCTAGGGCTACGCGCCATTCTACCATGAACACATATTGTTAGAGAAGTGAAAACTATCAATTTTCACAAGCATGTGAGAACTTTTTAACTAAAATGTTTTTTTTTCAAACTAATGACAAAATAGCAGGATAATCTCTGCCCTGGCATCAGAAGTCATTGGATTATTTTCTCTTCTTGCAAGTTACAGTTTACAATTTTATCAGTAGTTTCTCAACCCTCTAGGATACTATGACAAACAATAAGCTGGCAAGGATATCAAGACAAATTCATTCTACAAAATACAGTTCCATTTTATCAAATATTACCTTATTAAAAATTGCCTCATAGCAGAAATTTTGAAATGAATACTTACAATGAGGATAAGCAGCATAAGTGATTTTCCACATAATATAACACAAACAAATAAAATAGATTAAATTGAATACCTGAGACCACCACAGTAGTAGTCTAACAATATGCCAATCCGAGCTCTCTATCCACCTTCGAAACATCGGAAACAGGAAGAGCGTTGCACTAATCATATTAGGTATCAGGTACACCGCCACAGCCAGGATATATAGTTGTGGCACTCCTTTCACATAACCAAACCATCTGTCCAGATTTTTCAGTGGTAAATTGACTTTTGTTTGACTGCTGATGTAGAAAATGGGAAGAATCACAGCCCACGCGGCACTAACTACTATCTTCAGAATATTTCTCACGACGTCAATGAACTTGCATCTAATGTGGCCAGGAAAGTTCAGAATAAAGTCTAAAATACCTGCCATCAAAATTAAAGAAAATATCAGTTTCAGTTTGGATGACGAATTTGTTATTGCACCAGAACCCTCTTAAGACCACAAGAATTCCAGACCGGGGAGCATCTCAAGAACATGACTGCTCGGTATAGTAACACTAGTTTAATGCATATGAGAAGAGATCCTAAAGTTGCAGATATCTACATGAATGTTCTTGCCAGTTGCTTTCTGCTGTGAAAGTGCTCTGTATCGCGGGAACCTAGCTTAACATAGTCTTACCGTAATGCCATTGACAAAAGCAGAAGGTAGTACATACATAAAGGGAACTAAATTATGCCAATATTCATCACTTGTCATACTAAAAATTTCAGGTTCTCAAAAAATAAAAGGAAATATTACATGCATCAGAAAAATGCCTTGTATATAAAACAAGTATTTGAAATGGGAAACATACTTTGGAGGAACTGTAAAAATGCTGCTGTGACAAATATGCTTGATAGAGAATATAAGAGGTCCTTCTGAAGGATTTGAGTCACTGAATATTCGCTCCAAGCAAAAATCAACATTGCCTGTTTGGTTTAAAAATTACAAGATTCACAGTGTCAAACCATCAAAAACCATAGTACAGAGAAAAAAGCCCATTGAAAAATTCGGCACAGTACCTGTAGAGCCAACAGATAGAAGGTCCACATTCGGTCAAAACTACGAAAGATGTGCCAAAACGATCTTGTCTCTACAAAATTTGTCTTGCCTGTGCCTTTACTAGAACCCTTTGGTGAGGAGCTTCCAGCCTACAAATAGTTATTTGTCAGTATTCTCCTCCTAATCAAAGTCTTTGGAAGAGATACTGACAGACTGATATCGAACTGTACCACTGCTACAGGCCTTGAATCGTGCACGGATTTGAAGAAGTCACCATCATCTCGCATTGGCCATCCCAGTGAGAAACAATCAGGTGTCCTGAAACAGAGTAGGATCTATCAGAGAATGTGTGAAAAGGCTGTCAGCATGTGACCAGAAAATAGGGCTGTAAACAGACCAGAAGTACTCATTTAGATCATCATAATTACACCATGCTGAATGTGCAGTCTTTCCATGTTGGCTTTTTCCTGCCTCCTGAAAAACCACCACAATTATATTCAGAACAAACTAACTTGGAATTTCAGGTAATGGTAATTTATCAAAGTACCTTTCTGATGACACGATAGATAGGTGTGACCACTTTCTTTAAGAAAGCCTCCTCATCCCCACCATAAGATGGCCTGATATTTTCACCAGTCACAATACTAACATTTCCAGCAAGCAACCCATGCAACTCATATGCCATCTGAACACATTGAGAAGAATCATTCAAAGATATATTTTTGCAATGAGATTTGGTACTTGATATGATAATAAAGAATGTGCAAATTACATTGTGAAAAATGTAGCAAAGACACTCTGGCATAAACCGGATATTTGCTGATTCGCCCCAGATAAGAAGATAAAGACCTAGGTACAGAATTCTGCGTTGCTGAACTTCCTGTAATTGAGCACCTGGAGGATTTCTGCAGTTGCAAGATTATCAGCACAATAATGTACATAAAGAGGAAACTGATTAAGGAATTATATACCTCAAACTATGTTTCCGTGACAAAAATTTGCACCACTTCTTGTAGTTGTTGAACAACTTGTTCATCACTACATCAACAGCTCGGTCATCTAGCTGTTTCAGGGGTGAAAGAACGGATGAGATCAATCATCAAGCAACGATGAACAAAAAGGAGAGAAGGAAAGCATGGTAAATGGAGGTGTAATTAACATTATTTAGCTACGCACTTGCTTGAGAATAATGCATACAGAAAGTTCAATCAATCGAATTCGTGGCGGAATGCCAATAAGTCAGCTGGCATTTTTGAAAGTAGTGGCACCAGTCCAGCAAATTCTAATGTCAAGAATATGGAAATCAAAAGTAGTAGTATCAAGAAAGAAATTAAACTGCATGTGTATGTTATGGCAAGTTACACCAACAATCACAACATAACATTGAAGGTAAATAATTGGTTACTAATCCAATGAAAAATAACTTTATTTTTTCTAAAATATTAGAAACTCAGGCAAATATCCTGTTCTGTCAGAAGCTACCACCACATTTTTATGCATGCAAGACCCATTGATCTTATGCTTATCACATTGATATTCATAAAGTCAAGCTGTCAAAGTAAATATCGATAGAAGAGTGTGCCTTGCTAAGTGGTTCAGGCTTTGGCTCAAGTCTAATGTGCACATTAGCGAGGAGAAGAATCAAATGCTCCCGTTGATTCCTGACACTGTCCCGCTGCACACAAGAAGATAAGCTAGTGTTAGCTTATAGTAATACAATGGACCAATCGAAATTGGTTTGCCTGAAGTGGGTAGCAGACCTGAAAGCCAAACATAGCTCTCAACCAATCGAGCAAATCGAGCTCACCCCCCTTCTGCCTTTCCGGCTCAAATGCAGAAGGCCAGGTCAAACCCCGTGTGTACCGCAGAGCTGCGACTGCTGCTTTTATCTGTTAATGATGCATTCGGTGACCACGTCAGTTTCTTTAATTGAACCAGTACATAATGCAATTGTTCCTGTTTTGAGGAAATAGGCTGCATTGTTGTGAGTCGTATACCTCCTCCAGCTGCATGATGGACTGGGATGCACTGGCCGCATCGAGAGGCAGAATATTGAACGGTGCGTAGATGTCTTTCTTTTCTTGCACCTCAGTGTGCCAGCGCATAATCTGTGCAGAGGAAATTTGAAGAAACTTGATGCATTAGAGGGAACATATATTTCTACTGAGAAAGAACGACGACAGTTGGCTGGAGTGAGCACAAACCTCGGGGTTAACTTGCTCAACCTTCTCATTCTTGTTGACGGCACAGAGCACCTCGAAGAGGACTCCAGCCGTTTGGTAGGCCTTCCCAAGTTGAGTCCTGGAGGCAACAATGTCATGGGACCGGATTCGTGATAGCGAGGGATTGGACTTATAGGGGAGATCGCAGTATAGGTTAGGGATTGGGAATTACCTGTCGGCTTGTTCCCCTTTGTCGAGGGTGCGGACATAATTCTCATAGTATTCTTGATAGAAACTCTCAATTTCGCGGGCATCAGTTTTCTTCAATCGCTTTGCGAGACTCGGGCTATTATCCTGTTGGATTGCGTAGGAGCGAAATGGGAAATTTTAAGGCAGGATCTTTGGATTCAAGAGTAGGTTAGGCAAAATCCGAATTAAGAAAACAAGGGAACCCTAAGCCCCTGCTCTTTTTCCCCATTCTACTACATTCGCTGGCCATTTCAAGTAGGAACAACAAAGTGGTAAATTTGAACTGGATCATCTGAAAAAATAAGCTCAGATGAGAATGTGGCTACCTCATTATATCTCTAACAAACAAGAATGACTACACTGCAAACTGATCAATTGAGACGAATCATGAGGAGGATGGTGTAATCTGAAGTCATTTTACCTCACCCCCCTCCCCAGCAGAAACACGAAATAAATGTTGAATCTGAACTGAAGGTTTAGTTGTGACTTTGAAACAAAATAAGTAGAACGAAGCACAACATTCTATTACTGGAACAATGTTCTTTATCTATCAGGTAGGATCAAGTGAGCTTGTAGGTTTGCTTGGCTGATCACGACTCCCAATATGGTCATCAAATTAGGATAATCACAATAAAATTTCCAGATTGACTATCGACAGTTATCAACTTATCACTAATAATCAAATATACTCCCACCGTTCTAAGATAGATAATGTTTTGCATTTTGAGTCTTCAATGAACAACATGTATAAGTAAAAAGATATATAGTGAAACTGTTCTGAATTAATGGTATAATTTCTATCCAAAAAACTAAATAATTTGATTTGATTAATGGTCAAAGGTAGAGAGGTTTGACTACATGCTTTCTACGTCATGTATTTGGAGATGGAGTTGGTAAGCTTATCATGAAACAAATGTGTACTGAACTAAATCCAGCGACCATATTCTTCAAGTTAAAAATCGTGTATCTGCAAGATATATATTACAACACAAAAATGAAAAGTAGGAAATACTTTCATGGCTTAAACTGCATGTGCATGTTGCCTATTTCCCTTTGGTTTATCTGAGCATTTGGACAACATAACTTGCACCACTACTACATTTTGATAACTAAATTAAGGTAGAGTCGTCCATATTAGCTTCCAGCTTATTTTTAACTCCATGAGGCTTATTAGCCAAACAAACTCATATATTACCTATATATCCTGCAAGCAGTTAAAAAGCTAAGATGGTAGTAATAATAATTCAACAACTTGCATAATATATCTATGAAGGCCAGATACAGTGACCCAGTCAAAACCAGCGAGGGAACATGATCAAGTCGACATGTATCAACTAACAAAACAAACCCTCATGTACGCCAAGTCAGCTAGATCATGCAGAAATTATGGAGGGGAAGAGACAGAGAAAGATGTCTCACACCTTCTCTAAGCGCTGAAGCAGGGACGTTTTGAACTGCCGAACGCCACGACCAACAGAGTTTTGATCCAGCCTGTGCGCCTTCTCGAAGGCATAGAACCGACCTAGTTCACAGAGTAACAGAAAGGTGAGATCCCGAAAAAAGGGCGAACCAGAAGCACCCATTCATGCTACGTGATATGCACTTCTTCAGAGAAAAGCTGGTGGAGCAAAACTGTCATATCTGACATGATTCAAACAACACAGAGAGCACTCATATTCAATCAAAACGAGCTAGGGAGAACTGTCAGAAAAGCCATCAGATGAATCAAATCTGCGGCTCTGCACTTCGACAAACAGGAGTGATTTGGTTTGGTACGAATAATGCAAGCATACAGAAGCAAACCTGTCACAAAATTATCTACTGAAAAAAAGGAGAAAACACACAAAATCCAAAATCTAGCGCAGCATGTACAGCTAGATCGACATAGGCGGAGAAATCTCACATAGAGACACCGAAGAACCAACACGAGCTACCTGATATATGGTATTCCAACTTTCCAAGCAAACTGATCGCGCAGCACTATCCTAGCCTAAATTAATGATTAAACATAACCAGCGAGTATTAAATAGAGAACAAATTCAAGCAAAAGCAACACAATCGAGGGAGAACGCTGGAATCTGGAAGTTGCATCAACTAAATCTAATCTGCGCTCTCAAACACAAGCCATCTCGTCGATACGATCATATACGAAGACCTCATGGTGCAGCATACAGGAGAGAAGCTAGCTACTTCTAAGATCAGTTTCACGAGTAAGGAGAAACATATCAAAGCTGAAGATCCAGCTAACGCAGCAAAACCATCATACGCGGAGAAATCTCAGACATGCCCCTTAATAAACTCGTAACAATCAAAGCAGCCCAGAAACAAAAACAACAACAACCGACGCACGCGGCATGCATTTTCCGAGATTCGTGAGCACAAAACCTTCCCAAATAAACACTACAACGGCTGTGAATCGCCAAACATATCATCACGAGTTGCCCGTTTCGTCCGACCGAGACACCAAATGCGCCAAGCTGTGCCAGGAAAAGGTGTCGAAAATCTCCCAAAACAGGCACGCGCGGAGACGGCTTCGAAGTGCAACGAACTTACAGAGGTAGGCGACGCGGGGGCGCTCGGGCTCGATCTCGGCGGCGACGCGCAGGATGGGGGCGATGCTGCTGAGCGAGGACGGCACCACCTCATTGTCGAAGACCTCCATGGAGAAGGCGGCCATGGCGGCGCCCCTCGACCCCCGCCGGTTGAGCCCCGACGCGTGCGCCGACGTCGGCGTGTTGGGCTCGGACATCGCGGCGGCGGCGGCGGCGGCGGCGGCCGACGCCGTCGACGATGGCACATCCCCGCCACCGCGCGGCGCCGTCATCTCCGCCTCCACCACCTCGCGATCTCGGGGGCTTCCGCCTGCATTCGGCGCGGCGGGTCAGCGCTAGCCAGCTAGGGTCGACCGATTCGGCCGGAACAGGGAGGGGGAGAGGGAGCGGACGAACCCTAGCGCGAGCGCGCTCCGCTTCCTTCCGCCTCCGCCTCCGCCTCGCGCGTCCCGCCGTCCTGCGCTGGTATGGAATAGTGGAACCAAACGGGGGAGGTGGCCGGGGAGGCAAGTACAGGAATAGGCACGGCCCGCGTGCGCGTCGCTACTTATACCCGGATCCGACGGCCCAGCCTCCCTTCCCTAGGGCGAGGGGGGGCACGCTGGCGCGATCGGAGGGGTGGAGGCGGTGGAAATGCTGAAGCTCCCCTCTGTCCCGGCCTCCCCGGGACGGGTCTCTCTCTGTGCGCTGTGGGCCGAGCGCAGTGGCGGGCCGTTGGACCCCAAAGCTGCCTTTTATCACCTTCCCAGCACTTTACCTACCAGTCAAAGTTAGACTGACATGTATGTCCCGCAGCTGATGCTCAAAAATAAAATGTATGTCCCGCAGCTTTCAGCATAAGCAGGAGGGTACGTATTTATGTGCAGGAAGACTTACGGGCTCCACCAATTCTGTTTTGCTGCTCATCGGGGGCCCGTGTCAGTGGGATGCTAATATCCCGTGTGAGTTGGTGGGGTGCCCGTTGGAAATCATTGGAATGAGGGGATATAGGATTTTTTTGTCTTGTGGAAGGAGAGGAGGGGTTGTCACGTGGGCCATGCGGTTGCATGGCTTGGCTTGGATGCCGTTTTGTTCCTCTTTGCTTGTGTGCATTGAGCAATCTTAACTTGCTAAGCAACCTCAGATGAGATAAAGTCATACTTTTGGTATGATCCATCATTATACTTGTAATTTGAGGCATGCTGCAACAATGAGATTTCAAAGACGCACATAATGTGTTAAGCTCTTCATAGAGGTCGCAATAGATGCCCAACTATAGAGACACGGATAAAACTTCTTGCATTTTACTTTCATACCAACACTTCTAAGAACTGAAAGAGAAACATGTAGGTTACTGGCCAATGGGCGTAGGTTGCCCAAGTTGATGTACATTGCTTTGACTAAGACGGTGATAACTCCTCCACGAGTGATGCCACCGTGTGTTTGATTTCATTAACGGCTGAGATGGAGTAGAAGCATTGCGCCCAAGTTTGGCGTCATATTGGAGTTTGGAAATGCAGATTTTGCAAGTAGAACCATGTCCTCTTCATTAACTTTTGTAACTTCACTAAGTGCTTGCAATGAGTTAGTGATAATGTAATAGAAATAACGAATAGCGGTACTTTTGATTGAATTCCCCTTGGGAATAATATCATAAACATTTGTCGTATTGAAATAATGTTGAGGGGTAGGATTAAGCATGTCCTCACTCGCGCGCACTTGCATGCTTAACTTTGAGGTTTTTTGTAGATGGACTTCCGTATAATAAGGAATTTCATATTGATATGAGTACTCTATCAATCCTATTAACCCAGATGTTATACTTCCCTTGATGGCGATGACATCCCTAATGGAATAGACTTTCATACAAACAAAACTTAAAGAAATTGTCAGTTCAATTAGTCCATAAATAAATACTAACACCTCTACTTGATGTATATAGATCACGACAACATCGTATAACAGTAACTATAATTATGAACACAGTTATAGGCTATCTTGGACAAAGTGAAACCGATATGCAAACATATAGCTAACATACTAGTTGCACATGAATATGTCGAAACAGACTAACATGTAAAGAAATTTTTTTTAAAACTTTTGTAACTTGCAAACTTTTTCAATGAAAATTTGCATGAATACCAGACATATGTTGTTATGTTCTAAACAATTTTAAGGATTCATCACCCTACAGTAATTCTGGAAGATATTTGTAATAACAACAAAACCGCCATTTCACAACAACACAACCACATAATCATAATATTGAAGATAAAGGAAAAACTTGGCACTTCATTGAAAAGTAAACAAGGAAACAAAATTTCCACAAAGGCATAGCAAAATGACTGAACCAAATAAAAATAAAGGATACCTATGGGGTGCCTCCCACAAGCATTTTCGTTAATGCCTTTTAATTAGCCAGGCACTGGTATTGTTGAGATATTGATACGTCCATTTTGCATCATGCTTTTATATCGATATTTATTGGATTATGGGCTGTTATTACACATTATGTCACAATACTTATGCCTATTCTCTCTTATTTTACAAGGTTTACATAAAGAGGGAGAATGCCGGCAGATGGGATTCAGGGCTGGAAAAGGAGCAAATATTAGAGACTTATTCTGCACATCTCCAAAAGTCCTGAAACTTCACGGAAGATGTTTTCAGAATATATAAAAAATACCGAGCGCAAGAAGTTCACCAGGGGGGCCACACCCTGCCCACGAGGGTGGGGGGCGTGTCGTACCCCCCTGGGCGCGCCCCCCTACCTCGTGGGCCCCCTGGTGGCCCTCCGATGTCCATCTTCTGCTATATGAAGTCTTTCGATGAGGAAAAAATCATAAGCCATCTTCTCGGACGAAACTCCGCCGCCACGAGGCGGAACCTTGGCGGAACCAATCTAGGGCTCTGGTGGAGCTGTTATGCCAGGGAAACTTCCCCCTGGGAGGGGAAATCATCGCCATCGTCATCACCAACGCTCCTCTCATCGGGAGAGGGCGATCTCCATCAACATCTTCATCAGCACCATCTCCTCTCAAAACCCTAGCTAGTTCATCTCTTGTATCCAATTCTTGTCTCCAAGTCCGGGATTGGTACTAGTAGGTTGCTAGTAGTGTTAATTACTCCTTGTAGTTGATGCTAGTTGGTTTATTTGGTGGAAGATCATATGTTCAGATCCTATATGCATATTAATACCCCTCTGATTATGAACATGAATATGCTTTGTGAGTAGTTATGTTTGTTCCTGAGGACATGGGAGAAGTCCTGCTATTAGTAGTCATGTGATTTTGGTATTCGTTCGATATTTTGATGAGATGTATGTTGTTTCTCCTCTAGTGGTGTTATTGAACGTCGACTACATACTTCACCATTATTTGGGCCTAGAGGAAGGCATTGGGAAGTAACATATAGATGATAGGTTGCTAGAATGACAGAAGCTTAAACCCTAGTTTATGCGTTGCTTCGTAAGGGACTGATTTGGATCCATATGTTTCATGCTGTGGTTAGGTTTACCTTAATACTTTTGTTGTAGTTGCGGATATGCTTGCAATAGAGGTTAATCATAAGTGGGATGCTTGTCCAAGTAAGGACAGCACCCAAGCACCGATCCACCCACATACCAAATTATCAAAGTACCGAATGTGAATCATATGAACGTGATGAAAACTAGCTTGACGATAATCCCATGTGTCCTTGGGAGCTCTTTTCTCTATATAAGAGTTTGTCCAGGCTTGACCTTTGCTACAAAAAGGATTGGGCCACCTTGCTGCACTTTATTTACTTTTGTTACTTGTTGCTCGTTACAAATTATCCTATCACAAAACTATCTGTTACCACTTATTTCAGTATTTGCAGAGAATACCTTGCTAGAAACCACTTATCATTTCCTTCTGCTCCTCGTTGGGTTCGACACTCTTACTTATCGAAAGGACTACGATAGATCCCCTATACTTGTGGATCATCAGATATCTATAACCATGAATCCCCCTCTCATAAATTTTCATTAGCATCATGATCAAATTATATAATATACCTATCATACAAACATTATTTACATGACCCACGTTCATAAAATTAGTATTACTCTACACCTAAGTAAATTCCTTCTCATTACATGATAAGATTCACAAACATGATTATCATTATTCTTTATAGCATAAGTATCATCATAATAATCATCCAAAAGTTTGTAATCATCATAGTTATATGTAACACCTAGTGTGATCAATGGTACCTGAAGTACTCTTCCAACCCCATCTTTTAGACACGGCCTCGCTCTGGCTCCACATTATATTAACATGAAGCCCAGAAAACAACAATATCATGTTTATAGCACTCGGGGTAAAAGGTACATGCGCCTAACCCAGAAGGGGCGAGAACAGACATAAAAAAAGCTTTAGAGCAAAAAGCAAGATAAATGCAAACAACATCGTAGAACAGTAATTTCAGCCTTTCTAGCTCCTCTCTCTCTCTCTCTGCTGATAGCAAAATATGTGTTTCATCACAAATAATCATCATATATTGCAATGTTGATACAATAATGTTATAAAGACAACACAACTTTTGAGCCTAATAATAGAGTTCACTAAACCATTTTTTTGCTCAAACTTGTGCCTTTTACAAAATCTGCCATAATAAATTCCTTTCAAGGTCTATCCTCTCCACAATAATCAATATACTACTCATAAGAGAACATTATATTTTTTGTAATCTCCAATATTTTACAAGAAAATTAAACTGCAATTTTGTTTTCTTTTCTTTTACAAGTAAAAGTAGTGAGCAAGAAACTAAAAGCTAAAATTGCAAAATCTAAGAAGATACCTTCAATCGCTCACCTACCCGACCATGACGTTGAAAAAGAGATTGATGTATATATAATAAGTATTTTTTTGCAAACACTTGTTGGGCCTTCAAGCACAGAGGATTGTAGGACACGAACATTTTTTCCTCAATTGGTTGGCCTAAGATTTATCAATCCGCAGGAGGTGTACGATCAATATATTCCCCTCTAGCAACCCCGTGATAAGATACAATAAGTACCTTTCGCCCCGACATAGAATACAATTGTCAATTGTATATATTCAATAGTTCGATGAAGAGATTTGATAATTTGGATGATGGGAATATTGTTGTTTGTAAATAAATATAAATAGCAAGGTAACAAGATGTAGAAGTGACTGAAACGAGGTTGTAGGGGCTGGAAATAGGTCTGAGGTTCATACATTCACTACTGTCAACTCTCAACATTAATAACTTCATTGAAATACATGATATAACCTCACTAGGTACGGTAAAAGCATAACCATATTCTAGATGTGGTAATCACACCTCAAAGTTCTCTTTTTAATCTTAATATATTGAGCACCCCATTACCACCTCAGGCGTCTTCGAAAATAATATTATATGTACATCACATGATCTCGTAAACTCCCAAAGTTCAATATAACATGATCAAGATTCAATCTATAAAGAAGCTCATCACCAGAAAGGAAGAGTACATCATATAGTTCAACTCATCATCAATGCTCAATATCACAATCATGGATGCAACTCATATTGTTAGGAAAGAGATATAGATGACACATAGCTACTGCTTAAAAACCCTAGCCTTGAGGGGGAATACTCCCACATCATCATGGGGGAAGCAAGGGGTGATGAAGAGGTCGAATACAAAGACTCCCCTCCGATAGAGTGCCAGAACACGGCCAAAAGAAGATTACCTCGGAATGCGAAGGTGCGGTGTCAAAAAAATTCTGTAAAAATACGACGAGGGTTCTGGTGGTTATATAGAGGCAATGGGAAAGGGAGGTGGACAGGGGGGCCACCTTGTCCTGAGCCGAGGTCTCGTGGCCTCTTCTTGACATAAAAACAACCCCTGCATTTTTTCTAATAAAATTCTGTAATCCATTTTTTTCCATAAATAAAAACATTGAAAAAATAGAAACTGGTATCGAGCTCCAAATTAATAGGTTAGTTTTAACAAACTTTAATAACTTTGCTTAAACTATGAAAATATGGAATGAACAATAAAAATTTATAGGTATGTAGGAGACGTATTAGTAGCGTGTCTCAGAGCAACGATGACACATAAAACATAATTATATGTATGTGTAAGGAGAAATCAAACACTTATGACAAAGCCTAGCATATGTGGGAATTATGTTATATAAGTACTATGTCCATAAATCCACTAGACCGACCATGATCGCATCTAGTGACTAATGCCCCACTTAAGTGACCGACTACCATTGCAAGAACAAGCATTAAGTAATGGCAAATTTTAACATGCTCCCTCTTACCCCTTTTATTTTTTACATGTGATGTAAGAAGGTAAGAGTTAAATCGACCACTAATTGATGAGATCAACGACTCAGATCTATTATATACTCTTACCTCCCATGTGAAAAGAGGGGGTAAGAAGGAGCATGTTAAAACTGCTCGTAAGTAATGAAACATAATAGGCTTGCAAGGCCTACAAGGACAGGTGCAAGCCGACAAAGGGGCATCTTTGTCCATTTCCCGCACAAGTCACGAAGATTAAGAATCTGAGCACTTGCACAGTGAGCTCTGATGGCGGCAACAGTCTGTAGTGGCCATAAGGATGGCACAATGATGTAACATGTGAGGGATTGCTTACAACTTTGTGTTTTCCTCACATGTTCGCCTCTTCCAAAAGCTCCGACAATGCTCATCGTCGGCGTGCCTAGCGGCGCTGCTGCCCAACTTAGTTGTGGAGGCTGTATCAACCGGTGTTTACGGCTGGCGTGAGCGCTCCTGAGTCCCAAAGACTTGTGCTAGACCTTGTTTTTGCTGATGTGGTTCTAGAAGGACCCGTTGGTCATTGATCTAGTTCTGCATCTGACCCTTTGTGTTGTCGTAGTTTGTCCATGATAGGGACACGGGCACTTCGTGATCCATATGTGTTTGGCTCGGTGGTGGTGGTTGCGATGTGACTCCTCTCCCTGCGGTGGTTGGCCTATGCTCCTCCTGCTACAACAGGCTTCGGGGGTTGATGATGATGGTGAAACCTACGGGTTTCGTCCCCTCTGAAAGGATCGATATAGTTGACTAGAGGGGGGTGAATAGGCAACTAACAATTTTTAGCTTTTCTTTACCAAATTAAACTTTGCATCAAAGTAGGTTGTCTAGATATGCAACTAGGTCGTCTCAAAAAAATAGATATGCAACTAGGTGAGCAACCTATATGATGCAACACACACAAGCACACAAGCAAGCAAGGAAAGTAACACAAGTAAGCTTGCAAAAGTAAAGGGACGAGATGACCAAAAGTGGAGCCGGTGAAGACGAGGATGTGTTACCGAAGTTTCTTCCTTTTGAAGGGAAGTACGTCTCCGTTGGAGCGGTGTGGAGGCACAATGCTCCCCAAAAAGCCACTAGGGCCACCGTATTCTCCTCACGCCTCACACAATGCGAGATGCCGTGATTCCACTATTGGTGCCCTTGAAGGCGGCGACCGAACCTTTACAAACAAGGTTGGGGCTCTCTCCACAACTTAATTGGAGGCTCCCAATGAAACCACGAACCTTCACCACAATGGAATATGGCTCCGAGGTGACCTCAACCGTCTAGGGTGCTCAAACACCCAAGAGTAACAAAATCCACACAAGAAAGTACTCCCTCCGTTCGGAATTACTTGTCTCGGATATGGATGTATCTAGAACTAAAATACGTCTATATACATCCATTTCTGCGACAAGTAATTCCGAACAGAGGGAGTATGGGGGAAGCAAATATCCTTTGGTGGAAGTGTAGATCTAGGTCTCCTCCTTCAATCTCTAGCAAGTCAACAAGTTTGAGTGGCTAGAGAGAGAGATCGGGCAAGAGAGCTTGAGGTGCATTAATGGTGGAGTGAGAGAGGTCAAAGGTGAGAGTGGTAGGTGGGAGGAGTACCCTTATATAGCAACCCTAAATTCCAGCCGTTACTGTGTTTTTTGCACTGCAGCGGTACAACCGGTCCTTGTCCCGGTACAACCGGAACTCACGGTGTATCTGCAGAACCCTACCAGGCGGTAGTACCGGTTAAGAAAATAACCGGACTAACCGCCTAGCCACCGCACAACTACCGCATCAAAACAGAAGCTTGACCGGTACTTGGACGGTGCATGGCCGGAACAACCGCATGGCCTTGAGCTCTTGGGCGGCTAAGTTCTGAGCGGAAGAACCGCTTAGACCACCGGTGGTACCGTTCATCGAGGAACGACCGGACCAACCGGGCCACTACCGTTCGAGAACCGCATCAAAACAGAGCCTTGAGCGGTACTTGGGCGGTGCATGGCCGGAACCACCGCCCTAGCTTTTGCAGAGCATGGTGGCGGTACCACCGCCCGGAAGCAGCGGTACAACTGCTCGATCAAAGCTAGTGAGTGTCAAGACCCAGCGGTACAACCGCTCCAGAGAGCGGTACAACCATTGGGAGGTAACAGTGAGCAGAAGAAGATAAGGGAAACTCTCTCTCTCTCTCACCTGAGAAAGACAAAGGAGGGGTGAGGAAGGTGTACGTGAATGGATTACCCCAGTTCTTTCCAATGAGGATTCCCTTTTGATAGTACGGGTTCCCTACGGCCAAAGAGATAAAAAGCATAGAGGACTCCGTCTTCGATCTTTTCCTACTAGAGAGAATAGCTTTTCGATGTAGGCCTAAGCATCGAGAACCTGAAACATTTAGCACAAGATTAGACCAACAAAGGGTTGTCATCATCATCCAAAACATAAAGTAGGGAAATGCCCTTTCACCCTCTTTGGGGCGTTGTCTTGACCCTGACACTCGTTCCTTTCCTCATGCGATGGAGGAAACCATATGTTAGACTCTGGTTGGCAGCGGTGCTACAAATTTGTCCCCTCCCTGGAGGTGTCACCTAAGATGCTCGTGGAGTCCTCATGGTGGCTGATGTAGTTAGGGTTGGTCGCGTCTCAGGGTGTGGCCGTCTAGGCACAATGTACTCCATTGCCGACGATTCCTTGATAACTTCTTCTTCAGCTCCGACCAGACCCTGCCATCCACTCGCGAACTCTTCCTAGGTGAGTGGAATGAGCGGTGTGTTGACCCAGACTACTCTAGAGACCTCGTGCTATAGAGGTCTCCGACATCGATTGTGACACGTCTTGATTGCCGTGTGTCTTGCCTCCTTGAGGTTGGACAAGTCGAGGCATTGAGATGCGGTTAAAAGAATAGTGGTGTGATGGTCAAAAGGTGTCGTGTCTGCTGAAGAATGATACTCCTTCTATATGGAATATAAGTCGGACATGAGATTTTAGGTCATCAATTTAACTAGCAAACAATGTGTCATATACCACACACACAAAATAGCTCTCGTTCATATTAGTTGTCGCTCAAAGGGATGTAGTATCTAGCTTTGAAAACGCATAGATGCATCTGTTTCAGCGACAACTAATATGGTTTTCAGATTTTAATCCATGATGAATCCAAAGTTTTTTTATGACATGTAACACATATTTTGATAGTCAAATGGAATAGAGGTGCTCATAGGGGTAGGGCGTGCATATGTGCGTTCATAGAGATAAGTGTATGTAACGCCCTCGATGCGGCTATAGCTCCCACGTGTCGAGGCACGACTTAGAGACATAACTACATTGAAAGCAATGTCGCAAGTTAGGCAATCTTCACAACATCCCATGTAATATAGATAATAAAAGGGGAGATACATAGTTGGCTTACACTCGCCACGTCAATCAAAATACATAAATAGCATTACAACATTCAAACACTCATGGCCCGACTACGGCGCCAAAATAAAAGATAAACCCAACATGCGACACGGTCCCGATCACCCCAACTGGGCACCACTACTGATCATCAGGGAAAGACACGTAGTATCGGCGTGAGTCCTCGTCGAACTCCCACTTGAGTTCAAGCGCGTCATCTGGAACGGAATCATCAGGCCTTGCATCTGGTTTGGAAGTAATCTGTGAGCCACGGGGACTCAACAATCTCACACCCTCGCGATTAAGACTATTTAAGCTCATAGGTAAGGCAAGGTAAATATATGTGGAGCTGCAGCAAGCGACTAGCATATATGGTGGCTAACCTGTTCGCAAAAGAGAGCGAGAAGAGAAGGCAAAGCACGAACGGATAACTAGAGGACATCCTGCGGCAAGCATTACTCCAACACCGTGTTCACTTTCCGGACTCCGCCGAGAAGAGACCATCACGATAACTCACACAGTTGATTCATTTTAATTAAGTTAAGGTTCAAGTTATCTACAACCGGACATTAACAAATTCCCATCTGCCCTTAACCGCGGGCATGGCTTTCGAAAGTTCAAAACCCTGCAGGGGAGTCCCAACTTAGCCCATGACAAGCTCTCACGGTCAACGAAGGAATAGACCTCCTCCCGAGACGTTCTGATCAGACTCGGTATCCCGATTCTTCAAGACACTTCGACAGGTTAAAACAAATCCAGCAACACCGCCCGAATGTGTCAACAAATCCTGATAGGAGCTGCACATATCTCGTTCTCAGGGCACACTCAGATTGTCTTAGGTATGGGTAGGCCAGCCCAAAGTTGTCCCTGGTGGCCACCGGCAGCTGACAAGTGGACCAACACTCAGAGGAGCATTGGCCCTCGGGGGGGGGGGGGTTAAATAAGATGACCCTCAGGCTCCGGAAACCCAAGGGAAAAAGAGGCTAGGTGGCAAATGGTAAAACCAAGGTTGGGCATTGCTGGAAAAGCTTTAATCAAGGCGAACTATCAAGGGATTCTCATTATCACCCAACCGCGTAAGGAACGCAAAATCCGGGAACATAACACCGATATGACGGAAACTAGGGCGGCAAGAGTGGAACAAAACACTAGGCGAGAGGCCGAGCCTTCCATCCTTTACCAAGTATATATATGCATTAAGATAACATGACAATATAATGATATCCCAACAAGTAAATAATGTTCCAACAAGGAACGGTCTCCAATCTTCACCTGCAACTAGCAACGCTATAAGAGGGGCTGAGCAAAGCGGTAACATAACCAATCAACGGTTTGCTAGGACATGGTGGGTTAGAGGTTTGACATGGCAATTTGGGAGGCATGATAAGCAAGTGGTAGGCATCGTATCATAGGCATAGCAAAAGAGCGAGCATCTAGCAAAGCAAAGATAGTAGTGATTTCGAGGGTATGATCATCTTGCCTGCAACATTGTCAGAGTTGACTGAATCCTCGAAAGCAAACTCAACGGGCTCCCCGTTAGCGAACTCGTCTCCCGGCTCTACCCAAACAAGACAAACAAGCAACAAGGACACAATCAACCACGTGCAAACTCAAACAACATGATGCAAAGATGGTATGCTATGCGGGATGCAAAATGAGATGCATATGCAAGATTTGACAAGGAAAGCATGAACCTGGCTCCAACATGGAAATCCAAGTGTGCCACTGGAAAGATGAGATGAAAACGCTTGAAACGATATAAAAAACGCCGGAATCGGAGTTACGGTTTGGAAATGGCAAGCAATTCAAATATGACCACGTTCTGCGATTTACAGCAAGTAGCCATCTAAATGCAACAAGATGAACATGCTACAGCACCCAAAAATGGCATCAAAATACATGGCAGGAATACATTCATGATGCTTAACAAAAGACTAGAACTGAGCTACGTCCAATTCATCCATTAACAGGTTCAAACAAGCATGACAAAAATGTATTTGGTAAACAGATTTCAGACTTAGTGAAATTAACACTTGTCTGAAATTTCAGATCAGATAGCACTCTTTGGAGCAAGAAAACTATATGCTACAGGACCTGAACATGGCAAAGTAAAGCATGGCATGGAGCTACTCAAAGAGCTTAACAAAAGTCCCTTAGTGACCTTGAGTCAAAAGGGATCAGAAAAAACATTTGCAAATATGTGAACATGGCAAAAACATAATCAGATCACAGACTTAGTGAAAATTGGAGCATGCTAAAGCAGATATCAAGTAGGCATGTTTACGAGCTCGATGCACTCACTACAGAGTAAGTCATGACAATCTAAGCATACACCCATCAAGAATACACAAAATACAAGCTAGACATGGCAAGAACAATAACATAGCATGCACGGATCAACTACAACATCCTCGGCAAAATCGCTAACAAGTAGACAATCTGCCCAGATTCACGAAATGGCAAAAGTAGAGCTCGATTGACTCAAGCTAGGGTGCTCCATAATTGCAAACAAGGACATGAATGGATAGAGAACTACAATATTAACAAAACATCCTTACTGATCATCCTCAAAAGAGGCACGGATCACTAGGAAACAACATGAACATATGGCATAATGAGATAAACAGATCAAGGACTTAGTGGAAATGCTAAGTCCCTGAAATCAGCATTAATGAATGCACCACTTTGCAAGCTTGTGCTAGTCACCACACACATCACAAAAATACATGGGTTGCACCTCTGGATAGATGACAAAATATATAACAAAACTCATGAAGAGCTCAGGGGCATATCATGCACACAATAATCATGGCAAAAATGACAAATATCTAATTGGAGCAGCAGATCTGACAATTATCTCAAATAGCCTTCTTCTAACAACATTTCAGGCATCAAGATAAACTCAAATGAAAATGATGCAATGAGATGAAATGATGTGCTCTCTGAGACGAACATTTTGATATGCTATATGCCCAAAACGGAGCTACGAATGCGGAGTTATGATGCGATGAACATAGCAAAAAAATTAAGGGGAGAATGGAAAAGTCAACCGACGTTTGAATCCGGATCTAGGGTTCTTCTTCGGTTACTGTAGCACGGGGTCGGCGCGGCGGCGGATCCCACCGGAGAGAGCTCGCCGGCGGCTCGGGGAAGCGGGGGCCGGCCGAATCTCGCCGGATCCGGGGTCGGGGCGGCGCTAAGGCGAGGCGGCGGTGAGGGGCGCCGGCGGTGGGGCTCCGGCCGGCGCGGCTGAGGAGCTCCGGCGGCA
>NC_041392.1:105501611-105621170 GCF_002162155.2 Triticum dicoccoides
AGGAAGGCGGCGGGAGGAGCCGGGCCTCGGGGGCCCGCTGCGGGCCGCGGCGGGTCGGCGGCGGAAGCGGCGATGTGGGGCAGTTCCCGCCACGTGGCAGCGCGGGATTGGCGGCGGCGGATCGGGCGGACGTGTCCGGCCGGACCGGACGTGTGCGGCGCGGCGCGAGGGGTGGATCTAGGGTTAGGGATGGAGGGGATCCGGGATTTTCGAGGAGGGGTCTTTATATAGGCATTGAGGGAGCTAGGAGAGTCCAAATGAGGTGCGGTTTTCGGCCACGCGATCGTGATCGAACGCTCTAGATGATGGAGATGGTTTTGGTGGGTTTTGGGCCAAAATGGAGGGGTATTGGGCTGCAACACACATGAGGCCTTTTCGGTCCCTCGGTTAACCGTTGGAGTATCAAACGAAGTCCAAATGGTACGAAACTTGACAGACGGTCTACCGGTAGTAAACCAACGCCGCTTAGCAAGTCTCGGTCCAATCCGGAAATGTTTAATCCCCACACACGAAAGAAAGGTAGAAATGACCACTGGAGGAGAACGAAGCGCCGGAATGCAAAACGGACAACGGGGAAAATGCTCGAAAGCATGAGATGAACATGTATGCCAATGCAATGCACATGATGACATGATATGAGATGCATGACAATGATAACAACACACGGAGACAAAAACCCGAACCCGAGAAAATAAAATAACTTAACGCCGGAAACGGCAAGAATTGGATAACATATTGGGAAAATCATATCCGGGGTGTTACAGTGTATGTGCGTATATATGAACGTTTGTGTCAGTACTTACATTGTATATTCCTTTTCTTTTTTCTTTTTTTGGCAGACACAACATTTTCTTTTTTCTTTTTTTTGAGCACCACCTTTTCTTTTCATGATGTATATCTTCTATATCTAAATAGCTAGCCCCCACTAACCTATTTCTCTCAACATGCAAGCATGCCACCTCATCAAGCAATATGCATTAGAAAAGACCCACTTCAACATTCAATGAGTCATAGGAAAAGATTCACTTCAACATGCAAACATGCATGATATATTTAATAAATATTTTACAAAATACAATAATCAATCACAAATAACAATATGTATTTTTAGTTTTAGCTCACATATTATTTATCCAAATATTCTTATTTCCATAAAATTATTGCAAAATATTCCCGTAACAACACAACGTAGCCCCACTAACCTATTTCTCTCAACATGCAAGCATGACACCTCATCAAGCAATATGCATTAGAAAAGACCCACTTCAACATTCAATGAGTCATAGGAAAAGATTCACTTCAACATGCAAACATGCATGATATATTTAATAAATATTTTACAAAATACAATAATCAATCACAAATAACAATATGTATTTTTAGTTTTAGCTCATATATTATTTATCCAAATATTCTTATTTCCATAAAATTATTAATATCTTAGAAATATATTGTAAAATATTTCCGTAACAACACAACGTGGGAGGCATCGTCTAGTTCCTTAAAAAACATTGACAACCAGGTGAGCCACCGTGCTCGCGCGCGTATGCACCGTGCACCTACCGCAGGGCAGCTGGCAGCCTGGCACGCACCCAATACGACCCGAAACAAAATGTTCGTGCGGTCGTGCTCCCTTTCTTCTTGGTCGGCGGCGGGAGCAGCAGCAGTAGCCGCGCGCGCCCCCGCGAATCCTCCTCCTCTCCCCTCCTCCCCGGCCACGCCGCCGCCCAAGCCCGGGTCCAGGTCCATGGCCTCCTCCGGCGCCGGCGCCGGAGCCGGCCGCGTCCGCCTCGCGGTCGTCGGCGATGTGGTACTCTCCCTCCCTCCCCCCTCTTATTAAAAGTTAAATAAAACCGTTTAACCCTCTATTTCCTCGCGGGCGTGGTTCGGGTCGTGGAAACTGGCATGGATAGTTCTGGCGTGGCGTTGTGGTTCTTCATGGGGTTCGTACGCGTAGTGGGTTCTGAGCAGGGCGGAGGTGGGGATTGTGCACCGAAGTCTCTGCTCCTTGACCTGGTTAATTCAGTTAGGCTCCGATTTGGGGGCAACAAGGGGGATTCAGGTTCAACGATATCTATTTTTGTTTGCGAATTGCGAGTGGTGTGCATCTAAGGTGCATTTGATCTTAGTTTAGATGGGTCATATAGGACGATGAGTTGCTTCATTCAGGATTCTGGCGTCTATATGAACCAAGAGTGGATGTGCTTTACACAAGGAGTTGCTAGCCCTTATTTCTCTGAAAGGGGAGGAACTGTTAACTTTCACCTTCTTAAGTTTGGCTACACTAAACCATCAAAGTATAGAAAATAGATATATTGTTATCATGTATCCCCTGAAATCCACATAACAAGAATAGGGTATTAATTGGATGTTATGCATTGGACATTGCAGCACGATGATTGGATCCTTGATGAAGATACAAAGGCACTCCATTTTCTTCAGGTATTGCACATTTATATGGATCCAGTCTGTTGTATTTGGATATCTCATCATGTCTATTTCATTGTTGTAACTTCTCCCTTGTTCTACAATGCACGTGTCCTGTCTGTTTGTAATGCGCTGGCCTCCAGCCATTCATTCTTAATCATGTTACATGTGTTCCATTTACAATATGGGCATTGCACTTTGAAAGAAAAATTCATACTACACATAATTCTCAGTCCAGATTTTGTTGTTGTCAGAAGCTCTAACTTTTTATATTTGAAATGCAGCCAGATCTGGTGCTTTTCACAGGTATTCTTCCTTGCTATTTCTGCATTATGATTTGCTAATTTCATTTTCGTTGTTGAAGTGCATGCAATGTGCTTATTGTTTGTCATCTCCTGTTTGTTCTCCTCTATTTGTGGCAGGTGATTATGGCAACGAGAATGTTCAACTTGTCAAAAGCATTTCAGATCTTCAGTTTCCGAAGGCGGCAATTCTTGGTAATCATGATTGCTGGCGCACACATCAATTTTCAGAGAAGTATGAGTCATATTTTCATTTAGTAAGTTGAAAATTTAATTAACTGCAGTACTGCACTTAGCTATTCTAAAATCCTTGTGTACTTGATTGGTACCCAGGAAGGTAGATCGTATCCGTCTTCAGCTTGAAAGGTAAGATCCTTTAATATGCTACGAGCTGCATTTGCTGCTAGGACATTTCGTTAGGTGTTTCCCTTTTTATTTAAAAGCAAAGAACTAAGTTGGCATGATACTTAAATTTAAGAGGGATTGAATCAAGTAAACTGTGATTAGGGACCGCTAAAGAGATAAAGGTTAACTAATTCTCAGCCTAATTTGGCTTTTGTAGTTCGCAGTGCTAGAAGTGCAGGATGAGTCTGGTTTATTAGCTGTCTTAAGCAGACTATGATACCCTTTGTGCAGGAAATGCGGCCACTGATATTTTTTTTCTTGTGAATATCAGCCTTGGTCAGCAGCATGTTGGATATCAATGTTTGGATTTTCCAACAATAAAGCTGAGTGTTGTTGGTGGGCGACCATTTTCTTGTGGGGGTGACAGGTTATTTAGACCAAAGCTTCTGTCACAACGGTTGGTAAGAGATGTACTAACCAATAGATATCTAGGTTTCTCAACTGTTCTGTTAGGTATATCCTTGTCATGAATTTGTTTCTAAAATCTTGTCCTTCACTTCTGCTATTTCTGAATTATGTTTTTAAAGCTGTCATGTGAGCTTGTGTAGTAATGGCTTGGTAATACAATGACCAGAGTGGCAGATATCATATTTATTTCCTTCTCATGTCAAGTATTAATGAATTATTTATCCAAAAGGTATTGCTGTATTTGCTAGTAGATAAACATCTGGATGTCACCCTCCTGCATGATTCGGAAAAATAAATCCCGATGTCAAGCTTAAAGGTTTCATAGTTTATTCGCGATTATCCTAATTGTATCACGAGGCTAGTTTGTTATCCTGTGCTTGGCTACTTGTGTTAGGCAGTAAAAATATTAGTGCACGCATGTTGGTGCGCTTATAAGGATCTAAGGCCTAAGGGTAATATGTTGTATATTTCAAAATCTGAAATCATCATAAGAAGACGAGGACACCAGACCAGATGTGTAGAGTAATTGGTTCCTTACTGTTTTGGTTATTGAACTAACTTATTAGTCTGCACTCTGCATTCACTGACCGCTAGGATTAATACAGCCCAGCCTCCAAAAGTTTCACTAGAACTATTTTCACCTCTTTGCTGTTTGCCCATTTTGTTGACACTCTATAGATGGTAAGATTAACACATGATGATACACCTACGAGATGTGGTAGTTAACTTTCTCTCCCCATGGGGAGATGTGGTAGCTAATTGACTGCCATTTGGCCATTCCTACAGCTTCTTAGTCTGCCTTATATGGGAAGTGCATCACAGGCCATTCTTGCTTTTGTCCTCTCCCTTCTGTGAAGAACTTCTGTTGTTGTTCATAAGTCATAACTGTAACTTATAATTCATCGCTCGTTGGTTGGCTGCAACCATTCATGTAGGTATGGTGTCGATGATATGGCAGGAAGTGCGAGGAAGATATACGATGCTGCTACGGCTGCACCAGAGGAGCATTCTGTGATACTACTTGCACATAATGGACCAACAGGTCTCTGAACATTCGAATAATCTAGTTGTATAGACTTCTCATTTCCTAAAAGCTTACCTTTCATCATGCCTACACGCAGGTCTAGGTTCAAGGATCGATGATATCTGCGGGCGGGATTGGGTAGCTGGCGGTGGCGATCATGGCGATCCAGGTCCGGTATTCATGACGATACTCCCCATTTAGCTAACCTTTTCTGAAACGGCTGCTTCATATGGCAACTCCTGCAGATCTGGAACAAGCGATATCCGACCTGCAAAGGGAGACCAGGGTTTCGATCCCGCTGGTCGTGTTCGGGCACATGCACAAGAGCCTAGCCTACGGGGTAGGACTCCGAAAGATGATCGCCTTCGGAGCCAACAACCAGACCATATATCTGAACGGAGCGGTCGTGCCTAGGGTGAATCCTGCAGAAGCAATGAGCCCCTCCATGATCTCCACCGGCGAAAGAGATGAGCTCCAAGAATCGGGATCCGTGGGGCCCACCTCACGTGCGTTCACCACTGTCGACCTCTTCGACGGCACCGTCGAGAAGATCTCTGAGGTCTGGGTTCTGGTGAGCGGGGCCCAGGCTGAGCTCGAGGAGGAGACTGTCCTGTACAAGCGTCCTCGTGAGCATATGTGACGTCTAGGCTGGTATGAATAATGCTGTATGTAAGTGTGCTGTGGCGATGCTGGAGCTGTTAAGGAGTGCGAGTTGCTGTGAATGGACGAGAGTGCGTGACACTGGGATTGGGGCAGTGAGGAAGTCAGTATTCCCGGAGGCCTTCAACGAGAGATACTTGGGCCTTCCTACAACAGTGGGTCGTATTACTAGTGGCACGTTCGACCACACCTGTGATACTGCTAGCTTGTGCTGGCCAGGAAATTTTTCTGAAATTGGCCATTCAGGCAATTCCGCTGTACCCTATGAGTATGTCCCTGTTAACAAAAGAGGTTTGTAAGAGTCTTAACTTCCCATGGCGAAATATTTTTGGAGCAGCTCACTTGACAAGAAATCAGTGCACTGGGTGTCCTGGAGCAACCCAGCAACTCCGAAATGCAAATGTGGCATGGGATTGGGAGACTTGCATCTGTTTAACCTTGCTTTACTTGGAAAACATGGTTGGCGTTTCTTGACAAATCCAAATTGCTTGTCTGCAAGAGTACTGAAAGGGTGTTATTTTTCCCGAGGTTGATTTTATGCAAGCCAGGGGGCTCCCAAGCGAGCCTCGGCTACTTAGCGCGAGACTATTGCTGGAAGGGAAACTCTCAATGCCGGCCTTATAGAAACAGTAAGCCAAATTGGCAGTACGATACACACACGTACAAGAGCGTGGAGTAGTAAATTGCAAAAATGAATGATCACAAATTCCATGTTTCTGCTCAGGCGGCCGGGGCAGTGTTTTCTCTAGCTTTCCTGATACTGGAAGCTACCAACCTCCTCAGCATCGAGAGCTCCCGCAGTTCGCTTCCCATGCTTTCGACATTTTTAAGCCTCTGAAGCCGCTCTGCCACCTCTGCCATTATCGGTCGCGCCAATTCATCCAGTTTCAAACAGTCCATTGCCACCATCTGGATCCTTTCAAGTATGAACATGTCCGCCTTCGTGGCTATCTCCTTGTCAAACATGGTGTGCCCTTTTTTCATGTAAGCTTTCCTAAGTTCCTGCGGGCTGTTGCTGCGATACCCTCCTTGTTTTCTGGTTATAAGTTCCAAAAGGAGAGTTCCAAAACTGTAAACATCGCCTGATGTGCTAGTGATGCTGTCACATATGAAGAGAGGCCCTGAGACCTTCGGTACCAAACTGTCATCTAGCAGTATGTTGGCGGGTGTGATGTTAGCACCCACAAATGCAAAGGATTGTGAATGCAGATATGCTAACGCTTCCGTGCAACCAACTGCGATATCTAGACGTATACCAAGTGGGAAGCTGTAGTTGCCACGAAGGATGTCTTGGAGATTCCCATTTGCAGCAAACTCATGCACCAATATTGGGACATCCGCCTCCAAGTGATAACCCAACAGTTTGATCATGTTATTGTGGAGAATGATAGAATAGATGAGCATGCTATTTGTAAAGGATTTACTATGGGCTTCATCTACCATCATGCTGGTCTCTATATTCACTGCCACCAATGTGTTGTCCTCAAGTGTCCCTCTGTAGACCTCACAAGATGAACACTTGGCAATCACATCTGATGAATAACCATTGGTGATTTTTCTTATTTCTTCTCTTGTGAAAACCCTCAGTTTTTGCGTTTGCTCTACTATTTGACCTGCGTTCCTCATGAAATTCCGGGGTGCATTCCAAGTACTAAACATGCCCAAATATTTCAGCTTGTAGTACATCGACCACTGACCTGTTTTTTCTTGATCTTGCTGGCAGTAAGCTTTTCTAAGAGCCCGTAGACGTTCTGTAACATCTTTCATTTCAGGGCGTTTTTTTATATCCCTTCTGAGACATTCAGCTGCAAGCTTTCCTATCTTGTACAGAACTTTCATGTTGCTCACCTTTGCTATTTTAGTATCAAACATCGCTCTTGCTGTTTTCTCCTTTTCAATAACTTGAGTGAAGTTTCTCGTGACTCCGGTACTCATCCCATTCTCATTTACCTTTGCCCTGGTAACAAGCTCTACCGTAACAACCCCGAAACTGTAAACATCATTTTCTAGGATCGACCCGTCCAGTTTCAAAGAGCTCTGGATCCATGTAACCTCTGCTTCCTGCAACGTGCATGGTGTAAGCAGTTCCGTCCTTGCAAAGCAACCTTGATATTCCAAAGTCGGATAATTTTGCACCCAAGTTCTCATCTAGAAGTATGTTGTCAGGCTTGATATCACCATGAATGATTGATTGATGCAATGAATGCATGCATGCTAATGCCTCAGCACAGTCTATAGCAATACCCAACCTTGCATCCAAAGAAATGTGATCATCGCTGCCATGGAGAAGACCTTTGAGGTTTCCTCCAGGGATATACTCGGTGACAATCATTAAAACATTTTCTTCTAAACAGTAGCCCAAGAGCCTAACAACATTCTTGTGGCTGATTCGGCAATGAACAGATATCTCCTTAGCAAACCCGTCTTTCAAATTCTGGCAGATATATTTCTTGACTGCAACTGTACTACCATCATCAAGAACGCCTCGGTAAACTTCTCCAAAGGCACCTTTGCCTATGGGATTTTTGTAGTTCTTCGTAATCATTTTAATCTCATCTTCTGTGAAGTTATTTATACCAGGATTGTTCACTGGTCTCCACTTTGCCCTTTCGTTGCTTTTGATGAATTCTCTAATCATGTCCTCAAAGCGCTCCATTATGTGAACAAGGGTTATGTAGCTGATCTCCAAGTAAAGTTTTCTGACCTGCCACCTGTTCCAAACAAGTAAATTCACTGTACTAATTATATAGTTATGGGAACAAATTATTATATATTTTGAATTCAAAAGGCAAACATTAAACCTGGTGATTACTGGTTGGTTTGATACTAGCCACCGATCTGTTTTTTCAATGTGAACCTGATGATCTAATTATGCAATTTGTTTTGCAGAGTTGTAGTTTACTTTTTCAAACTTCTGCTTTATGCATGAAGTAATATTTTTTCTTTCGCTGATTGTGTAGAGAATACTGGGAGTGACCACTTAGCAAGTTTTCTTTTTCTCCAAGTACCCAGTTAGCAGTTTCCAGTATAGATGTTTCTGCAACAATAACACATTCACAGTTCAACTTAGGCCTTGTACAATGCAAGGTGTTTAGGGAGGTGCTTGAAGAAATAAATCAGGCTTTTCTTAAGCACCGGTGCCTATTTGTACATGGCAGACGCTTACCTTGTACAATGCTAGGTGCTTAGGGAGGTGCTTAGAAAAATAAACAGGCTTCTTCTGAAGCACCGGTGCCTATTTCTACAAGAGAGACACCTAATTAAGCGTCTGCCTGTACAAATAGGCACTGGTGCTTAAGAAAAGCCTGATTTATTTCTCCAACCACCTCTTCTAAGCACCTTGCATTGTATAAGGCCTTATGTGATCTGCACTAACCCGCAGGCTACATGCAAAAGTGTTGGAGATTAATTTATTTTCTATGTAGTCAAACTCTAATTAATTGTATTTGGCGAAGTGTTAGTGCACCCACCGGGAGCATCTTGATTCGCGAAATTCCAATGGGTTCCTCAAAAAAAAAAAAGAATACATGAATGGGAAAATATAGGAATTGGATGTCGTGGCACCTAAGGGCCTCTTTGGTACGTGGGAAAAAGTGGCGGAGAAATATTCGAGTAGGAAATTTTACTTTGGTGGCACTATTAATTTATTTATTATGTTCAAATGAATGGATAAAAAAAAAGGAGGACCATTTTCTTTCATATCGGTTTCAAAGGAAAGTGAATGGTTTTTCTACACCCTAGTTCGGTTCACCCATGCAAGAAAATATAGCAAAACATTTAGGAAAAGTCTGAAATTTTGTGGGAATGACTATGAACAAATGTTAGAAGTGCTTGCAAAGTTTTGTGGTCAAATGACATCCCAGGATCATTGTACATTTTTTTTACAAATTTTGCTTAAACAGTGCACATACATTTTGTGTATTTTTTTTGTACAGAGCTCCTCAAATGTCATTTGACCACTAAAATTTGCAAGCAGCTCTAACATTTGTTCATAGTCATTCCCACAAAGTTTAAGATTTTTTTTTGAAATGGTTTGCTATGTTTTCTTGCGTGGTGCGCCGAACTGGGATGTAGAAAAACCAATCTCCTTAAAGGAAAACGTGAAAAATCTTAAATCCATTCGAACCTCTTTTTAGAATTCTTATGCACAAAGAACGAGACCAAATTCTTTAGTGGCATACCAACATCGCACATACTGATAACTTTTACCAAGCAGTTTGACTTGTTTATTAGAATGTGTATGTTTTTTTCTTTCCATGTAGATCAAACTCCCAAGTTTACAAAATTCATTTGTGTTTGTAGTCTTCTTTTTGCACATGTATTTCTACCATATTAATGTGTTTGTTTGCATTTCTTATGCTTTCAAATCCAGCAAACCAAAAAGGACTTTCAAAGGAAAACGCACAATTTTCGCAAAAAAAAAGAAAAAAAAGGAAAACACACAAAAACACTAGAAATAGGAAAATCGGAGGAATTGCCATTGTTGACTACAACATGAAGGGAAACCACGGAAATGTGCAATAGAAATTGTTTGGTTGCGCCGCATGAAAAACACATGATTTCTTTTGAAGGATCATATCTATGTTATAGTTATTGTTTAAGCAAAGAATTTTCAATGAGGTTTGATTAAATGGGAGTCGCCTCTAAAATTGCACATAAAGTACTTCCTCCGTTTCAAAATACTTGTCGTGGTTTTAGTTCAAATTTGAACTAAAACTAATGACAAGTATTTTTGGACGGAGGGAGTAGATCATAGGAGAAAACCATATGGATTTCAATCCTACAAACACCAACAAGTGTCATATGTGAGGAAATTATCTAAGGAATAGAACCCTCCAAACTTCGTATGGAAATAGTTTCTGAACCCAAAAAGTCCCTCAAATATGAAGCAGGGATTGTTTTCTATAAAGAAGACTGACGTGTACGTGAATTGTCATAGAAACAAACAAATTTTCCATATAATTAAGGTCAATGGAAGCTTTTCCCTGCAAAGAAAAGGTCAATGGAAACTTTTCTGTGGATGCTGCATACCGGAATCGCCACTCCTTAGAAAGAAATATTTACGGGATACAATCCAGCAAACCAAACGAATCCTCGTAGAAAACTCTCGAAACCAGTTTTGATCCTCCAAAATTGATATACTTTTTCTTAAAACTTGAGAGGCCCTAACTATGAGACTGTTGACCAATTTATTTCGAAGGAAGCAGACAAGCAGAGCCTACCAAAATTAAGGCGGAACCAACTCGGTACGAGTTGAGGCAATCCATGTCAAGAAATCAAGAGAAAGAAAGGAAGAAGTTAAGCTACGGATACATACCACGGCAGCTGGGCGGCGTAACAGTTGTGTAGAACGATCGATGGCCTGGGTTACGAGGGAGGCGGCGATGACAATGGAACGTACTACCTCTTTCCATCCAAAGGGGCCATAGCACATCCAAGTTTCCAACCACAAACTGGCGCAACCGTGTCTAGGCCCTACCAGAATTCGATATCTTTCTCTCTATAATGCACGTAGCAACAAATCAAGCACTGCACCACAAATTGGCGCAAGCGCTTTTGGTCAAAATAAAATAAAATTGACGCGTCTTCTCGTGCTTTCGCTGTCACATTCCCAAATCCAAAGTCGTCTCTTGGCACTGGCCTTCCGATGTCACACTACCGAGACCCAACCACCGAAAGACCAAGTCCCTGTTTGGGAGCTCGGTGGAACGTTCCGCTGAGATTACGGAGAAACACATAAAAGGTGGATACGTACAAAATACACACCGGATAGGATATGACTATTTTTTTCAGTTCTCCAGAGAGAATATTTGTATAGTTGTCAAACTTTGCTCTTGATTTGATTATATAATAAATTTGTCATGTGTGTTCCAGTAGGACTCCACCTATGCATACTAATTGAATACCAGTAAGTTGCGAAGGAATAATAAAAACTAGACGATACCCTGCGCTGCTACGAGAATTGGTTAATGGAAATTTAGTTGATAATGTGAGAACCAAAGTTTAAAATGCATACGACTTATCATGTATAGTTGTAACAATTTATTGAACATAAATATATTAGTTGAATGATAAACATTTTTCCATGCATGGCTGAATGTTGTGGTGAGTCGTTTCTCATGCATGATTGCATGTTGATGTGGGCCTTATCCCATTCATAATTATATGGTAAGGTGGCATACTTGCATGCATGTTGAGATAAATAAGTTATTGAGGATGACTCTCTTTGGTATATAGAATAACAAATAGATCCTCTCTCCTACTTCATTTCTCCTCATAGTTGTCATGTTTTCTTAACCACACTCTCCTTGCAAGAAGACAAAGCAGCATCTTTGTCCGCAGCCTTTCTCGAGACAGGCCTTTGTCCCCCTTTATAAATAAAGGCACAACCGGTCGAACCGATACAAAGTGGCGAGGAAACCCACGTACAACAAGGTCAAAAGAGAAAATAAAATAGTACTGATACGTCTCCAACGTATCTATAATTTTTGATTGTTTCATGCTATTATATTATCCATCTTGGATGTTTTATATACTATTTTATATGATTTTGGGGACTAACCTATTAACCTAGAGCACAGTGCCAGTTTCTGTTTTTCTCTTGTTTTTGAGTTTTACAGAAAAAGAATACCAAACGGAGTCCAATTGACGTGACAATTTTTGATGATTTTTTATGGACCAAAAGAAGCTCCCGAAGTAAAAGAGTTGGGCCAGAAGAGTCCCGAGCCATCCACGAGGGTGGAGGGCGCGCCCTACCCCCTGGGCTCGCCCCCCTATCTCGTGGATGACTCGAAGACCCCCCCTGATGTGAGACTGACGCAAAAAATTCCTATAAATACACAAACCCCCGAAAAGAAACCTAGATCGGGAGTTCCGCCGCCGCAAGCCTCTGTAGCCACCAAAAACCAATCAGGACCCTGTTCCGACACCCTGCCGGAGGGGGGAATCCATCACCGGTGGCCACCTTCATCATCCCGGCGCTCTCCATGACAAGGAGGGAGTAGTTCACCCTCGGGGCTGAGGGTATGTACCAGTAGCTATGTGTTTGATCTCTTTCTCTCTCTCTCTCTCCCGTGTTCTTGATATGGCACGATCTTGATGTATCACGAGCTTTGCTATTATAGTTGGATCTTATGATGTTTCTCCCCCTCTACTCTCTTGTAATGGATTGAGTTTTCCCTTTGAAGTTATCTTATCGGATTGAGTCTTTAAGGATTTGAAAACACTTGATGTATGTCTTGCATGTGCTTATCTGTGGTGACAATGGGATATTCCCGTGATCCACTTGATGTATGTTTTGGTGATCAACTTGCGAGTTCCGTGACCTCATGAACTTATGCATAGGGGTTGGCACACGATTTCATCTTGACTCTCTGGTAGAAAGTTTGGGGCACTCTTTGAAGTTCTTTGTGTTGGTTGAATAGATGAATCTGAGATTGTGTGATGCATATCGTATAATCATACCCACAGATATTTGAGGTGACATTGGAGTATCTAGGTGGTATTAGGGTTTTGGTTGATTTGTGTCTTAAGGTGTTATTCTACTACGAACTCTAGGATAGATCGAACGGAAAGAATAACTTTGTGTTATTTTATTACGGACTTTTGAATAGATCGATCAGAAAGAATAACTTTGAGGTGGTTTCGTACCCTACAATAATCTCTTCGTTTGTTCTCTGCTATTAGTGACTTTGGAGTGACTCTTTGTAGCATGTTAAGGGATAGTTATATGATCCAATTGTGTTATTATTGTTGAGAGAACTTGCACTAGTGAAAGTATGAACCCTAGGCCTTGTTTCAACACATTGCAATACCGTTTTCGCTCACTTTTATCATTAGTTACCTTGCTGTTTTTATATTTTCAGATTACAAAAACCTATATCTACCATCCATATTGCACTTGTATCACCATCTCTTCGCCGAACTAGTGCACCTATACAATTTACCAGTGTATTGGGTGTGTTGGGGACACAAGAGACTCTTTGTTATTTGGTTGCAGGGTTGTTTGAGAGAGACCATCTTCATCCTACGCCTCCCACGGATTGATAAACCTTAGGTCATCCACTTGAGGGAAATTTGCTATTGTCCTACAAACCTCTGCACTTGGAGGCCCAACAATGTCTACAAGAAGAAGGTTGTGTAGTAGACATCAAGCTCTTTTCTGGCGCCGTTGCTGGGGAGGTTAGCGCTTGAAGGTATATCTTTAGATCTTGGAAACGAATCTTTTCGTTTCTTGTTTTATCACTAGTTTAGTCTATAAAAGAAAACTACAAAAAATGGAATTGAGGTTGCCTCATATGCTTCATCTTTTTAATGTCTTTCATGAAAATAAGGATTCTGATAATTGTGCCAAAGTGTTAGAAGAAGAATGCATTAAAATGTTTGGCACTAAATCTTTGAATGATGAGCATGATTGTAATGTTGTTAGTATGAATTCTTTGAATATCCATAATGCTAATGATATGCAAAGCCACAAGCTTGGGGATGCTTTGTTTGATGAAGATGATATTTTTTGTCCCCCAAGTTTTGATGAGCAAATTTATTATGATGATAGCATGCCTCCTATTTCTGATGATTATGTTGATGAAAGTGGTTTCAGAGAGGTCATGACTTTATTTAGTGATGAATCCACTATTTCGGAAGAGGTTTCAATTGATTATGAGAACAAAGTTGCTATCTATGATGATTATTGTGATGACATGTATGCTATAAAGAACAATGATAACCATGAAACTTTGTCATCTTGATTTTAATTTTCAATTGGATTATGCCTCACACGATAGTTATTTTGTTGAGTTTACTCCCACTATTCCGAATGAGAAGAATTTTGCTTATGTGGTGAGTAGTAAAATTTCTATGCTTGTGCATCATGAAAATAATGCTTTATGTGATGGTTATATTTTTGAATTCATTCATGATGCTACTGAAAATTATTATGAGGGAGGAACATATGCTTGTAGGAGTTGCAATAATATCAAGTTTCCTCTCTATGTGTTGAAAATCTTGAAGCTATGCTTGTTTTACCTTCCTATGCAAGTTGATTCTTGTTCCCATAAGTTGTTTGCTCACAAAATCCCTATGCATATGAAGTGGGTTAGACTTAAATGTGCTAGTCATATGCTTCATGATGCTCCCTTTATATTTCAACTCTTATCTTTTATGTGAGCATCATTAACATCATCATGCCTAGCTATAGAGGCATTAAAGAAAAGCGCTTGTTGGAAGACAACCCAACATTTATACCCACTATTTTTGTGTGCTCACATGATTATTCTACTGTAGTAATCATGTTTTATAGCTTTTGTTTCAATAAAGTGTCAAGTAAAGCCTTTAGGATCTTCTTTGGTGATAGTTGATTTGATCCTGCTGAAAAACAGGAACTTCTGCGTCCAGGAGATTAGTTTTCATATTTAACATAAGCGTGATAAAATACTGATTATTTTTGAAGAGGATTAATAAAAAAATTTCCTAGGACTTCCTAATTTATTAGGATTTGTGGAGTTACAGAAGTATTCGAAATCACCAGATTACTACAGACTGTTCTGTTTTTTACAGATTCTGTTTTCGATGCATAATTTGCTTGTTTTCTAGTTTCTATGGATCATATTGCTTAATATAAATTGTAGAAATGATATGGTACAGTAGGAATCATGTGAGAAAAATTATGAATCTTGTCTTGACAGTACCTAAGTGGTGATTTGCTTTCTTATACTAACGGAGCTTACAAGTTTTCTGTTGTGAAGTTTTCAAGTTTTGGGTAAAGATTCGATGGACTATGGAATAAGGAGTGGCAAGAGCCTAAGCTTGGGGATGACCAAGGCACCCCAAGGTAATATTCAAGGACAACCAAGAGCCTAAGCTTGGGGATGCCCCAGAAGGCATCCCCTCTTTCATCTTCGTTCATCGGTAACTTTACTTGGAGCTATATTTTTATTCACCACATGATATGTGTTTTGCTTGGAGCATCATTTTATTTTATTAGGGTTTGGTTGATGTTATTTAGAGTAATGTTTTGCATCTTTTAGTTAAATAAAAGGGTCAAGTATAACCTTTACCATGCTTGTTTTTCAAGTCCATATGTTGCTGTTTTAAAAACAGAAAGTTTGCTGTTATGTTTTGAATATTTGTGAATAGTCAGAATATGATAAAATCTTGAAATTTTTACACAATCATCAACAACAAATTATATACAGTGTGGTTATTTTTCAGAATTTTTGGAGTTAGGGAAATATGATTCCTCTTACATTCCTTACAGACTATCCTATTTAGACAAATTGCAGTTATGTTTGCATATGTTTGCTTGTTTAATGATTCTATTTAAGGATATGACTCCTAAATATGCAGAGGCATTTAGTACGCAATGTCAAATTATAATTTTAGTGTTTTTCTACAGTAGAGAATGATAAGGTTTAGCATGGATTTGTACTAACTTATCTCACGAGTTCTTGTTGAGTTTTGTGTGGATGAAGTTTCTTTTAGATTTAGGGAAACCGCGATATGAAAGGAATTAAGGAGACACAAAAGCTCAAGCTTGGGGATGCCCAAGACATCCCTAGTCAATATTTCAAGAAGTCTCAAGCATCTAAGCTTGGGGATGCCCCGGTTGGCATCCCACCTTTCTTCTTCAACAACTATCGGCCAGTTTTGGTTGAGCCTAAGTTTTTGCTTCTTCACATGATATGTGCTATCCTTGCAATGTCATTTTATTTTGTTTTGCTTGCTTTTTGAATAAAATATCAACATCTGAAATTCTTAAATGTTAGAGAGTCTTGACATAGTTGCATAATTATTCGACTGCTCATTGATCTTCACTTATATCTTTCGGAGTAGTTTGTCATTTGCTCTAGTGCTTCACTTATACCTTTTTAGAGCATGATGGTAGTTTTATTTTTGAAGAAATTGATGAACTCTCAGTGCTTCACTTATATTATGTTGATAGTCTTTTAGAACAGCATGGTAATTTGCTTTGGTTATGAATTTAGTCCTAATATGATGGGCATCCAAGAGGGATATAATAAAAACTTTCATATAAAGTGCATTGAATACTATGTGAAGTTTGATTCCTTATGATTGTTTTGAGATATGAAGATGGTGATATTAGAGTCATGCTAGTGAGTAGTTGTGAATTTGAGAAATACTTGTGTTAAGGTTTGTGAGTCCCGTAGCATGCACGTATGGTGAACCGTTATGTAACGAAGTTGGAGCATGAGATATTTTTTGATTGTCTTCCTTATGAGTGGCGGTCGGGGACGAGCGATGGTCTTTTCCTACCAATCTATACCCCTAGGAGCATGCGCGTAGTACTTTGTTTTGATAGATAAAGACTTTTGCATAGGTATGTGATTTCTTTATGACTAATGTTGAGTCCATGGATTATACACACTCTCATCCTTCCACCATTGCTAGCCTCTCTAGTACCACACAACTTTCGCTGGTACCATAAACCCACCATTTACCTTCCTCAAAACAGCCACCATACCTACCTATTATGGCATTTCCATAGCCATTCCGAGATATATTGCCATGCAACTTTCCACCGTTCCGTCTATTATGACACGCTCCATCATTGTCATATTGCCTTGCATGATCATGTAGTTGACATCGTATTTGTGGCAAAGCCACCATTCATATTTTTTTCATACATATCACTCTTGATCCATTGCACATCCCGGTACACCGCTGGAGGCACTCATATAGAGTCATATATTGTTCTAAGTATCGAGTTGTAATCCTTGAGTTGTAAATAAATAGAAGTGTGATGATCATCATTATTAGAGCATTGTCCCGTGTGAGAAAAAAAAAGAGGCCAAAGAAGACAATGAAAAAAGGGGAGGGCAAAGAAGCCAAACAAAAAAAGGAGAGAAAAAGAGAGAAGAGACAATGCTACTATCCTTTTTCCACACTTGTGCTTCAAAGTAGCACCTTGATCTTCATGATAGAGAGTCTCTTATTTTGTCACTTTCATATACTAGTGGGAATTTTCGTTATAGAACTTGGCTTGTAAATTACAACAATGGGCTTCCTCAAAATGCCTTAGGTCTTCGTGAGCAAGCAAGTTGGATGCACAACCCACTTAATTTCTTTCGTTGAGCTTTCATACATTTATAGCTCTAGTGCATCCGTTGCATGGCAATCCCTACTCACTCACATTGATATCTATTGATGGGCATCTCCATAGCCCATTAATACACCTAGTTGATGTGAGACCATCTTTCTCCTTTTGTCTTCTCCACAACCACCATTCTATTCCACCTATAGTGCTATGTCCATGGCTCACGCTCATGTATTGCGTGAAAGTTGAAAAAGTTTGAGAATACTAAAGTATGAAACAATTGCTTGGATTGTCATCGGGGTTGTGCATGATTTGAATATTTTGTGTGATGAAGATGGAGCATAGCCAGACTATATGATTTTGTAGGGATAAACTTTCTTATGCCATGTTATTTTGAGAAGACATAATTATTTTGTTAGTATGCTTGAAATATTATTGTTTTTATGTCAATATTAAACTTTTGTGTTGAATCTTACGGATCTGAACATTCATGCCACAATAAAGAGAATTACATAGATAAATATGTTAGGTAGCATTCCACATCAAAAATTCTGTTTTTATCATTTACCTACTCGAGGACGAGTATGAATTAAGCTTGGGGATGCTTGATACGTCTCCAATGTATCTATAATTTTTAATTGTTCCATGCTATTATTGTCGGGGGGATGGACCCCGGGCAGGCAACGGAACCCGAATCTTCTTCAAAAACAACGGGGTCAGTACTGCCCCTCAATACCGGCACGCGCTTGGCCGGGTCGCTCGACCCGACCAAGCCCCGCAAGCCGGCCAGACTAGCCGACCCGGCAAGACGCGTCGACTGGGCCTCAACAACTAGCGCAAGACAGCCGAAACCGACACGACTAAAGCTTCCTCAACAAGACAACACCACCCGTGGCGTGCTACGCAATCCAGCCACGTGTCAGAACCCATCCCATCCAGGCCGTGCAATGGGACAAGGCTTCAATCAATGATGACCAAGGCGACAGTGCCCCGCCCATGCCTCTGGTCAGTGGGTACGTAGCAACAGTGCTCCTCACCTACCCGCTGACAAAGGCCGGCGTGGCTCGACCCGGCCACGCCCTGACGATTGACAAGACGGCGACAGTCCCCCTAGGCACGCAGGGCCTGCACCTAGGGGAACCCGACGAACCACAAGCCCTTAGCGGGACCCAGCCCGGGTCCCCGGACGTCGACACTATGGACCCACCAACTTGTAACATTACCATTGTACCCCTAGGGGGTTGACCTGTAAAACCCCCAGGAGCCCTCATGCAGAGAAAGGAGGGAGGAGAGATATAGACACACCAGAGAACTCATTCCATCACACTCGCCAAGTTAGTAACACCCAAGGAGAGGGAACTGCCTAAGCCTTGGCCAGTTTCCTTCCTCTTCCATACAGCTCCAGGAGCGACATTGTATTATCGATCATCCAACAACACTACCGCGCCCGCTCATGCCAACCTCGCCTCTGGAGCCCACCAGCGCCCTCGAGCCTCCTCCTCTCTTTAGCCATCCCTTGGCATCTTTCGTGCGCCCACCACGACAGTTGGCGCCCACCGTGGGGCAGCTCGAGGAGCTGGCCGGGAGCATGCTTCATACGGGGCCCTTTTCCTACACCGACGAGTCCATCGCGCTGGCGGACGACGTCATCGGCGCGCTCGCCGCCTCCTTCGCCGCGCTGCGCATCTCCGATGCGTTCGCGACCGACAAGTACCCTAGCGAGGTGCTCAGCTACTCCGACTCTCCCCTCTCCCCCGGCGGCAGCGTCCCCGTCGGGGCAGGAGAGGTTCATGTGGAGGTCTTCGCCACCAGCGACGGCGTCTCCTCCTCATCGAGCGAGATGAGGAAGGCAGCCGAAGCCAGGGCCACGGCGGAACGGATCGAGCCGTCCAATCCATTGCGTGCTGCAATGCTGAGCCTCCGCATCCCCATCAGCACCGACGCCGATGCCACCAACGTCGCCGAGGCATGAACCCAGCTCGAGGAAAGGTGCCAGCAGATGCTGGACCTGTCCGAGACGCTTGCCGCCACTCAGCGTCGCCTGGACGCCGCTCAACTAGAGCGCAATGCCGCCTACGGACTCACGTCCGCCGCGGCTGGCCCAAGCCGGGTCGCTGATGTGCGTGCCCGGGGAGGAGCGATCGGCCGGGCCCTCGGCGCCATCCCAGTCATCTACGAGACCCCAGTGAACAACATGCGCGCTGCCCAGGTAGCCGCAGCCGGCCTGGACTAGCTCACGGGTGAGGAGCTGAAAGAGAGCATCGGGCGGATGCGCGAACTCCTCCACACCGCCAACGCCCAACAGGACCGCCTCAACCAGCTCGCCAAGCCGAAGGGATCCGGCTCCGCCCGCCTTGGCGGGTCCGGTGAACTTCTGCACACCGCTTCCTCGCCACCCGGCGAGGCGCACTCCGGCCGAACCCTGACTCGGCGCGACCCGGCCGCTACAGCCGCCGATGGATTGGGCGACGAGCCCGTCCTAGAGATCTAGCACGGACCCGGCCAGCACGGCCGGCGTCCGGCTCCAACCGACCCGCCCCCCCGTGGCCTGGCCGCAAGTCGACTCGGCCCGCGCGCCATCGACGACGCCGACGCTTGCCATCGCCTCGATCAGCTTGCTCACTCCCTGTAGATGGAGGAGAGCGGCGCTATCGGGCCGGCGTGCTTCGGACCCCACATCCGGGAGGGGCCTTTTCCAAAAGGATTCATGCTCCCCCGCGACACCCCCAAGTACAACGGGACGGTGAAGCCAGAAGACTGGCTCACCGATTACACCACGGCCATTGGCATCATCGGTGCCAATTATCGTCTCGCCGTGCGCTACGCACCGCTCATGCTCCAAGGGTCGGCCCGCACATGGTTGAACATCCTGCCGACGCGCAGCATCAACACATGGGTGGACTTCGAGGAAGCCTTCATCCACAACTTCATGGGGACCTACAAGTGACCCGGCCGCCATAGCCAGCTCGCCATGTGCGTGCAAGGGCCTACGGAGACCGGCCACGAGTACCTTGCATGCTGGACCGAGCTCCGAAACAGCTGTGAGGGCGTCCATGAAGTCCAGGCGATCCACTACTTCGTCAACGGGTGCCGAGACGGCACCCTCCTCAAGCACAAGCTCTTATGCTCCAAGCCGACCACCATGGCCGCACTCATGGTGACGGCACACAAGTACGCCAATGCCGACTCCGCCATGAAGATCCAGGTGGCGCTGGATGAAGCCGGCAAGGCGAAGCCGGTTCCCCCTCCGAAACCGGTCGACGAAAGAAGCCGACAGCAGCATCACCAGAACAACAAGCGCAAGGCCGACCAGCCGGCGCCGCGTCACGACAACCGACTCGTCGTGGCCACCGAGCCCGCGGCGGACCAGGCGGCGAAGCGCCGGCAAACCGGCAAGACGGCATGGCAACCCGCCATGAGCTTCGAGCAGATGCTCGACGCCCCCTACAAGCACCACAGCGGCGCAAGACCCTCCACGCACACGCTTCGGCAGTGCGCCATCACCAAGCGCATCATGAGGGGCGACGTCCCGCCCTCTCCGGCTCCGGCTCCGGGCGCTGGACAACCGCCACCTCCTCCACTGCCGCCTCCAGCTGGCGGCGTGATGCGCGACGATGCCTACCCAGACCAGAACGCGGCCTACGTCGTCTTCACCAGCCTCGGTGCCGACAAGCGCAGCGAGCGCCTCCTTCGGCAGGAGGTGAACACCGTCGTCCCGGCCAAGCCAGAGTTCATGCATTGATCGGATCGCCCGATAACCTGGACCCGGGAGGATCACCTGGCAGTCATGCCAAGTCCGGGTGGTTACGCCCTCGTCCTCAACCCCACCATCGTCGCGCAGCGCACATGCAAGTTCTCCCGAGTCCTCATCAATGGCGGCAGCAACATCAACATCCTCTACCGCGACACGATGACCAAGATCGGCCTCAAGGCCGAGGACCTGGAGCCGACCCGGATGATCTTTCATGACATCGTGCCCGGCCTCTCCTGCTCCCCCATTGACCGGGTCCGGCTAGACGTCCTGTTCGGTGACAGTAGCCACTTCCGACGCGAACCGATCTGGTTCGAAGTGGTGGACCTGTCCAGCGCGTATCACGCGTTGCTGGGCCGGCCCGCTCTCGCCAAATTCATGGCGGTTCCCCACTATGCGTACCTGAAGATGAATATGTCGGGTCCGAAGGGCCTCATCACCATCACCGGCGATTACCGCAAGTCCCTGGAGTGCGCCCGAGACGGTGATATGTCTCCAACGTATCTATAATTTTTGATTGCTCCATGCTATATTATCTACTGTTTTGGACTATATTGGGCTTTATTTTCCACTTTTATATTATTTTTGGGACTAACCTATCAACCGGAGGCCCAGCCTAGAATTGCCGTTTTTTGCCTATTTTAGTGTTTCGGATAAACGAAATATCAAACGGAGTCCAAACGGAATAAAATCTTCGGGAACGTGATTTTCTCACCGAACATGATCCAGGAGACTTAGACCCTGCTCCAAGGAACAGAAGAGGCGGTCACGAGGGTGGGAGGCGCGCCCCCTGCCTCGTGGGCCCCTTGTTGCTCCTCCGGCGTACTTCTTCCTCCTATATATACACACGTACCCCCAAACGATCAGAACAGGAGCCAAAAACCTAATTCCACCGCCGCAACTTTCTGTATCCACGAGATCCCATCTCGGGGCCTGTTCCGGAGCTCCGCCGGAAGAGGGCCGTCATCACGGAGGGCTTCTACATCATCATAGCCTCTCCGATGAAGTGTGAGTAGTTTACCTCAGACCTTCGGGTCCATAGTTAGTAGCTAGATGGCTTCTTCTCTCTCTTTGAATCTCAATACAAAGTTCTCCCTCTCTCTTGTGGAGATCTATTCGATGTAATCTTCTTTTTGCGGTGTGTTTGTTGAGACTGATGAATTGTGGGTTTATGATCAAGTCTATCTATGAATAATATTTGAATCTTCTCTGAATTCTTTTATGTATGATTGGTTATCTTTGCAAGTCTCTTCGAATTATCCGTTTGGTTTGGCCAACTAGATTGGTAGTTCTTGCCATGGGAGAAGTGCTTAGCTTTGGGTTCGATCTTGCGGTGTCCTTACCCAGTGACAAAAGGGGCAACAAGGCATGTATTGTATCGTTGACATCGAGGATAACAAGATGGGGTTTATTTCATATTGCATGAATTTATCTCTCTACATCATGTCATCTTGCTTAAGGCGTTACTCTGTTTTTAACTTAATACTCTAGATGCATGCTGGATAGCGGTCGATGAGTGGAGTAATAGTAGTAGATGCAGAATCGTTTCGATCTACTTGTCACAGACGTGATGCCTATATACATGATCATGCCTAGATATTCTCATAACTATGCTCAATTCTGTCAATTGATCAACAGTAATTTGTTCACCCACCGTAGAATACTTATGCTCTTGAGAGAAGCCACTAGTGAAACCTATGGCCCCCGGGTCTATTCTCATCATATCAATCTCCATTACTTTAATCTTGCTTTGCTTTTTTACTTTGCTTTTACTTTTTACTTTGCATCTTTATACCAAAAATACCAAAAATATTATATCTATCAGATCTCACTCTCGTATGTGACCGTGAAGGGCTTGACAACCCCTAATCGCATTGGTTGCGAGTAGCTATCGCTTTGTGCAGGTACGAGGGACTTGAGCGTGGGCTCCTACTGGATTGATACCTTGGTTCTCAAAAATTGAGGGAAATACTTACGCTACTCTGCTGCATCATCCCTTCCTCTTCGGGGAAAACCAATGCAAGCTCAAGACGTAGCAAGAAGGATATCTGGCGCCGTTGCCGGGGAGTCTACGCAAAAAGTCAACATACCAAGTACCCATCACAATCCCCATCTCTCGCATTACATTATTTGCCATTTGCCTCTCGTTTTCCTCTCCCCCCAATTCACCCTTGCCGTTTTATTCACCCCTCTCTCTCTATCCTCCCTCTCTATTTACCTCTTTTTGCCCGTTTGCTTTTTGTTTGCTCGTGTGTTAGTTTGCTTGTTTGTCGCGATGGCTCAAGATACTACTAAATTGTGTGACTTCACCAATACCAATAATAATGATTTCCTTAGCACTCCGATTGCTCCTCTTACCGATGCTGAATCTTGTGAAATTAATACTACTTTGTTGAATCTTGTTATGAAAGATCAATTCGCCGGCCTTCCTAGTGAAGATGCCGCTACTCATCTGAATAGCTTCGTTGATTTATGTGATATGCAAAAGAAAAAAGATGTCAATAATTATGTCGTTAAATTGAAGCTATTTCCTTTTTCGCTTAGAGATCGTGCTAAAGCTTGGTTTTCATCCTTGCCTAAGAATAGTATTGATTCATGGAACAAGTGCAAAGATGCTTTTATCTCTAAGTATTTTCCTCCCGCTAAGATCATCTCTCTTAGAAACGATATTATGAACTTTAAACAATTTGATCATGAACATGTTGCACAAGCTTGGGAGAGAATGAAATTAATGATACATAATTGCCCTACTCATGGTTTGAATTTGTGGATGATTATACAAAAATTTTATGCCGGATTGAATTTTGCTTCTAGAAATCTTTTAGATTCGGCCGCGGGAGGCACTTTTATGGAAATCACTTTAGGAGATGCTACTAAACTCCTAGATAATATTATTGTTAATTATTATCAATGGCATACTGAAAGATCTTCTAATAAAAAAAGTGCATGCGATAGAAGAAATTAATGTGTTGAGTGGAAAGATGGATGAACTTATGAAATTATTTGCTACTAAGAGTGTTTCTTCTGATCCTAATGATATGCCTTTGTCTACTTTGATTGATAATAACAATGAATCTATGGATGTGAAATTTTTGGTAGGAATAATTTTGGTAACAACGCTTATAGAGGGAATTTTAATCCTAGGCCATATCCTAGTAATCCTTCTAATAATTATGGGAATTCCTACAATAAGCCTTATGGAAATTATAATAAGATACCCTCTAATTTTGAATCTAATATTAAAGAATTTATTTCTTCACAAAATAATTTTAATGCTATGATTGAAGAAAAATTGCTTAAGATTGATGATTTGGCTAGGAACGTTGATAGAATTGCTCTTGATGTTGATTCTTTGAAACTTAGATCTATTCCACCTAAGCATGATATCAATGAGTCTCTAAAAGCCATGAGAATTTCAATTGATGAGTATAAGGAAAGAACCGCTAGGATGCGTGCTTCCAAAGATGCCTTTATTAAAGCGTGTTCTTCCAATACCTATGAAAATCAAGATGAAGATCTAAAAGTTATTGATGTGTCTCCTATTAAATCTTTATTTTGCAATATGAATCTTGATGAAACTGAATATGATCTTCCTTTACCTAGAAGGCGTTCTAAAAATTCGGAGTGTTTAGATCTTAATGATGAAATTGATGAAAGTGGGATTGAAAGAAATAAAAATCTAGATGTTGCTAAACCCACTATATTGGATTTCAAGGAATTTAATTACGAAAGTTGCTCTTTAATTGATTGTATTTCCTTGTTTCAATCCATGCTAAATTCTCCACATGCTTATAGTCAAAATAAAGCCTTCACCGAACATATTGTTGATGCCTTGATGCAATCTTATGAAGAAAAACTTGAGTTGAAAGTTTCTATCCCTAGAAAACTCTATGATGAGTGGGAGCCAACTATTAAAATTAAAATTAAAGATCATGAGTTTTATGCTTTGTGTGATTTGGGTGCTAGTGTCTCTACTATTCCCAAGACTTTGTGTGAGTTACTAGATTTCCGTAACTTTGATGATTGCTCTCTAAACTTGCATCTTGCGGATTCCACTATTAAGAAACCTATGGGAAGGATTAATGATGTTCTTATTGTTGCAAATAGGAATTATGTGACCGTAGATTTCATTGTTCTTGATATAGATTGCAATCCTTCTTGCCCTATTATTCTTGGTAGACCTTTCCTTAGAACGGTTGGTGCAATTATTGATATGAAGGAAGGGAATATTAGATTTCAATTTCCATTAAAAAAGGGAATGGAACACTTTCCAAGAAAGAAAATAAAATTACCATATGAAACTATCATGAGAGCCACTTATGGATTGCCTACCAAAGATGGCAATACCTAGATCTATCCTCGCTTTTATGCCTAGCTAGGGGTGTTAAACGATAGCGCTTGTTGGGAGGCAACCCAATTTTATTTTTATTCCTTGCCTTTTGCTCCTGTTTAGTAATTAATAAATTATTTAGCCTCTGTTTTGGTTGTGTTTTTTGTGTTTAATTAGTGTTTGTGCCAAGTAGAACCGTTGGGAAGACTTGGGGAAAGTCTTGTTGAACTTGCTGTAAAAAGCAGAAACTTTAGCGCTCATGAGAACTGCTGTCATTTTTATTTAAATTTTTATTGAAAGAGTGCTATTTAGTTAATTCTTTTTTCAGATGATTAATATATAAATTCCTCACGTCCAGCAATTTATTTTAGAATTTTTGAGGTTCCAGATCTTGCGCTAGCTACAGATTACTACAGGCTGTTCTGTTTTTGACAGATTCTGTTTTTCATGTGTTGTTTGCTTATTTTGATGAATCTATGGCTAGTAAAATAGTTTATAATCCATAGAGAAGTTGGAATACAGTAGTTTTAAAACCAATATAAATAAATAATGAGTTTATTACATTACCTTGAAGTGGTCATTTGTTTTCTTTCGCTAATGGAGCTCACGAGTTTTCTATTTTGAGTTTTGTGTTGTGAAGTTTTCAAGTTTTGGGTGAATTCTTTTGATGGATGATGGAACAAGGAGTGGCAAGAGCCTAAGCTTGGGGATTCCCATGGCACCCCAAATATAATCCAAGGACACCAAAAAGTCAAAGCTTGGGGATGCCCCGGAAGGCATCCCCTCTTTCGTGCACTTCCATCGGTAATTTACTTGGAGCTATATTTTTATTCACCAACATGATATGTGTTTTGCTTGGAGCGTCTTGTATTATTTGTGTCTTTGTGTATTAGTATGCCACAATCATCCTTGCTGTACACACCTTTTGAGAGAGCCATACATGAATTAAAATTTGATAGAATACTCTATGTGCTTCACTTATATCTTTTGAGCTAAGTAGTTTTTGCTCTATGTGCTTCACTTATATCTTTTGAGCTAGATAATTTTGCTCTATGTGCTTCACTTATATCTTTTGAGTGTTATAATTTTGCTCTATGTGCTTCACTTAGATCTTTTAGAGCACGGTGGTGGATTTGTTTTAAAGAAACTATTGATCTCTCATACTTCACTTAAATTATTTTGAGAGTCTCTTAGTAGCATGGTAATTTGCTTAATAATAATATGCTTGGTATTCAAGATTTGTGAAACTTTCTTTTGAGTGTGTTGAATACTAAGAAAAGATTGAAGCATGATAATTGTTTTGAGATATGGAGGTGATAATATTAAAGTCATGCTAGTTGAGTAGTTGTGAATTTAAAGAATACTTGTATTAAAGTTTGTGATTCCCGTAGCATGCACGTATGGTGAACCGTTATGTAACGAAGTCAGAGCATGATTTATTTATTGATTGTCTTCCTTATGAGTGGCGGTCGGGGACGAGCGATGGTCTTTTCCTACCAATCTATCCCCCTAGGAGCATGCGCGTAATACTTTGCTTTGATAACTTCTAGATTTTTGCAATAAGTATATGAGTTCTTTATGACTAATGCTGAGTCCATGGATTATACGCACTCTCACCCTTCCACCTTTGCTAGCCTCTCTAATACCACACACCTTTCGCTGGTATCATACACCTACCATATACCTTCCTCAAAACATCCACCATACCTACCTATTATGGCATTTCCATAGCCATTCCGAGATATATTGCCATGCAACTTTCCACCATCTAGTTCATCATGACACATTCATCATTGTCATATTGCTTAGCATGATCATGTAGTTGACATAGTGGCAAAGCCACCATTCATAGTTTCTTCATACTTGTCACTCTTGATTCATTGCATATCCCGGTACACCGCCGGAGGCATCCATATAGAGTCATACTTTGTTTTAGAATGGAGTTGTAAATAAATAAAAGTGTGATGATCATCATTCAATAGAGCATTGTCCCAACAAAAAAAGAAAAAAAGAGAAATGCCAAAGAAAAAAAGAAGCCCCCCCCCCAAAAAGAAAATAAATAAAAAGGGGCAATGCTACTATCCTTTTTCCACACTTGTGCTTCAAAGTAGCACCATGATATAGCGAGTCTCATATATTGTGCTTCAAAGTAGCACCATGTTCTTCATATAGAGAGTCTCATATGTTGTCACTTTCATATACTAGTGGGAATTTTTCATTATAGAACTTGGCTTGTATATTCTAATGATGGGCTTCCTCAAAATTGCCCTAGGTCTTCGTGAGCAAGCAAGTTGGATGCACACCCACTAGTTTCTTTTGTTGATATTTCATACATTTATAGCTCTAGTGCATCCGTTGCATGGCAATCCCTACTCACTCACATTGTTATCTATTGACGGGCATCTCCATAGCTTGTTGATATGCCTAGTTGATGTGAGACCATCTTCTCGTTTTTGTCTTCTCCACAACCACCATTCTATTCCACCTATAGTGCTATATCCATGGCTCACGCTCATGTATTGCATGAAGATTGAAAAAGTTTTGAAAAAGTTAGAGTATGAAACAATTGCTTGGCTTGTCATCGGGGTTGTGCATGATTTAAATACTTTGTGTGGTGAAGATGGAGCATAGCCAGACTATATGATTTTGTAGGGATAACTTTCTTTGGCCATGTTATTTTGAGAAGACATAATTTCTTTATTAGTATGCTTGAAGTATTTTTTTTATGTCAATATAAACTTTTGTCTTGAATCTTTCTAATCTGAATATTCATACCACAATTAAGAAGATTTACATTGAAATTATGCCAAGTAGCACTTTGCATCAAAAAATTTCTTTTTATCATTTACCTACTCGAGGACGAGCAGGAATTAAGCTTGGGGATGCCTGATACGTCTCCAACATATCTATAATTTTTGATTGCTCCATGCTATATTATCTACTGTTTTGGACTATATTGGGCTTTATTTTCCACTTTTATATTATTTTTGGGACTAACCTATTAACCGTAGGCCCAGCCCAGAATTGTTGTTTTTTTTGCCTATTTCAGTGTTTCGGATAAACAGAATATCAAACGGAGTCCAAACGGAATAAAATCTTCGGGAACGTGATTTTCTCACCGAACGTGATCCAGGAGACTTGGACCCTGCTCCAAGGAACATAAGAGGCGGTCACGAGGGTTGGGGGCGCGCCCCTGCCTCGTGGGCCCCTCATTGCTCCTCCGGCGTACTTCTTCCTCCTATATATACACACGTACCCCCAAACGATCAGAACAGGAGCCAAAAACCTAATTCCACCGCCGCAACTTTCTGTATCCACGAGATCCCATCTTGGGGCCTGTTCCGGAGCTCCGCCGGAAGAGGGCCGTCATCACAGAGGGCTTCTACATCATCATAGCCTCTCCGATGAAGTGTGAGTAGTTTACCTCAGACCTTCGGGTCCATAGTTAGTAGCTAGATGGCTTCTTCTCTCTCTTTGAATCTCAATACAAAGTTCCCCCCTCTCTTGTGGAGATCTATTCGATGTAATCTTGTTTTTGTGGTGTGTTTGTTGAGACCGATGAATTGTGGGTTTATGACCAAGTCTATCTATGAATAATATTTGAATATTCTCTGAATTCTTTTATGTATGTTTTGTTATCTTTGCAAGTCTCTTCGAATTATCCGTTTGGTTTGGCCAACTAGATTGGTAGTTCTTGCCATGGGAGAAGTGCTTAGCTTTGGGTTCGATCTTGCGATGTCCTTACCCAGTGACAAAAGGGGCAGCAAGGCACGTATTGTATCATTGCCATCGAGGATAACAAGATGGGGTTTATTTCATATTGCATGAATTTATCTCTCTACATCATGTCATCTTGCTTAAGGCGTTACTCTGTTTTTAACTTAATACTCTAGATGCATGCTGGATAGCGGTCGATGAGTGGAGTAATAGTAGTAGACGCAGAATCATTTCGATCTACTTGTCACGGACGTGATGCCTATATACATGATCATGCCTAGATATTCTCATAACTATGCTCAATTCTGTCAATTGATCAACAGTAATTTGTTCACCCACCGTAGAATACTTATGCTCTTGAGAGAAGCCACTAGTGAAACCTATGGCCCCCGGGTCTATTCTCATCATATCAATCTCCTTTACTTTAATCTTGCTTTGCTTTTTTACTTTGCTTTTACTTTTTACTTTGCATCTTTATACCAAAAATACCAAAAATATTATATCTATCAGATCTCACTCTCGTAAGTGACCGTGAAGGGCTTGACAACCCCTAATCGCGTTGGTTGCGAGTAGCTATCGCTTTGTGCAGGTACGAGGGACTTGAGCGTGGGCTCCTACTGGATTGATACCTTGGTTCTCAAAAACTGAGGGAAATACTTACGCTACTCTGCTGCATCATCCCTTCCTCTTCGTGGAAAACCAACACAAGCTCAAGATGTAGCAGACGACGCCAAGTGGCCGAGTCGCTGGTCATTCCAAGGAGCGGCGCCAGCTCGACCGGATCGTCGCCCTGGTAGGCGAGGCCTCTGCCGCGTCGATCCCTACCTCAGACCCGGCCGACGAGGCCACCTTCAAGCCCTCCAAGGAGATCAAGAAAGTGAAGCTCAACCCAGAAGACCCCATCTGCAGCAAGTACATTGTCATAGGCGCCCGCCTCGACAGCAAATAGGAAGGCGAGCTCGTCGACTTCCTCCGTGCGAATCGGGATATCTTCGCATGGACCCCCAAGGACATGCCGGGTATCCCGAGGAAGCACGCCGAGCACAAACTTCACATCCGCAAGGACGCCAAGCCCGTCCGTCAACCTCTACGACGATTTTCCGAAGAGAAGAGAAGAACCATTAGTGAAGAGGTTGCCAAGCTTCTGGCGGCCGGCTTCATAATGGAAGTGTTTCGCCCCGAGTGGCTGGCCAACCCAGTCCTTGTCCTGAAGAAGAACAAGACCTGTCGCATGCGTATCGACTACACCAGCCTTAACAAGGCCTGTCCCAAGGATCCGTTCGCCCTCCCGTGGATCGACCAAGTCATCGACTCGACTGCCAGGTGTGAGCTCCTGTCCTTCCTGGACGCTTACTCCGGCTACCACCAGATCAAGCTGGACCCGGCTGACGCCCTGAAGACGTCCTTCATCACGCCCTTCGGGGCATATTGCTACGTCACCATGTGGTTCGGCTTGAAGAACGCCGACGCCACCTTCTAGCGCTGCATGCAGAAATGCCTGCTGCCGTAACTCGGCCGCAATATCCACGTGTACGAGGACGACATCATGGTGAAGACCAAGCAGCACCTCACGCTCCTCGACGATTTGAAGGAAACATTCACCAACCTCCGCGAATACAAGGTCAAGCTTAACCCGGAAAAATGCGTCTTCGGCGTTTCGGCCAGAAAGCTACTCGGCTTCCTCGTCTCAGAACGCGGCATTGAGGCGAACCCGGAGAAGATTAAGGCCATCGAGCGCATGCGCAAGCTGGCTCGACTGCGCGATGTCCAGAAGTTCACCGGGTGGTTGGCCTCGGTCAAACGGTTCCTAAGCCGGCTGGGTGAGAGGCGCTGCCCCTGTACCAGCTGATGAAGAAGACGAGCCCGTTCGAATGGAATGGCAAGGCAGACGAGGCCTTCCAAGACCTCAAGTGCATGCTCTCCACCGCACCAGTCCTGGCGCCGACCGACAAGGAGCCGCTATTGCTCTACATAGCCGTGACCCCGCGGGCGGTCAGCACGGTGCTGGCGGTCGAGCGACCGGAGAAGGGCAAGATCCAAGCCGTCTAGCGCCCAGTCTACTACCTGAGAAAAGTGCTCTCCAACTCCAAGCAGAACTACCCGCACTACCAGAAGATGTGTTACGACATGTACCTCGCCGCCAAGAAGCTGAAGCAATATTTCCAATAGCATGTTGTCACAGTGGTCAGCACGGTGCCTATCAGAGAAATCATTGGGTGCCGGGACGCCTCTGGCCGGGTTGCCAAGTGGGCAATCCAGCTAGCCGGCCACACCATCCTCTACGAACCCCGCACCTCGATCAAGTCTCAGGCCCTGGTCGACTTCCTCATGGACTGGACCGAGACCCAGTACTTGCCATTGTCTCCCAACTCGACGCATTGGCGCATGCACTTCGACTGGTTCAAGATGCGACTCGGCTTAGGGGCCGGCATCGTACTGTCATCCCCGAAGGGCGACCGGCTCCACTACGCGCTCCAGATCCACTTCGCCGCCTCCAACAACATTGCCGAGTACGAAGCCCTTGTGCACGGCCTTCGGCTTGCCAAGGAACTCGGCATCCGACACATCCTGTGCTACGACGACTCAAACCTGGTGGTACAGCAGTGCTCCGGCGAATGGGACGCCCACGACTCCAACATGGCAAGCTATCGCTTCCTCGTCCAGAAGCTGTCCGGATCCTTCAAGGGCTGCGAGTTCCTCCACGTCCCGCGCATGGAGAATGAAGCAACCGACATGCTCGCCAAGATCGCCTCGTCACGACAAGCCATCCCATCCGGCGTCTCCCTCGAGCACCTGCGCAAGCCGTCCATCAAGCCATCACCGGACTCCGAGTCTATCCACGTTCCAGACAACCCGGCCGCACCTCAACCCGGCCCGGGGACTATTGAACCTGGCCACCATCGTCCCAGACCCGGCCGTCGCCATACCCGACCCGGGGACTGCTCAACCCGGCTCGGGGGCTGCCGACTCGGAACCCACCCTGGTGGCCGTCCTCGCCGTGGTTACGGCTCCATCTTGGGCCCTCCCAATATCAGAATTTTTGGAGAACGGGGTTCTCCCCATGGACGAGACCGAAGCTCGGCAAGTGCAGCGTCGGGCGTCCGCCTACAGCATCATCAACAACGAGCTCGTCAAGCGCAGCTCCACCGACGTGTTCCAGCGCTGCGTCGAGCAGGAACGGGGCATGGACATCCTCCGTGACATACATCAGGGCGAGTGCGGGCACCACGCCGCATCACGATCCCTGGTGGCCAAGGCGTTCCGCCATGGTTTCTACTGTCCTACGGCCCTCAAAGATGCCGAGTTGCTCGTCCTCAGGTGCAAGGGATGCCAACGCTTCAGCAAACGCAGCCACCAGCCGGCGTCAGCACTCCGCACCATACCGATCGCCTAGCCCTTCGCGGCCTGGGGACTCGACATGGTGGGACCCTTCAAAACCGCTCGAGGCGGCATGACGCACTTGCTGGTGGCAGTGGACAAATTTACCAAGTGGATCAAGGCAAGACCAATCAAGAAACTGGACGGGCCAACAACCGCCCAGTTCATCAAAGACATAGCGGTGCACTACGGCATGCCAAACAACATCATCACCGACAACGGCACCAACTTCGCCAAGGGCGCGCTCGAACAATACTGCTCCGTCTCCGGCATCCGCCTCGACCCGGCCTCCGTTGCGCATCCGCAGTCCAACGGGCAAGTTGAGCAGGCCAATGGACTCATCCTGTCCGGCATCAAGCCGTGACTCGTCGAGCCACTCATCCGCTCACCCGGTAGCTGGCTCGACGAGTTGCCAGCCGTTCTCTGGAGTCTATGCACCACGCCGAATCGGTCGACCGGGTTCACCCCGTTCTTCCTCGTCTACGGAGCCGAGGCCGTCATTCCGACCGACGTCGAGTTCGACTCGCCGCGCATCACGATGTACACCAAAGCCGAAGTCAGAGAAGCCTGCGAAGATGGCGTCGACCTGCTCGAAGAAGCACGCCTCCTGGCGCTTAGTCCTTCGGCCATCTATCAGCAAGGCCTGAGGCACTACCACTGCAAGAAGATCAAGCCCTCGCGTTCCGCGAGGGCAACCTCGTCCTCCGACTCGTCCAAGAGCAGGCAGGACGACACAAGCTGCCCCATCCATGGGAGGGCCCATTCATCGTGAGCAAGGCCTTGCGCGACCGCAATGCCTACTACCTCATCGACGCACGCAAGTCAAGGAAGTGCAAGAAGGACACTGCCGACGAAGAAACGACCCGGCCGTGGAACGCGGAACTCCTCCACCATTTTATAGTTAGCCACACGAGCGTATGTATCGTCGCCTTTTGCAAACGCATGAAACTACGGGGTTCCTGAACAAGACTCGGGGGCTGTGAGGGAGTCCTGGATTAGGGGGTCTTCGGACAGCCGGATTATATCCTTTGGCCGGACTGTTGGACTGTGAAGATACAAGATTGAAGACTTCGTCTCGTGTCCGGATAGGACTCTACTTGGCGTGGAAGGAAAGCTAGGCAATACGGATATGTATATCTCCTTCTTTGTAACCGACCTTGTGTAACCCTAGCCCCCTCTGGTGTCTATATAAACTGGAGGGTTTTAGTCCATAGGACAACAGACAATCATACCATAGGCTAGCTTCTAGGGTTTAGCCTCTTTGATCTCGTGGTAGATCAACTCTTGTAATACTCATATCATCAAGAACAATCAAGCAGGACATAGGGTATTACCTCCATCAAGAGGGCCCGAACCTGGGTAAACATCGTGTCCCCTGCCTCCTATTACCATCCGCCTTAGACGCACAGTTCGGGACCCCCTACCCGAGATCTGCCGATTTTGACATCGACATTGGTGCTTTCATTGAGAGTTCCACTGTGTTGTCATCATAAGGAGGATGGCTCGCCTCGTTGTCAAGAACAACATCACCTCTGGGGGAGCCCTGGCTGTAGGCCAAGCTCTCCGACTAGGCGGCTTCATCATGAACGCCCGCTCGGCCATGGCGCCGACGATGACTTCTCAGGTCATCAAAAATAGCCTCCACATCGACTCGAAATTTGCCGAGCAGATGGATCCAATGGATCTCTGCTCTTTGAACGAGCTCTTGGATTGCATCGCCACTCTGGGAGTCACTACGGACTATGATCAGATCGGGCTTAAACCCGACCAAAGGGAGATTAACTCTCCGCCGGTCACCCATCAGATAGCGGTGGTGGAGGAGCAATGCGGTGATTCTCCCTCTATCCTGAGGACGAACTATGTCCGGATTGCCGAGCTCCCCGAGCTGGATACTCGCTCACGGGAGGACACCGCCCTAACCCTGAATCCAGAATCAGGTCGCATACCGAACCCACAGGACAACATCCCGGAGCCCAAACTTCCAAGATCGGAAACTCCCCCGCCCCAGGATCACAGATTGGGTCAAGGTCTGGACTTAAATCCACCCACCCACCCAAATACAAATGATCTTTCCCGCACTAGGCAAGCGCCCCAAGAGATAGTACATCACTATTGGGCCAGATTCCTCCTTGTAATGAATAAGGTCAAGGACTGTCGCGAGGAAGATGCAATTTTGTTCTTTTGCAACAATTGCACGGACAAGGGAGTCCTCAACGCCATAAGTCGCTGTGACGTAGCACACTTCGTTGACTTGGCGGCCATAGTACGGAAATAATGTGCGATGGAAAGTTCCTGGAAAACCCAAACGCAATTTTGGGATAATCCTGCTCTGACAAAACCCCCAGTCTGAACTAAAGGGTGCACTCTCATAAGTCACCCGACTCAATTACAAAGAAGGAAAAGCCCACTACAGGGCGTGGAACCGTATTGGAGAGATGGCTTAACGGGCCCTGCAAAATCCATAGTACAACGGATACCATATCAACACACAACCTTAGAGCATGTTGGGTACTCCAGCAGGTGGCCAAAAGTGGTGAGGATCTTCTCACCCAAAATACCCCAGAGCACCTTCCCATGGATAACAATACAGTATTAATGGTCTTTGAGACCTTCGCCTCAAATAATAGGCGTAAGCAAGCACTCCGCAGCCTTGCCGAAGTCTGCCACGTGGCAGCAATAAATCCATGGAGCGACATGGCTATCACCTTCAATGCCAGTGACGAACCTAAATTCTGAACAGCCCAAGCACCAACCGCTTTGGTCCTCAGTCCAATTGTGGACGGCTTTCGGCTCACTAAGGTGCTCATGGACGGCGGCAACGAATTAAACCTCATTTATGAGGAAACTCTCCAAAAAATGGAAATAGACAACAACCGTATTGAGCAAAGCAGTACGACCTTCCGAGGAATCATCCCTAGTCGGGAGGTACGTTGCGCTGGGAAAATCACACTTGATGAGGTATTCGGCACTCCGGAGAATTACAGGTCCAAAGAAATTACATTCCAAGTGGCCCCGTTTAGTAGCGGATACCACGCCCTTCTACGGCGGGAGGCATTCACGATTTTCCAAGCCATACCCCATTACGGGTACATGAAGCTCAAAATGCCCGGACCCAATTGAATCATCACTCTAGTTAGTGATTCGGACATAGCACTCTGCGCCGAGAACAAAACAGCCGCACTAGCCCTCGAGGCATTATCCGAAGCCCTTGTGGCGGAGGAGTTAACCGCGCTGCGCTCCACGATGGACAGGGACGACGTGATACTAGACAAAAGATCCAAGTCCACCTCCTTTAAACCAGCAGACGAAATTGTTAAATTCCAAGTCCATCCAACAGACCCTACAAAAACATCATCCATTGGGGGACAATTAGACCCCGCTGTAGAAGCCGCACTACGGGAGTTTCTGCGCGAGAATTGGGATATATTCGCCTGGCACCCTTCAGACATGCCAGGAATCCCACGCAGATTGGTCGAGCATAGCCTTAATATTCTAAAAGGATTCAAGCCGGTCAAGCAGACTCTTCGGCGTTTCTCCGAACCTAAGCGACAAGCCATGGGAGAGGAGCTGGCCAAGCTACTGGAAGCCGGATTTATTAAAGAAATAAAACATCCAGATTGGCTAGCAAACCTGGTGATGGTACCAAAGAAGGACAAATCCTGGTGCCTATGTGTCGAATTCAAAGACTTAATAAGGCTTGCCCAAAGGATCCCTTCCCACTCCCTCGCATCGATCAAATCATTGACGCTACCGCAGGACACAAATCATTGTGCTTCCTCGACGCATACTCCGGTTACCACCAGATCAAGATGGCGGAGTCTGATCAAGCTGCAACGACATTTATCACGCCATACGGCCCCTTCTGTTTTAACACAATACCCTTCGGGCTCAAAAACTCCGGCGCAACATATCATCGCATGATCCAGACATGTCTGGAAAAGCAGATCGATAAGACTGTAGAGGCATATGTAGACGATGTGGTCATTAAAGCCAGACATGTTGACTCTTTAATAGATGACTTGAGGCTTACGTTCACCAATCTCCGAACATACACCATTAAGCTCAATCCAGAGAAATGCGTTTTCGGTGTTCCCGCCGGAAAGCTCCTGGGCTTCATCGTCTCCAGTAGAGGAATTGAAGCAAATCCGGCTAAAATCGGAGCTCTATCGCAGTTGGCTATCCCAACTGACCTCAAGCAAATCCAGAAATTGACTGGATGTGTGGCGGCTTTAAGCCGCTTTATCTCCCGATTAGGAGAAAAGGCACTTCCCCTTTATCGCCTTCTTTGGCGCACCGAACACTTCGAGTGGACGGACGCAGCCACGGCCGGACTGGAAGAAATAAAAGCCATCCCAGCCACCAACCCAATCTTGGCTGCGCCAACTGTTGGCAAACCAATGCTATTATATATAGCGGCAACTCACCAAGTTGTAAGCGTAGTGCTCGTCATCGAACGAGAGATGGACGGACATAAATTCCCACTTCAAAAGCCGGTATATTATGTATCCACCGTCCTCACTCCATGCAAATCACGGTACCCATATTACCAAAAGATAGCATACGCGGTATTTATGGCATCCCAAAAATTACGACACTACTTTCAAGAGTGTTTGATTACGGTGGCCTCCGAAGTACCACTCAATGACATAATAAACAGCCGCGATGCCACGGGCTGGATTGCCAAATGGGCCATCGAGCTCCTCCCGTTCGACATAAGATATAAGGCACGACGGGCCATTAAGTCGCAAGTACTATCCGATTTCGTAGCCGAATGGACAGAAGCCGAACTCCCTAAAGAGTACGGCGCATACTCCAATTGGATCATGCACTTTGACGGCTCTAAAATGCTAAGGATCCGAAAATGGCGGCATATCGCAACACCGTCCTCAAAATGTCAGCTCGGTTTGAGGGGCTTGAATTCCACCATGTGGCTCGGGAAAACAACCAGGCGGCGGACATCCTAGCCCGTATCGGCACCAAACGCGACCCTGTCCCACCGAACATATTCCTGGAAAGATTCTTTAAACCATCCGTGGTATGGGAAGGGGACATCGGCAAAAATAATCCGGACCCGGCCACAACCCCAGATACCGAATACTCTCACATAATCGGAGGCTCTGCCACCGAAATAACACCTTCAGCCCACGTGATAATGGCCGTCATCGCCCCGTGGACAGAACCATTCTTGGCCTACCTAACTAGACATGAATTACCCGAGGACCAAAATGAGGCCCGCTGCATAGTGCGGTGATCTAAAGCCTACAAGGTCCATGAGGGAGAGCTTTATAAGAAAAGCACAACCGGAGTCCTTCAAAGTGCATCTCCGAAGAGGAAGGGCGGAAGCTTTTGGCAGAAATCCATGCCGGACTCAGCGGCCACCACGCCGCAGCCCGGGCCCTTGTAAGCAAGGCCTTCCGTACAGGTTTTTATTGGCCGACGGCCCGGGCAGATGCACAACATCTGGTACAACATTGTGTCGGTTGCCAGCTTTTTGCAAACCAAAGCCACATGCCACCTACTGCTCTCCAAACAATCCCCATTACTTGGCCCTTTGCGGTCTGGGGGCTCGATATGGTCGGACCCCTCAAAGGGGGAACCCATAAGAAAAAATACTTACTGGTCATGGTGGATAGATTCACCAAATGGATAGAAGCCAAACCTGTCAAAACGGCTGAATCCGGACCGGTGATAGACTTCATATCCGGGGTTGTACACCGTTATGGCGTCCCCCACAACATCATCACTGACAACGACACGAACTTTACAGCCGACAAGGTGAAACTTTGGTGCAGCAACATGGGCATCAAGCTCGATTATGCTTCTGTCTATCATCCGCAAACTAACGGTCAAGTCGAACGAGCGAATGATCTTATCATGAGCGGCATTAAACCCAGATTAGTCTGATATTTAAAGGAATCAGACACTCATTGGGTACAGGAGCTCGACTCCGTACTTTGGGGGCTGCGGACCACGCCGAATCGCACTACCGGATACACACCATTTTTATGGTGTACGGTGCTAAGGCAGTGCTGCCTTGTGACATAATTCATGACTCACCTCGAGTGCACATGTACGAAGAAGGAGAGGCCGAGCTCGATCCGCAGGACAGTTTGGATGCCCTGGAGGAGGAGCGTGACATGGCAAAAGCCCGTTCCGCATTCTATCAGCAACAGGCTCGAAGGTATCAAAGCAGAGAAGTGCGGGCCAAAACCTATAACGTTGGCGAACTTGTTCTACGCCTACCAAAGAAGAAAAAGAACAAGCTCAAGCCCAAATGGGAAGGTCCCTTCATTATCGACCAGGTTCTGACTGGTGGAGCGTACCGTCTGCGAGATGCATCGGATAATCGACTCGAGCCAAACCCATGGAACGCAGCCAGACTATGAAGATTCTACACCTAGCGCCGGACTCTATGTTCGTCTCCTCACCTCCATCAATTTTTTACACATCTGTTTTCTCTCTCTTTCTTTCTCCTTTTTCTCTTTAAGGCCCTAAAGGGCTACACTTGTGTCTTGGTTGCACAATCTTGACGCGCTAACCACGCTCAATATACCTGGGGGCTTCTCATACAGAAGCTCAATTTAATTACCCTTCAGGGCTTTATGCCCCGCACATGTGTTATTCTTCCGCATGTACCTTTTTTCGCCATTATATGCATCGATATGACTTAAGTTTTGGCCAAGCTGGGTTGCCTGGCTCTTGTATTTATGCCCTACGTTCTCGTTAATTCGGCTAGGGCATAAGGGGAGCACCTCTGCGATTGTTACGGCCGGGTCAGCCGGATGTGTACCTCAGACTGGGTGAAGCCGAAAGCTAGCGTTCTTAAGGGAATATTCGGTCGGTGAATAAAAGATGACTTTCATTTAAATTAACACACGCCCCCAGATGTTTTTAGCCTGCGTCTCGTAGTTCGGACATGCACATTAGGGCATGCGTACCCAGGGAAAGGAACCCTTAACGGAACTATTCTCCCTGGAAGATGTTTCTTACTATCCATGTAATATAACATAGCTACTTGGGTACTTGTCTGTTCAAGCACTTATGACCCCTACGCCTGGTTTCCATGCATACCCCGGTTTTTATATAACCGAGTTGGTATTCGGATACACTCCGGACTATCGGGTCCAGAGGTCAAAGCGAAAAGGTCCGCCATGACAAATGATTTACAATCCGGCTAGGGACATTACATATGTGACTTGAAGTACACAGTCACTAAGACTGATTAAATTCTTCTTCTATACCATCCAACAGGCTGTCTAGCCTACAATCCTGTCGGGAATACTTTGCGGCTAATTCTACTTGATCATACACTAAACTGACGGGGATCTCTTTCCCATCGGGCCCCACAGGTCCGACCTCGGCCATGTGGTTTGGGTCAGCCTTGGTATATCGTGTCTTCACCATAGCCCAGGCTTCCCTTGCACCTTGTCGGCATGATGATATCTTCCATAATCGGAAGCGCCGCCGTGCTCCCTTGAGCTTCTCTATAAGCTCCCCCATGCCTCCTGGAGGGGGCGCGGATGGCCACAAGGCCTGAGAAATACTCTGCATCACCTGCCGAACTTGTTCGTGCAGTTGTGAGAGCTCTGGTAGAAGATCACCCAAAGACCCGGACATCTCCTCCGCGGGACGACCCGTCAGCATACCTGCAGACATAACGCTGTTAGCAGGCTTCTTCGCCGTACTCATTTAAGAAGTTCGTTCAAGCACTTACTAAAAATGCCGCGCCGAAGCCGTTTATTCTCCTTCACGGAGTTGGCAAGCTGGGCTCGGACATCCTTCAGTTCCATGCCCAGCTGGATATTGGCTTCTTGGAGATCATTTTTCTCCTGCCTGACTCGCATCAGCACGTGCTCGCCAGCATTTCGCTGTTGATCATCACGTGCAGTATCCGCCTCCACGGCCTCCGGATTCACTCTGGGGCCACCTGCAACATCGATTGTTAGGTGTGCATACATGCCGCATACTACCCGGTACCGATATTCTTTGTAATAGACAAAAGAGTTACCATGGGGACCCTTTTGGACTCCTTCAATGCGGTAACAGCGGCTTCCAGCTGGGCCTTGCACTCGTCCAGCTCTTGAGACAATTGGGAATTCTTCTCCATAAGAACCTGCACAAATAATGATCCTTAAATCAGTTGCATCAACTGTTTCAAGTCTCAGGGGCTACTGATACATATAATCGTCAGATTTGCTTACCCGTATATCCCTTACATACTGGTCCGTGGCTCTGGCTAGATCATTTTGAGCAGCACGGATGTATGCGTCTCCAGAATTGAAGGCATTAAATGCGTCTGGCGAGAAACAAGCGCCACGGAGTACGGCCTGGCGACGCCTATGATTCTTGGCGCTCTCCACTTCTGAATTTGTAGCGGATAGTCTATCCCCATCCTCTGTAGGAGGAGCATCCGCCGTCCGCCCCATGTTGGCTTCCGCCTCTATGTCCGGCCCTAGAGCCTGACTAGTGGAGGCGTGATCGGCAGCCTCTCCGTATATAGTCCGGTGAATGTTTTTTCTATTAAAGAAGCATGGACGTCATTGCATTTTAAGAAAGACGACAACCACGGAGCGAGGTTTTGTGTCATACCTCTGCGCCGGCGTCTCCGTCCTGGCCGCCTTCCTTTTTGGCCTACCCGGCTTCGGTGCCTCTTCCTGGCGAGTTGCTGCGGGTTCGGCACGGCATCCCGAATGCCTTCCCTGTAAAACACCATATGTGTATGGTAGGTGAAGTGTCTAAAAGGGGATCCTATTTTTGGAGTTGGGGATTTCGGTTTTCCTTACGTGCGATGCAGCGAGCAGTCCGGGATAGTAGGCCGTTATGGCCACCATGGCGTCATCGCAGCTCAATTGATAGAATTGCCTATCTATCAGCACCACGAATATGTCCGGATCCTCTTCGAGTCCGGGACCGAGGGCCCGGCCAGGGTCCTCTGGTTGTGGAGATGGGCTGTTGACCTCCCATACAGCTTTTCGCAGTTCCTGCCGTATAATGGCAAGGTGAGTACCTACGACGAAGAATGCGGGAAGAATGGGAGTAAAGAGGTATAAGTCACCCAGCTTGGAGGGTTGTACATAGAGAATCCATCCCGTGGCTTGATACGGATGAACTCCTCTTCCTCTCCCTTGAATAACTCGGACAACATTTTGCTAAAGCAGCTGCGGAGTCCGGTCCCTTACGCCCGCAGCGGGTGGCATCATCTTCCCCGTTAAAACACCACAGGGGGTGCCCTTGATATTGAAGTGGCTGCACTCCCCGCATTACGCATATTGACATAACCTCGACTATTGTCAATCCTGATTGAGCCAGCGCTTTAATCCGGTTCATCAGGTAAAGGACTTCTCCGTTGTCTTCCTCCTGGGGGCTCCGTGGGCGCCAGCTTCGGCGTTTCTTCAGAGGAGCATTGTTGAACTCAGGAAGACCCCGCCGAACAGGGTCTGGAAGGGGGACGTCCTCCATATAAAACCACTCCGAAGGCCAGGCTTCGGACGTCTTCTTCGGAGTACCGGACAGGTATCCGGTTTCGGCGATGCGCCATATTTCGGCTCCGCCCACTTGATAAAGTGACCCCTTCTGTGTGTGGGACACAAAGCAAAATAACCTTTTCCATAGCTCGAAATGAGCCTCGCAGCCCAGAAATAGCTCGCAAAGGGCAACGTAGCCGACGATGTGTAATATGGAAGCAGGGGTGAAATTATGCAGTTCGAGGCCGTAAAACTCCAAGAGCCCGCGGAGGAACGGATGAATTGGAAATCTGAGTCCCCTTACTAAGTAAGGAACAACGCACACCCGCTCCCCCTTAGAGGGGCTGGGGAAGCTCTCCGCTTGCTCCCCGCCATTGTAGGTGGCGAGCTCGGCTCGGACGGGACCATATATGCTGGAGGGAGAAATCCCTGAGTCTGCAGCTCTACTAATCGACTGTGTGGGACGGAACACCTCTCCCAATCACCGGGCTTAGGGCTACGGGGGCGGGAGGAGGAGCTGTGGTGGTCGACCATGTTGGAGTGGATTTTTCCGAAGCGCGCTCTGATGGATTCTCGCTGTGGGAGGATGGTATGGATTGGATCTAAGAATCCCCATCCCTTTAATTAGACAATTTATTTACCTGGCTAGGGGGGCGAATGTAAAAATGCCCTTGCTCCTCGTATTCATTCGACGCGTGGAAAATAACCCTTATTAAGCACAGAAGCCAAGAAGTCTAACATTTATGGGGCCGAACACTACTTAACAAGACATTCAAGATTTGGAGAAGAACCCGCCATGCAATGCCGAAGACAATACTGCGCGCCGGACTCAACGTCATTGAAGCCTGGTTCGGGGGCTACTGAGGGAGTCCTGGATTAGGGGGTCTTCGGACAGCCGGATTATATCCTTTCGCCGGACTGTTGGACTATGAAGATACAAGATTGAAGACTTCGTCTCGTGTCCGGATAGGACTCTACTTGGCGTGGAAGGCAAGCTAGGCAATACGGATATGTATATCTCCTCCTTTGTAACCGACCTTGTGTAACCCTAGCCCCCTCCGGTGTCTATATAAACCGGAGGGTTATAGTCCATAGGACAACAGACAATCATACCATAGGCTAGCTTCTAGGGTTTAGCTTCTTTGACCTCGTGGTAGATCAACTCTTGTAATACTCATATCATCAAGAACAATCAAGCAGGACGTAGGGTATTACCTCCATCAAGAGGGCCCGAACCTGGGTAAACATCGTGTCCCCTGCCTCCTGATACCATCCGCCTTAGACGCACAGTTCGGGACCCCCTACCCGAGATCCGCCGGTTTTGACACCGACATGCTGCCTTTTGCTGACCAATTTATTGTGTCCCTGTTTCCTTGCATCACTATACCACTGAAACCGACCACCGGTCTGACTCACTCGTCCCAGGGGCTCGGGGGCTGGCTGGCTCGGTCGCCACCCCGCCGCCTTAGTTGGTGATTCCTGATAAAGTTAGGATACCGCGGTCCCCCACTTCGCCCTAAAAGCCACAGATCTAGTTTTGGCTGTCGGCTGGCAAGCACAACGGGCCAAAGCTCCTTTACGCTTCATACACTAAGTCAAAGGCTGCCGGGTCGATCAACCCGGCCCACCATTCATCAAATGAACAGTCGCACGACCGGCTGCTCGCCAACCGGCTTTGCCGGATTGCTGCCAGCCGGCCCAGTGGATGTTTCGCTCGCGCTCAAACGTTTCGAGGGACCCAAGTCCTGCGCGCTCCTCTCAAAGAACCAAGGTCCTTGTCACGGACCGGAGCCTCGACCGTCTGACTCGCGGGGGGAGGTTTGAGAAAGTAAAAACGCATGAAATTGGTCCAAAAAACGGAAGACAAAAAAGCAAAAGCACACACGACATCCACACAAATATTTAAATAAAGGCCCATGGCCCGAGTTCATTACACCCTAAAAACCCCCAGTGGGTGGGTGGACCTGCTATTTAACAAATTCTACAAAGTGTCTCAGGCATCTCCAGCGCCGCGTCGCGACATCGACGGCTCTCCCTTGGCGGCCTCCGGGTTCGCCGTGGCGCCGGTGTCCTCCTCAGCACCCGCGTCGCGGTAGACGCCCGTCTCCTCCGAGCTCCCCTCCGGATCGTGGAAGAGCAAGCCGTAGTCGTCGCCGTCCACGGCCCTGCCGTCTTCTGTCCGCTCCGGATGGAACTCGTCGTGGAAGGCGAACTCGGCGATGTAGCTGGCCCGGGAGGCGATCCGGCCAGCTTGCTCCTGCAAGTGCTGCTCCGAACCGGCCCGCTGGCCCATCAACGCGTCTAGCTGCAGGTCTGGATGCCAGGACAATGCGAACCGTAGCGCCATCTCAGCACCAGTGCAAGCGGCGGAGACGCGCCACTCGCCAAGCCAGTCCGGCCCCATCTCCAACCAACGCGCCAGGCGCGAGAAGCAGCTCGGCTGGACGGAGCCCGGCCATAGGGCCGCCGTCATCGCAGTGCCGGCCTGGGACAGCCGCCCCAGCTGCGTCCCCAGGGCCTCCTGGTGGGCCTCGGCGGCGGCGATGATCTCCGGGAAGGTCCAGGCCACCCGCGGATCCGTCCCGGAACCAACCACGCCGGCCGGGTCGCGCTGATGGCGGACGGTTTCCTCCGCCATCCGCTGCATCTCCGGGAAGGCCCCTGCCGCAAAGAAGAAGCAAGTTAGAAAAACAACAACAAGGAAGAAAGGCCGGATCTCGACGCGGCGAACAACAAGAAAAAAGCACTTACTGGAGAAGGATTCTTCCAGGTGCCGCGCTTCAAGCAACGTACCGCGCCGCTCCCGTTCGATGGCGCGATCGCACTCCTTGAGCGCCTTCTCCAGATTGGCCGCCTTGGCAAGGGCCGCCTTCAGCTCGGCGCCCTTGTCCTCGGCCGCCTTCTTGGCCGCCTCGCGGCGACGGGCCTTGTCTTGATGAGCCCCCTCAGCCGTGGCAACCTGCTCCCGCAGGCGGTCCACCTCGGCCTGGAGCCGGCCCTTATCGTCGGCCAGCTGGCCGCGCTGCTGGTCTGCCTCCACCAGGGCCCGCTGCGCCTCTCCCGCCTTGGAGGCCTCCGCCTTAAGGAGCCCCACCTCGGCCTCGAGGCCGCTCTTCTGACCCACCAGCTGCTCATGCAGCCGGCTGGCCTTGTCGAGAGACTACCGAGCCGCGGCCGCTTCCGCCCTTGCCTGCGCCGCCTCAACGCCAAGAGGGCCGGTGTCAGTGATGAGCCGGTCGTAGTGATGACCAGCCCGGAGCTGACGAGTCCGCCAGGACAACACCTCGGCTGCGAAGAAGAAGGGCTCAGCAAAAGAAGAGATAAAAGCAAAACTTAAGATTTGGCCCAACTACTACATAGTTGGCCCGAATCCCGGGGGCTACACCCAGTGGGTGCGCTAGCGCACCCCCACTTGAAAAAAGCACAAGAAGTACCTGCGGCGACACGGAGCTCCTCCTCCTTGGCGGCGAGCTGCTCCTTGAGCTCCCGATGCTTGCCCAGGAGACGATTGAAGGCGGCAACCTGGAAAGCGTCGAGATGCTGAAAAAAGCAGAAGTCAGAACAAGGCCAACACTCCAAAGATTCGACCCAACTACTACGTAGTTGGCCCAAACCTCACGGGCTACACCCAGTGGGTGCGCTGGCGCGCCCCCACAAAGAAGAAATTACAAGAAAGCTTACCAAAACAGCATGCTCCAGGTCGCGCGTCCGCTCCACCTCGGCCTCGAGCCGTTCCATCCGGCCTCGCAGGCGGCGGCTGACGGCGTCCATCGCCGCCTCCTCCTGGGTCTGGGGCCCGAAGACAACGGCGCTCCCGCTCCGCGCCGGCTGTGGCATGGCAGCTCGGTGCCCTCCCTGCCGGGGCACCAAGGCGTGCTCCCCGCTGGCCGCTTGCGACGCGGCCAATACCTCCTCCGACGCCCCTCCTGGCGCCGACGACGACCCGGATGCCAACACACCCTGCGTCGCCATCTCCAACCCGGACGCCGGGACGCCCTGCATCACCGGCTCCGGTCTAGCTGCCGGGGTGGCCTCCGGCACCATCGCCCGTGGTGTCTCCTACGGAAGGCGCCGCCTCCACCACCATCGGTCCCCGCCCGCTCGACCACGTCGGCCCACGGCGGGGAGTCGTCCGCCACTTCCACGACCGCCCGGTCAGGGGTCACCACCGCAGCCCAGCCTCCACAGCCGCACTCCCTCATCTGTGACGGCTCAAAGACCGTCGCCGCCACCACCCTGCCCTCTGGCATCTCGCACCAGGCCGGCTTTGCATCGCCTCGCGCCCATGCCGCCGCCGCGTCGGTCCAAGCACGGACCGACGTCACCTTCAGCTCCGCCTCAGCCCGGTTCCTGTCCCGCCAGGCCACGACTTCGGCGTCGTTCGGATCCAGGCCAAGGTTCGAGTCGGCCTGTTCCTCCACCTCGGCATGGTCGGCAAGGTCAGACCGGCTCCTGCGGAACTCGGCCCCTTTGGCGGCCGCGGCTTCCGCCGCCGCCCTCGCCAGCGCAATTGGCGACCTGAAGAAGAAGATGGAATAAGCAGAAAAGAAACAAGACTAGCTCAAGAAAAGAAAAGCCAAGCGCAAACAAGAGATGAGGCTTACCCTGCCAAGACCGGGACCGGGGTTGGCCCCCCGTGCCCGCTGCCGCGCTTCCTCTTGGCCGGCCTCCCGGTCCTGGCCAGGTCCGCCGCACACTTCGGGGCCTGGGGCCGCGGCGCGACGCTATCTTTCCCATGCGGGCTGTTGGGTAACGTAGTAATTTCAAAAATTTCCTACGCACACACAGGATCATGGTGATGCATAGCAACGAGAGGGGAGAGTGTTGTCCACGTACCCTCGTAGACCGTTCGCGGAAGCGTTAGCACAACGCGGTTGATGTAGTCGTACGTCTTCACGATCCGACCGATCAAGTACTGAATGCACAGCACCTCCGAGTTCTGCACACGTTCAACTCAATGACGTCCCTCGAACTCCGATCCACCCGAGCATTGAGGGAGAGTTTCGTCAGCATGATGGCGTGGTGACGATGATGATGTTCTACCGACGCAGGGCTTCGCCTAAGCATCGCTACGATATGACCGAGGTGGATTATGGTGGAGGGGGGCACCACACACGGCTAAGAGATCCAAGGGATCAATTGTTGTGTCTTTGGGGTGCCCCCTGCCCCTGTATATAAAGGAGTGGAGGAGGGGGAGGGCCGGCCCTCTTTATGGCGCGCCCTAGGGGAGTCCTACTCCCATCGGGAGTAGGATTCCCCTTTTCCTAGTAGAACTAGGAGCCCTTCCAAGTAGTAGGAGTAGGAGGGAAGGAAAGGGAAGGGAAAATGAGAAGGAAGGAAGGGGGCGCCCCCCTCCCTAGTCCAATTCGGACCAGCCCATGGGGAGGGGTGCGGCCACCCTTTGAGGCCTTTCTCTCCTTTCCCGTATGGCCCATTAAGGCCCAATACGAATTCCCGTAACTCCCCGGTACTCCCGAAAATACCCGAATCACTCGGAACCTTACCGATGTATGAATTCTTGGGGAACGTAGTAATTTCAAAAAAAAATCCTACACACACACAAGATCATGGTGATGCATAGCAACGAGAGGGGAGAGTGTTGTCTACGTACCCTTGTAGACCGGAAGCGGAAGCGTTAGCACAACGCGGTTGATGTAGTCGTACGTCTTCACGGCCCGACCGATCAAGCACCGAAACTACGGCACCTCCGAGTTCTAGCACACGTTCAACTCGATGACGATCCCCGGACTTCGATCCAGCAAAGTGTCGGGGATGAGTTCCGTCAGCACAACGGCGTGGTGACAATCTTGATGTTTTACCGTCGCAGAGCTTCGCCTAAGCACCACTACAATATTATTGATGACTATGGTGGAGGGGGGCACCGCACACGGCTAAGAGATCAATGATCAACTGTTGTGTCTATGGGGCGCCCCCTGCCCCCGTATATAAAGGAGTGGAGGAGGGGGCCGACCAAGGAGGGTGGCGCGCCCTAGGGGGGAGTCCAACTCCCACAGGGAGTAGGACTCCCCTTTTTCCTATTAGGAGTAGGAGAGGGAAGGAAGAGGAAGGAGGGAGGAAGGAAACGGGGGGCCGGCCCCCCTCCCAATTCGGATTGGGCTTGGGGGGGGGGGGCGCCCCCTCCCTTGCTCCTTTCCCCTCCTTTCCACTAAGGCCCAATAAGGCCCATATACCTCCCGGGGGGTTCCGATAACCTCCCGGTGATCCGGTATTGTCCCAATCTCACCCGGAACCTTCCCGGTGTCCAAATATAGTCGTCTAATATATCGATATTTATGTCTCGACCATTTTGAGACTCCTCATCAAGTCCGTGATCACATCCGGGACTCAGAACAACCTTCAGTACATCAAAATATATAAACTCATAATGAAACTGTCATCGTAACATTAAGCGTGCGGACCCTACGGGTTCGAGAACATTGTAGACATGACCGAGACACGTCTCCGGTCAATAACCAATAGCGGAACCTGGATGCTCATATTGCCTCCTACATATTCTACGAAGATCTTTATCGGTCAGACCGCATAACAACATACGTTTGTTCCCTTTGTCATCGGTATGTTACTTGCCCGAGATTCGATCGTCATTATCTCAATACCTAGTTCAATCTCGTTACCGGCAAGTCTCTTTACTCGTTCCGTAATACATCATCTCGCAACTAACTCCTTAGTTGCATTACTTGCAAGGCTTAAGTGATGTGCATTACCGAGAGGACCCAGAGATACCTCTCCAACAATCGGAGTAACAAATCCTAATCTCCAAATATGCCAACCCAACATGTACCTTTGGAGACACCTGTAGAGCACCTTTATAATCACCCAGTTATGTTGTGACATTTGGTAGCACACAAAGTGTTCCTCCGGCAAACGGGAGTTGCATAATCTCATAGTCACAGGAACATGTATAAGTCATGAATAAAGCAATAGCAACATACTAAACGATCGGGTTCTAAGCTAATGGAATGGGTCATGTCAATCACATCATTCTCCTAATGATGTGATCCCGTTAATCAAATGACAACACATGTCTATGGTTAGGAAACATAACCATCTTCGATTAACGAGCTAGTCAAGTAGAGGCATACTAGTGACACTCTGTTTGTCTATGTATTCACACATGTATTATGTTTCCGGTTAATACAATTCTAGCATGAAAAATAAACATTAATCATGATATAAGGAAATAAATAATAACTTTATTATTGCCTCTAGGGCATATTTCCTTCAATCTCCCACTTGCACTAGAGTCAATAATCTAGTTCACATCGCCATGTGATTTAACACCAATAGTTCACATCACCATGTGATTAACACCCATAGTTCACATCGTCATTTGACCAACACCCAAAGGGTTTACTAGAGTCAATAAACTAGTTCACATCGCTATGTGATTAACACCCAAAGAGTACTAAGGTGTGACCATGTTTTGCTTGTGAGAGAAGTTTAGTCAACGGGTCTGCCACATTCAGATCCGTAAGTATTTTGCAAATTTCTATGTCAACAATGCTCTGCACGGAGCTATTCTAGCTAATTGCTCCCACTTTCAATATGTATCTAGATTGAGTTTAGAGTCATCTGGACCAGTGTCAAAATTTGCATCGACGTAACCCTTTACGATGAACCTTTTTGTCACCTCCATAATCGAGAAACATATCCTTATTCCACTAAGGATAATTTGACCGCTATCCAGTGATCTACTCCTAGATCACTATTGCACTCCCTTGCCAAAAACAGTGTAGGGTATACAATAGATCTGGTACACAGCATGGCATATTTTATAGAACCTATGGCCAAGGCATAGGGAATGACTTTCATTCTCTCTCTATCTTCTGCCGTGGTCGGGTTTTGAGTCTTACTCAACTTCACACCTTGTAACACAGGCAAGAACTCTTTCTTTGACTGTTCCATTTTGAACTACTTCAAAATCTTGTCAAGGTATGTACTCATTGAAAAACTTATCAAGCGTCTTGATCTATCTCTATAGATCTTGATGCTCAATATGTAAGCAGCTTCACCGAGGTCTTTCTTTGAAAAACTCCTTTCAAACACTCCTTTATGCTTTGAAGAATAATTCTACATTATCTCCCATCAACAATATGTTATTCACATATACTTATCAGAAATGCTGTAGTGCTCCCACTCACTTTCTTGTAAATACAGGCTTCACTGCAAGTCTGTATAAAACTATATGCTTCAATCAACTTATCAAAGCGTATATTCCAACTCCGAGATGCTTGCACCAGTCCAAAGATGGATTGCTGGAGCTTGCATATTTTTGTTAGCACCTTTAGGATTGACAAAACTTTCTTTTTGCATCATATACAACTCTTCTTTAATAAATCTATTAAGGAATGCAGTTTTGGTTATCCATTTGCCAGATTTCATAAAATGTGGCAATTGCTAACATGATTTGGACAGACTTAAGCATAGATACGAGTGAGAAACTCTCATTGCTGTCAACACCTTGAACTTGTCGAAAACTTTTTAGCGACAATTCTAGCTTTTGTAGATAGTGACACTACTATCAGCGTCAGTCTTCCTCTTGAAGATCCATTTAATATCAATGGCTCGCCGATCAATGGGCAAGTCAATCAAAGTCCATACTTTGTTCTCATACATGGATCTCATCTCAGATTTCATGGCCTCAAGCCATTTCGCAGAATCTGGGCTCATCATCGCTTCCTCATAGTTCGTAGGCTCGTCATGGTCAAGTAACATGACCCCCAGACCAGGATTACTGTACCACTCTGGTGCGGATCTCACTCTGGTTTACCTACGAGGTTTGGTAGTAACTTGATCTGAAGTTACATGATCATCATCATTAGCTTCCTCACTAAATGGTGTAGTAATCACAGGAACAGATTTCTGTGATGAACTACTTTCCAATAAGGGAGCAGGTATAGTTACCTCGTCAAGTTCTACTTTCCTCCCACTCACTTCTTTCAATAGAAACTCCTTCTCTAGAAAGGATCCATTCTCAGCAACGAATATCTTGCCTTCGGATCTGTGATAGAAGGTGTACCCAACATTTTGTTTTGGGTATCCTATGAAGAAGCACTTCTCCGATTTGGGTTTGAGCTTATCAGGTTGAAACTTTTTCACATAAGCATTGCAACCTCAAACTTTAAGAAACGACAGCTTAGGTTTCTTGCCAAACCATAGTTCATACGGTGTCGTCTCAACGGATTTAGATGGTGCCCTATTTAATGTGAATGTAGCTATCTCTAATGCATAACCCCAAAATGATAGTGGTAAATTGGTAAGAGACATCATTGATCGTACCATATCTAATAAAGTACAGTTACGATGTTCGGACACACCATTACACTGTGGTGTTCCAGGTGGCGTGAGTAGTGAAACTATTTCACAATGTTTTAACTGAAGGCCAAACTCGTAACTCAAATATTTCACTTCTGCGATCATATCGCAGAAACTTTTATTTTTTTATGATGATTCTCCACATCACTCTGAAATTCTTTGAACTTTTCAAATGTTTCAGATTTGTGTTTCATCAAGTAGATATACTCATATCTGCTAAAATCATCTGTGAAGATCACAAAATAATGATACCTGCCGCGAGCCTCAATATTCATCGGACCACATACATTAGTATGTATGATTTCCAACAAATATGTTGCTCGCTCCATTGTTCCGGAGAACGGAGTCTTAGTCATCTTTCCCATGAGGCATGGTTAGCAAGCATCAACTGATTCATAATCAAGTGATTCCAAAAGCGCATCAGCATGGATTTTCTTCATGCGCTTTACACCAATATGACCTAAAAGGCAGTGCCACAAATAAGTTGCACTATCATTATTAACTTTGCATCTTTTGGTTTCAATATTTTGAATATGTGTATCACTACAATCGAGATCCAACGAACCATTTTCATTGGGTGTGTAACCATATAAGGTTTTGTTCATGTAAATAGAACAACAATTTATTCTCTTACTTAAATGAATAACCGTATTGCAATAAACATGATCAACTCATATTCATGCTCAATGCAAACACCAAATAACACTTATTTAGGTTCAACACTAATCCCGAAAGTATAGGGAGTGTGTGATGATGATCATATCAAACTTGGAACCACTTCCAACACACATCGTCACTTCACCCTTAACTAGTCTCTGTTCATTCTGCAACTCCCATTTCGAGTTACTACTCTTAGCAAATGAACCAGTATCAAATACCGAGGGGTTTCTATGAACACTAGTAAAATACACATCAATAATCTGTATATCAAATATACCTTTGTTCACATTGCCATCCTTCTTATCCGCCAAATACTTGGGGTAGTTCCGCTTCCAATGACCAGTCCCTTTGCAGTAGAAGCACTCAGTTTCAGGCTTAGGTCCAGACTTAGGTTTTTCACCTGCGCAGCAACTTGCTTGCCGTTCTTCTTGAAGTTACCCTTTCTTCCCTTTGTCCCTTTACTTGAAACTAGTGGTTTTGTTTACCATCAACACTTGATGCTTTTCTTCATTTCTACCTTCGTTGATTTCAGCATCGCGAAGAGCTTGGGAATCGTTTCCGTTATCCCTTGCATATTATAGTTCATCACGAAGTTCTACTAACATGGTGATGGTGACTAGAGAATTCTGTCAATCACTATTTTATCTGGAAGATTAACTCCCACTTGATTCAAGCGATTGTAGTACCTAGACAATCTGACCACATGCTCACTGCTTGAGCCATTTTCCTCCATCTTTTAGCTATAGAACTTGTTGGAGACTTCATATCTCTCAACTCGGGTATTTGCTTGAAATATTAACTTCAACTCCTGGAACATCTCATATGGTCCATGACGTTTCAAACGTCTTTGAAGTCCCGATTCTAAGCCGTTAAGCATGGTGCACTAAACTATCAAGTAGTCATCATACTGAGCTAGCTAAATGTTCATAACGTCTGCATCTGCTCCTGCAATAGGTCTGTCACCTAGCGGTGCATCAAGGACATAATTCTTCTATGCAGCAATGAGGATAAATCTCAGATCACGGATCCAATCTGCGTCATTGCTACTAATATCTTCCAACTTAGTTTTTCTCTAGGAACATATCAAAATAAACATAGGGAAGCAACAACGCGAGCTATTGATCTACAACATAGATATGTTAATACTACCAGGACTAAGTTCATGATAAATTTAAGTTCAATTAATCATATTACTTAAGAACTCCCACTTAGATAGACATCCCTCTAATCATCTAAGTGATCTCGTGATCCAAATCAACTAAACCATAACCGATCATCACGTGAAATGGAGTAGTTTTCAATGGTGAACATCACTATGTTGATCATATCTACTATATGATTCACGCTCGACCTTTCGGTCTCAGTGTTCCGAGGCCATATCTGCATATGCTAGGCTCGTCAAGTTTAACCTGAGTATTCTACGTGTGCAAAACTAGCTTGCACCCATTGTAGATGGACGTAGAGCTTATCACACCCGATCATCACATGGTGTCTCGGCACGACGAACTTTGGCAACGGTGCGTACTCAGGGAGAACACTTTTATCTTGAAATTTAGTGAGATATCATCTTATAATGCTACCGTCAATCAAAGCAAGATAAGATGCATAAAAGATAAACATCACATGCAATTAATATAAGTGATATGATATGGCCATCATCATCTTGTGCTTGTGATCTCCATTTCCGAAGCATCGTCATGATCACCATCGTCACTGGCGCGACACCTTGATCTCCATCGTAGCATCGTTGTCGTCTCGCCAATCTTATGCTTCCACGACTATCGCTACCGCTTAGTGATAAAGTAAAGCATTACAGCGCGATTGCATTGCATACAATAAAGCGACAACCATATGGCTCCTGCCAGTTGCCGATAACTCGGTTACAAAACATGATCATCTCATACAATAAAATTAAGCATCATGTCTTGACCATATCACATCACAACATGCCCTGCAAAAACAAGTTAGACGTCCTCTACTTTGTTGTTGCAAGTTTTACGTGGTTGCTACGGGCTTAGTAAGAACCGTTCTTACCTACGCATCAAAACCACAACGATAGTTTGTCAAGTTCGTGCTGTTTTAACCTTCGCAAGGACCGGGCGTAGCCATACTCGGTTCAACTAAAGTTGGAGAAACTGACACCCGCCGGCCACCTGTGTGCAAAGCACGCCGGTAGAACCAGTCTCGCGTAAGCGTACGCGTAATGTCGGTCCGGGCCGCTTCATCCAACAATACCGCCGAACCAAAGTATGACATGCTGGTAAGCAGTATGACTTATATCGCCCACAACTCACTTGTGTTCTACTCGTGCATATAACATCAACACATAAAACCTAGGCTCAGACACCACTGTTGGGGAACGTAGTAATTTCAAAAAAAAAATCCTACGCACACGCAAGATCATGGTGATGCATAGCAACAAGAAGGGAGAGTGTTGTCTACGTACCCTTGTAGACCGGAAGCGGAAGCGTTAGCACAACGCGGTTGATGTAGTCGTACGTCTTCACGGCCCAACCGATCAAGCACCGAAACTACGTCACCTCCGAGTTCTAGCATAATTAACTACCCTAATAGATTTTTGTTTGCACATCCCTGTCGGGGATGAGTTCCGTCAGCACGGCGGCGTGGTGATGATCTTGATGTTTTATCGTCGTAGAGCTTCGCCTAAGCACCGCTACAATATTATCGAGGACTATGGTGGAGGGGGGCACCGCACACGGCTAAGAGATCAATGATCAACTGTTGTGTCTATGGGGTGCCCCCTGCCCCCGTATATAAAGGAGTGGAGGAGGGGGCCGGCCAAGGAGGGTGGCGCGCCCTAGGGGGGGAGTCCAACTCCCACAGGGAGTAGGACTCCCCTTTTTCCTATTATGAGTAGGAGAGGGAAGGAAGAGGAAGGAGGGAGGAAGGAAAGGGGGCCCCCCTCCCAATTTGGATTGGGCTTGGGGGGGGGGGGCCCTCCCTTGCTCCTTTCCCCTCCTTTCCACTAAGGCCCAATAAGGCTCATATACCTCCCGGGGGGTTCCGATAACCTCCCGGTGATCCGGTATTGTCCCAATCTCATCCAGAACCTTTCCGGTGTCCAAATATAGTCGTCCAATATATCGATCTTTATGTCTCGACCATTTCGAGACTCCTCGTCAAGTCCGTGATCACATCCGGGACTCGGAACAACCTCCAGTACATCAAAATATATAAACTCATAATGAAACTATCATTGTAACGTTAATCGTGCGGACCCTACGGGTTCGAGAACAATGTAGACATGACCGAGACACGTCTCCGGTCAATAACCAATAGCGGAACCTGGATGCTCATATTGGCTCCTACATATTCTACAAAGATCTTTATCGGTCAGACCGCATAACAACATACGTTTGTTCCCTTTGTCATCGGTATGTTACTTGCCCGAGATTCGATCGCCGGTATCTCAATACCTAGTTCAATCTTGTTACCGGCAAGTCTCTTTACTCGTTCCGTAATACATCATCTTGCAACTAACTCATTAGTTGCATTGCTTGCAAGGCTTAAGTGATTTGCATTACCGAGAGGGCCCAGAGATACCTCTCCGACAATCGGAGTGACAAATCCTAATCTCAAAATAAGCCAACCCAACATGTACCTTTGGAGACACCTGTAGAGCACCTTTAAAATCACCCAGTTACGTTGTGACGTTTGGTAGCACACAAAGTGTTCCTCCGGCAAACGGGAGTTGCATAATCTCATAGTCACAGGAACATGTATAAGTCATGAAGAAAGCAATAGCAACATACTAAACGATCGGGTGCTAAGCTAATGGAATGGGTCATGTCAATCACATCATTCTCCTAATGATGTGATCCCGTTAATCAAATGGCAACACATGTCTATGGTTAGGAAACATAACCATCTTCGATTAACAAGCTAGTCAAGTAGAGGCATACTAGTGACACTCTGTTTGTCTATGTATTCACACATGTATAATGTTTCCGGTTAATACAATTCTAGCATGAATAATAAACATTTATCATCCAATATATCCTTCACGAATAAATAATAATAACTTTATTATTGCCTCTAGGGCATATTTCCTTCACGAATATAGTCATCCAATATATCGATCTTTACGTCTCGACCATTTCGAGACTCCTCGTCATGTCCCCGATCTCATCCGGGACTCCGAACTCCTTCGGTACATCAAAACACATAAACTCATAATATAACCATCATTGAACTTTAAGCGTGCGGACCCTACGGATTCGAGAACTATGTAGACATGACCGAGACACGTCTCTGGTCAATAACCAATAGCCGAACCTGGATGCTCATATTGGCTCCTACATATTCTACGAAGATCTTTATCGGTCAAACTGCATAACAACATACGTTGTTCCCTTTGTAATCGGTATGTTACTTGCCCGAGATTCGATCGTCGGTATCTCAATACCTAGTTCAATCTCGTTACCGGCAAGTCTCTTTACTCGTTTCGTAACACATCATCCTGCAACTAACTCATTAGTTGCAATGCTTGCAAGGCTTATAGTGATGTGCATTACCGAGTGGGCCCAGAGATACCTCTCCGACAATCGGAGTGACAAATCCTAATCTCGAAATACGCCAACCCAACAAGTACCTTCGGAGACACCTGTAGAGCACCTTTATAATCACCGAGTTACGTTGTGACGTTTGGTAGCACACAAAGTGTTCCTCCGGTAAATGGGAGTTGCATAATCTCATAGTCATAGGAACATGTATAAGTCATGAAGAAAGCAATAGCAACAAACTAAATGATCAAGTGCTATGCTAACAGAATGGGTCAAGTCAATCACATCATTCTCTAATGATGTGATCCCGTTAATCAAATGACAACTCATGTCTATGGCTAGGAAACTTAACCATCTTTGATTCAACGAGGTAGTCAAGTAGAGGCATACTAGTGACATACTATTTGTCTATGTATTCACACATGTATTATGTTTCCGGTTAATACAATTCTAGCAGGAATAATAAACATTTATCATGATATAAGGAAATAAATAATAACTTTTATGATTGCCTCTAGGGCATATTTCTTCAGTCTCCCACTTGCACTAGAGTCAATAATCTAGTTCACTTCGCCATGTGATTTAACATCAATAGTTCACATCAACATGTGATTAACACCCATAGTTCACATCGTCATGTGACCAACACCCAAAGGGTTTACTAGAGTCAATAATCTAGTTCACATCGCTATGTGATTAATACCCAAAGAGTACTAAGGTGTGATCATGTTTTGCTTGTGAGGGAAGTTTAGTCAACGGGTCTGCTACATTCAAATCTGTATGTATTTTGCAAATTTCTATGTCAACAATGCTCTGCATGGAGCTACTCTACCTAATTGCTCCCACTTTAAATATGTATCCAGATTGAGACTTTGAGTCATCTGGATCAGTGTCAAAACTTGCATCGACGTAACCCTTTACGACGAACCTTTTGTCACCTCCATAATCGAGAAACATATCCTTATTCCACTAAGGATAATTTTGACCAATGTACAGTGATCTACTCCTAGATCACTATTGTACTCTCTTGCCAAACTCAGGGCAGGGTATACAATAGGTCTAGTACACAGCATGGCATACTTTATAGAACCTATGGCTAAGGCATAGGGAATGACTTTCATTCTCTCTCTATCTTCTGTCGTGGTCGGGTTTTGAGTCTTACTCAACTTCACACCTTGTAACACAGGCAAGAACTCCTTCTTTGACTGTTCTATTTTGAACTACTTCAAAATCTTGTCAAGGTATGTACTCATTGAAAAACTTATCAAGCATCTTGATCTATCTCTATAGATCTTGATGCTCAATATGTAAGCAGCTTCACCGAGGTCTTTCTTTGAAAAACTCCTTTCAAACACTCCTTTATGCTTTGTAGAATAATTCTACATTATCTCCGATCAACAATATGTCATTCACATAGACTTATCAGAAATGATGTAGTGCTCCCACTCACTTTCTTGTAAATACAGGCTTCACCGCAAGTCTGTATAAAACTATATGCTTTGATCAAACTTATCAAAGCGTATATTCCAACTCCGAGATGCTTGCACCAGTCCATAGATGGATCGCTGGAGCTTGCATATTTTCTTAGTACCTTTAGGATTGACAAAACCTTCTGGTTGCATCATATACAACTCTTCTTTAATAAATCCATTAAGGAATGCAATTTTGTTTATCCATTTGCCAGATTTCATAAAATGCGGCAATTGCTAACATGATTCAGACAGACTTAAGCATATATACGAGTGAGAAACTCTCATCGTAGTCAACACCTTGAACTTGTCGAAAACCTTTTGCGACAATTCTAACTTTGTAGATAGTAACACTACTATCAATGTCCCTCTTCCTCTTGAAGATCCATTTAATCTCAATGGCTCGCCGATCTTTGGGCAAGTTAATCAAAGTCCATTCTTTGTTCTCATACATGGATCTCATCTCAGATTTCATGGCCTCAAGCCATTTCGCGGAATCTGGGCTCATCATCGCTTCCTCATAGTTCGTAGGCTCGTTATGGTCAAGTAACATGACCTCCAGAACATGATTATCGTACCACTCTGGTGCGGATCTCACTCTGGTTTACCTACGAGGTTCGGTAGTAACTTGATCTGAAGTTACATGATCATCATCATTAGCTTCCTCACTAATTGGTGTAGGAGTCACAGGAACAGATTTCTGTGATGAACTACTTTCCAATAAGGGAGCAGGTACAGTTACCTCATCAAGTTCTACTTTCCTCCCACTCACTTATTTCGAGAGAAACTCCTTCTCTAGAAAGGATCCATTCTCAGCAATGAATATCTTGCCTTCGGATCTGTGATAGAAGGTGTACCCAACATTTTCTTTTGGGTATCCTATGAAGACGCACTTCTCCGATTTGGGTTTGAGCTTATCAGGTTGAAACTTTTTCACATAAGCGTTGCAACCTCAAACTTTAAGAAACGACAGCTTAGGTTTCTTGCCAAACCATAGTTCATACAGTGTCGTCTCAATGGATTTAGATGGTGCCCTATTTAACCTGAATGTAGCTGTCTCTAATGCATAACCCCAAAATGATAGCGGTAGATCGGTAAGATACGTCATAGATCGCACCATATCTAATAAAGCATGATTACGACGTTTGGACACACCATTACACTGTGGTGTTCTAGGTGGCATGAGTAGTGAAACTATTTCACATTGTTTTAGCTGAAGGCTAAACTCGTAACTCAAATATTTTACTTCTGCGATCATATCGTAGAAACTTTTATTTTTGTTACGATGATTCTCCACTTCACTCTGAAATTCTTTGACCTTTTCAAATGTTTCAGACTTGTGTTTGATCAAGTAGATATACTCATATCTGCTCAAATCATCTGTGAAGATCAGAAAATAATGATACCTGCTGTGAGCCTCAATATTCATCGGACCACATACATCAGTATGTATGATTTCCAACAAATCTGTTTCTCGCTCCAATGTTCCGTAGAATGGAGTCTTAGTCATCTTGCCCATGAGGCATGGTTCGCAAGCATCAACTGATTCATAATCAAGTGATTCCAAAAGTCCATCAGCATGGAGTTTCTTCATGCGCTTTACACCAATATGACCTAAATGGTAGTGCCACAAATAAGTTGCACTATCATTATTAACTTTGCATCTTTCGGTTTCAATATTATGAATATGTGTATCACTACGATCGAGATCCAACGAACCATTTGCATTGGGTGTGTAACCATATATGTAAACAGAACAACAATTTATTCTCTTACTTAAATGAATAACCGTATTGCAATAAACATGATCAAATCATATTCATGCTCAATGCAAACACCAAATAACACTTATTTAGGTTCAACACTAATCCCGAAAGTATAGGGAGTGTGCGATGATGATCATATCAATCTTGGAACCATTTCCAATACACATCGTCACTTCACCCTTAACTAGTCTCCCTTCATTCTGCAACCCCCGTTTTGAGTTACTATTCTTAGCAACTGAACTAGTATCAAATACTGAGGGGTTGCTATAAACACTAGTAAAGTACACATCAATAACATGTATATCAAATATACATATGTTCACTTTCCATCCTTCTTATCCACCAATTACTTGGGGTAGTTTCGCTTCCAGTGACCAGTCCCTTTGCAGTAGAAGCACTCAGTTTCAGGCTTAGGTTCAGACTTGGATTTTTCACTTGAGGAGCAACTTGCTTGCCATTCTTCTTGAAGTTCCCCTTTCTTCCCTTTTCCCTTTCTTGAAACTAGTGGTCTTGTCTACCATCAACACTTGATATTTTTCTTGATTTCTACCTTTGTCGATTTCAGCATTACGAAGAGCATGGGAATCGTTTCCGTTATCCCTTGCATATCATAGTTCATCATGAAGTTCTACTAACTTGGTGATGGTGACTAGAGAATTCTGTCAATCACAATTTTATCTGGAAGATTAACTCCCACTTGATTCAAGCGATTGTAGTACCCAGACAATCTGAGCACATGCTCACTACTTGAGCTATTCTCCTCCATCTTTTAGCTATAGAACTTGTTGGGGACTTCATATCTCTCAACTTGGGTATTTGCTTGAAATATTAACTTCAACTCCTGGAACATCTCATATGGTCCATGACGCTCAAAACGTCTTTGAAGTCCCGATTCTAAGCTGTTTAAGCATGGTGCACTAAACTATCAAGTAGTCATCATATTGAGCTAGCCAAATGTTCATAACATCTGCATCTGCTCCTGCAATAGATTTGTCACCTAGCGGTGCATCAAAGACTTAATTCTTCTGTGCAGCAATGAGGATAAACCTCAGATCACAGATCCAATCCGCATCATTGCTACTAACATCTTCCAACTTAGTTTTTCTCTAGGAACATATCAAAATAAACATAGGGAAACAACAACGCAAGCTATTGATCTACAACATGATTTGCAAAATACTATCAGGACTAAGTTCATGATAAATTTAAGTTCAAGTTAATCATATTACTTAAGAACTCCCACTTAGATAGACATCCCTCTAATCTTCTAAGTGATCACGTGATCCATATCAACTAAACCATGTCCGATCATCACATGAGATGGAGTAGTTTCAATGTTGAACATCACTATGTTGATCATATATACTGTATGATTCACGCTCGACCTTTCGGTCTCCGTGTTCCGAGGCCATATCTGTTATATGCTACGCTCGTCAAGTTTAACCTGAGTATTCCGCGTGTGCAACTGTTTTGCACCCATTGTATTTGAACGTAGAGCCTATCACACCCGATCATCACGTGGTGTCTCAGCATGAAGAACTTTCACAACGGTGCATACTCAGGGAGAACAATTATACTTTGATAATTTAGTGAGGGATCATCTTATAATGCTACCGTCAATAAAAGCAAGATAAGATGCATAAAAGATAAACATCACATGCAATCAATATAAGTGATATGATATGGCCATCATCATCTTGTACTTGTGATCTCCATCTCCGAAGTATCGTCATGATCACCATCGTCACCGGCGTGACACCTTGATCTCCATCATAGCATCGTTGTCGTCCCGCCAATCTTATGCTTCCACGACTATCGCTACTGCTTAGTGATAAAGTAAAGCATTACAGCGCGATCGTATTGCATACAATAAAGCGACAACCATATGGCTCCTGCCAGTTGCCGATAACTCGGTTACAAAACATGATCATCACATACAATAAAATTTAGCATCATGTCTTGACCATATCACATCACAACATGCCCTGCAAAAACAAGTTAGCTGTCCTCTGCTTTGTTGTTGCAAGTTTTACGTGCCTGCTACGGGCTTAGCAAGAACCGTTCTTACCTACGCATCAAAAACCACAATGATAGTTTGTCAAGTTGGTGCTATTTTAACCTTCGCAAGGACCGGGCGTAGCCACACTTGGTTCAACTAAGGTTGGAGAAACTGACACCCGCCAGCCACCTATGTGCAAAGCACGTCGGTAGAACCAGTCTCGCGTAAGCGTACGCGTAATGTCGGTCCGGGCCGCTTCATCCAACAATACCGCCGAACCAAAGTATGACATGTTGGTAAGCAGTATGACTTATTGCCCACAACTCACTTGTGTTCTACTCGTGCACAACATCAACGCATAAAACCTGGCTCAGATGCCGCTGTTGGGTAACGTAGTAATTTCAAAATTTTCCTACGCACACGTAAGATCATGGTGATGCATAGCAAGGAGAGGGGAGAGTGTTGTCCACGTACCCTCGTAGACCGTTCGTGGAAGCGTTAGCACAACGCGGTTGATGTAGTCGTACGTCTTCACGATCCGACCGATCAAGTACCGAACGCACGGCACCTCTGAGTTCTGCACACGTTCAACTCGATGACGTCCCTTGAACTCCGATCCAGCCGAGCGTTGATGGAGAGTTTCGTCAGCACGATGGCGTGGTGACGATGATGATGTTCTACCGACGCATGGCTTCGCCTAAGCACTGCTACGATATGACCGAGGTGGATTATGGTGGAGGGGGCCACCGCACACGGATAAGAGATCCAAGGGATCAATTGTTGTGTCTTTGGGGTAACCCCTGCCCCTGTATATAAAGGAGTGGAGGAGGGGCAGGGCCGACCCTCTCTATGGCGCGCCCTAGGGGAGTCCTACTCCCACCAGGAGTAGGATTCCCCTTTTCCTAGTAGAACTAGGAGCCCTTCCAAGTAGTAGGAGTAGGAGGGAAGGAAAGGGAAGGGAAAAGGAGAAGGAAGGAAGGGGGCGCCCCCCTCCCTAGTCCAATTCGGACCAGCCCATGGGGAGGGGTGCGGCCACCCTTTAAGGCCTTTCTCTCCTTTCCCGTATGGCCCATTAAGGCCCAATACGAATTCCCGTAACTCCCCGGTACTCCCGAAAATACTCGAATCACTCGGAACCTTTCTGATGTCCTAATATAGTCATCCAATATATCGATCTTTACGTCTCGACCATTTAGAGACTCCTCGTCATGTCCCCGATCTCATCCGGGACTCTGAACTCCTTCGGTACATCAAAACACATAAACTCATAATATATCTGTCATCGAACTTTAAGCGTGCGGACCCTACGGGTTCGAGAACTATGTAGACATGACCGAGACACGTCTCCGGTCAATAACCAATAGCAGAACCTGGATGCTCATATTGGCTCCTACATATTCTACGAAGATCTTTATCTGTCAAACCGCATAACAACATACGTTGTTCCCTTTGTCATCGGTATGTTACTTGCCTGAGATTCGATCGTCGGTATCTCAATACCTAGTTCAATCTCGTTACCGGCAAGTCTCTTTACTCGTTCCGTAACACATCATCCTGCAACTAACTCATTAGTTGCAATGCTTGCAAGGCTTATAGTGATGTGCATTACCGAGTGGGCCCAGAGATACCTCTCCGACAATCGGAGTGACAAATCCTAATCTCGAAATACGCCAACCCAACAAGTACCTTCGGAGACACCTGTAGAGCACCTTTATAATCACCCAGTTACATTGTGACATTTGGTAGCACACAAAGTGTTCCTCCGGTAAATGGGAGTTGCATAATCTCATAGTCATAGGAACATGTATAAGTCATGAAGAAAGCAATAGCAACAAACTAAATGATCAAGTGCTATGCTAACATAATGGGTCAAGTCAATCACATCATTCTCTAATGATGTGATCCCGTTAATCAAATGACAACTCATGTCTATGGCTAGGAAACTTAACCATCTTTGATTCAATGAGCTAGTCAAGTAGAGGCATACTAGTGACATACTGTTTGTCTATGTATTCACACATGTATTATGTTTCCGGTTAGTACAATTCTGGCATGAATAATAAACATTTATCATGATTTAACATCAATAGTTCACATCACCATGTGATTAACACCCATAGTTCACATCGTCATGTGACCAACACCCAAAGGGTTTACTAGAGTCAATAATCTAGTTCACATCGCTATGTGATTAATACCCAAAGAGTACTAAGGCGTGATCATGTTTTGCTTGTGAGGGAAGTTTAGTCAACGGGTCTGCTACATTCAGATCCGTATGTATTTTGCAAATTTCTATGTCAACAATGCTCTGCACGGAGCAACTCTAGCTAATTGCTCCCACTTTAAATATGTATCCAGATTGAGACTTTGAGTCATCTGGATCAGTGTCAAAACTTGCATCGACGTAACCCTTCGACGAACCTTTTGTCACCTCCATAATCGAGAAACATATCCTTATTCCACTAAGGATAATTTTGACCAATGTATAGTGATCTACTCCTAGATCACTATTGTACTCCCTTGCCAAACTCAGGGCAGGGTATACAATAGGTCTGGTACACAGCATGCCATACTTTATAGAACCTATGGCTAAGGCATAGGGAATGACTTTCATTCTCTCTCTATCTTCTGCTGTGGTCGGGTTTTGAGTCTTACTCAACTTCACACCTTGTAACACAGGCAATAACTCCTTATTTGACTGTTCTATTTTGAACTACTTCAAAATCTTGTCAAGGTATGTACTCATTGAAAAACTTATCAAGCATCTTGATCTATCTCTATAGATCTTGATGCTCAATATGTAAGCAGCTTCACCGAGGTCTTTCTTTGAAAAACTCCTTTCAAACACTCCTTTATGCTTTGCAGAATAATTCTACATTATCTCCGATCAACAATATGTCATTCACATATACTTATCAGAAATGATGTAGTGCTCCCACTCACTTTCTTGTAAATACATGCTTCACCGCAAGTCTGTATAAAACTATATGCTTTGATCAACTTATCAAAGCGTATATTCCAACTCCGAGATGCTTGCACCATTCCATAGATGGATCGCTGGAGCTTGCATATTTTGTTAGTACCTTTAGGATTGACAAAACCTTATAATCTTCTAAGTTCAATTTAAGTTCAATTTAATCATATTACTTAAGAACTCCCACTGAGATAGACATCCCTCTAATCTTCTAAGTGATCACGTGATCCATATCAACTAAACCATGTCCGATCATCACGTGAGATGGAGTAGTTTCAATGGTGAACATCACTATGTTGATCATATCTACTGTATGATTCACGCTCGACCTTTCGGTCTCCGTGTTTCGAGTCCATATCTGTTATATGCTAGGCTCGTCAAGTTTAACCTGAGTATTCCGCGTGTGCAACTGTTTTGCACCCATTGTATTTGAACGTAGAGCCTATCACACCCGATCATCACGTGGTGTCTCAGCACGAAGAACTTTCGCAATGGTGCATACTCAGGGAGAAGAATTATACTTTGATAATTTAGTGAGGGATCATCTTATAATGCTATCGTCAATAAAAGCAAGATAAGATGCATAAAAGATAAACATCACATGCAATCAATATAAGTGATATGATATGGCCATCATCATCTTGTACTTGTGATGTCCATCTCCGAAGTATCGTCATGATCACCATCGTCACCGGTGCGACACCTTGATCTCCATCGTAGCATCGTTGTCGTCCCGCCAATCTTATGCTTCCACGACTATCGCTACCGCTTAGTGATAAAGTAAAGCATTACAGCGCGATCGTATTGCATACAATAAAGCGACAACCATATGGCTCCTCCCAGTTGCCGATAACTCGGTTACAAAACATGATCATCTCATACAATAAAATTTAGCATCATGTCTTGACCATATCACATCACAATATGCCCTACAAAAACAAGTTAGACGTCCTCTACTTTGTTGTTGCAAGTTTTACATGCCTGCTACGGGCTTAGCAAGAACCGTTCTTACCTACGCATCAAAAACCACAACGATAGTTTGTCAAGTTGGTGTTGTTTTAACCTTCACAAGGACCGGGCGTAGCCACACTTGGTTCAACTAAAGTTGGAGAAACTGACACCCGCCAGCCACCTATGTGCAAAGCACGTCGGTAGAACCAGTCTCGCGTAAGCGTACGCGTAATGTCGGTCCAGGCCGCTTCATCCAACAATACCGCCGAACCAAAGTATGACATGCTGGTAAGCAGTATGACTTATATCGCCCACAACTCACTTGTGTTCTACTCGTGCACAACATCAACGCATAAAACCTGGCTCAGATGCCGCGGTTGGGTAACGTAGTAATTTCAAAAATTTCCTACGCACACACATGATCATGGTGATGCATAGCAAGGAGAGGGGAGAGTGTTGTCCACGTACCCTCGTAGACCGTTCGTGGAAGCGTTAGCACAACGCGGTTGATGTAGTCGTACGTCTTCACGATCCGACCGATCATGTACCAAGCACACGTCACCTCCGAGTTCTGCACACGTTCAACTCGATGACGTCCCTTGAACTCCGATCCAGCCGAGCGTTGAGGGAGAGTTTTGTCAGCACGACGGCGTGGTGACGATGATGATGTTCTACCGACGCAGGGCTTCGCCTAAGCACTGCTACGATATGACTGAGGTGGATTATGGTGGAGGGGGGCACCGCACACGGCTAAGAGATCCAAGGGATCAATTGTTGTGTCTTTGGGGTGCCCCCTGCCCCTGTATATAAAGGAGTGGAGGAGGGGGAGGGCCGCCCCTCTCTATGGCGCGCCCTAGGGGAGTCCTACTCCCACCGGGAGTAGGATTCCCCTTTTCCTAGTAGAACTAGGAGCCCTTCCAAGTAGTAGGAGTAGGAGGGAAGGAAAGGGAAGGGAAAAGGAGAAGGAAGGAAGGGGGCGCCCCCCTCCCTAGTCCAATTCGGACCAGCCCATGGGGAGGGGTGCGGCCACCCTTTGAGGCCTTTCTCTCCTTTCCAGTATGGACCATTAAGGCCCAATACGAATTCCCGTAACTCCCCAGTACTCCCGAAAATACCCGAATCACTCGGAACCTTTCCGATGTCCGAATATAGTCGTCCAATATATCGGTCTTTACGTCTCGACCATTTAGAGACTCCTCATCATGTCCCCAATCTCATCCGGTACTCGGAACTCCTTCGGTACATCAAAACACATAAACTCATAATATAACCGTCATCGAACTTTAAGCGTGCGGACCCTACAGGTTCGAGAACTATGTAGACATGACCGAGACACGTCTCCAGTCAATAACCAATAGCGGAACCTGGATGCTCATATTGGCTCCTACATATTCTACGAAGATCTTTATCGGTCAAACGGCATAACAACATATGTTGTTCCCTTTGTCATCGGTATGTTACTTGCCCGAGATTCGGTCGTCGGTATCTCAATACCTAGTTCAATCTCGTTACCGGCAAGTCTCTTTACTCGTTCCGTAACACATCATCCCGCAACTAACTCATTAGTTGCAATGCTTGCAAGGCTTATAGTGATGTGCATTACCGAGTGGGCCCAGAGATACCTCTCCGACAATCGGAGTGACAAATCCTAATCTCGAAATACGCCAATCCAAAAAGTACCTTCGGAGACACCTGTAGAGCACCTTTATAATCACCCAGTTACATTGTGAAGTTTGGTAGCGCACAAAGTGTTCCTCCGGTAAACGGGAGTTGCATAATCTCATAGTCATAGGAACATGTATAAGTCATGAAGAAAGCAATAGCAACAAACTAAACGATCAAGTGTTATGCTAACGGAATGGGTCAAGTCAATCACATCATTCTCTAATGATGTGATCCCGTTAATCAAATGACAACTCATGTCTATGGCTAGGAAACTTAACCATCTTTGATTCAACGAGCTAGTCAAGTAGAGGCATACTAGTGACATACTGTTTGTCTATGTATTCACCTATGTATTATGTTTCCGGTTAATACAGTTCTAGCATGAATAATAAACATTTATCATGATATAAGGAAATAAATAATAACTTTATTATTGCCTCTAGGGCATATTTCCTTCATGGGCGGCTCGGCGCCGCCCCATGCAAGGATCCGGCTCCGCCCACGTCACCGCCTCCCCCGCCCAACGCCGCTACACAAACAACTGGCGTCAGCATCGACCGTTCCGAGCCGTGATCAACAGTTCAAGACACATGAGGAAGAAATGAGACTTACCCGTACAACGCCCAGCGCTGGCGTCAGACTTGGCCTCTTCCTCCCCGCCTCGAGCCGCTAGCTCCTCTGGCGCCACCGGCACCACCTGCGATGAGGCCCAGGCATAAGGATGCCGAATCGTGTTCAGAAGTACCACCCACGTTGCGTCGGGACGGACGAGAAGGTGCACGGCGGCAAAATAAGAAGACCAGACGCTCACCTACGGGGCCGGGTTCGACCGGCTATACGGCACCTTGCCGAACTCCCAGTCCTTCCCAAGGTTGGCCTTGGAGATATTGTTCACTCCACGCGCGATCTGCGCCATGGACAGCCGCGTCGACCCCATGCGGTTGGGGTCTTGAAGGCCGACCATCTCGCTGATGAGGCAGGAGCGACCCTCAGGCGGAAGAACCCGGCACTTGATGAACGCGGCGAGGAGGTCAATGCTTGTGAGCCCCTCCTGCGTCCTCATCACCGTCACCCGCTCGTAGAGACTGATGATCTCCTGCGACGGGCGCCGGGGCGAGTAGCCCCAGTTCGTCTTCGCCCGCGGCGGTGCGATGGCGAAGGCCAGAAGATTGATGCGATCCAAGCCAAGGTTGCGGACGTAAAAGGAGTTCTGCCACTTTGTGGCATAATCCTCCAGCGGGATCTTGGGGAAGTCCGCCCCCGACCGCTTCGAGATGACGGCGGCGCCACAGTCGGCGAACTCCCCAGCCGACGGGCCCTGCTGCTTCAAGGAGAAGAAGCGCGCCCAGAGGTCGATCGTGGGCTCGACCGCCAGGTACCCCTCACAGAGGGTGACGAAGTCGGAGAGCTGGACGATGGCGCCGGTGCCAAGATGATGCGGCTGGAGCCTGAAGAACTCCAAGAACGCACGGAAGAAGGTGCTCACCGGTAGCCCGAATCCGCGCTCAAAATGCGTGAGGAAGAACACACGCTCCTGCCCCTCGGGCTGAGGCCTCTGCTCGCCCCGCGGTAGGCGGACGCTGACGTCCGTCTCCCCGGCAGGCGGCGCGACACCCAGAGGCGGGTGATGTCCTTGGAAGTGACGTTCGAGCCCATCCAGGAGCCTGATGGCAGCGACATGATCGAAGGAAGAAGGAGAAGAAGGAAGACGGACGACATAGGAGTTCTGCTCGAGCAGCGGGCGCCACAGTGCATCGGGTTGCAAGAGGCAGAGCGAGAGCAGGGGGACAGGCGGGTGCGAGCGAGAATAAAGTTCACCGCCCCCCTTGCCCCCCAATTTATAACCCTCAGTTTGAACATGGGGAAGTGGGGAGGTGGGATCGTCTGCACGCACACGTTCCACTACCCCGCAATAAGTGCGCATGTACACGCGCAGTAACTGCCTGGGGAAGAGCAACCGGCCCCCGGACGCCGCAATAGATACGCGCACTTGGGCCGAGGGCGCGCGGCAGTGGGCCCTAGCCCGTCACCCGGTCCCATCATGTGCGTGGCCTGTCAGGCCCCTCCGGGTTCCGAGCACCACATGGCGACCACGCGAAGCCCAAGGGATTGCCCCAAGATTTGGCGAACTTCTCGGTCCCCGCCACGGCCGGGATGCCGCGATCCGGTTTCCGAGAAACCTGGCACACAATGGGTGTTGCCGGACCCGGCGCTCGCAGAATCTACCTTGCTAAAGGGGAAACTGCGAAGGCCCACTCATCCGAAGACGGCGGACCTTCACAGCTTCGGGGACTACTGTCGGGGGGATGGACCCCGGGCAGGCAACGGAACCCGGATCTTCTTCAAAAACAATAGGGTCAGCACTGCCCCTCAATACCGGCACGCGCTTGGCCGGGTCGCTCGACCCAGCCAAGCCCTTCAAGCTGGCCAGACTAGCCGACCTGGCAAGACACGTCGACTCGGCCTCAACAACTAGCGCAAGACAGCCGAACCCGGTGCTACGTCTTGAGCTTGCGTTGGTTTTCCCCGAAGAGGAAGGGATGATGCAGCAGCGTAGCATAAGTATTTCCCTCAGTTTTTGAGAACCAAGGTATCAATCCAGTAGGAGCCCACGCTCAAGTCCCTCGTACCTGCACAAAGCGATAGCTACTCGCAACCAACACGATTAGGGGTTGTCAAGCCCTTCACGGTCACTTACGAGAGTGAGATCTGATAGATAGAATATTTTTGGTATTTTTGATATAAAGATGCAAAGTAAAAAGTAAAAGCAAAGTAAATAGCAAAACGATATAAAAGTGATGGAGATTGATATGATGAGAATAGACCCAGGGGTCATAGGTTTCACTAGTGGCTTCTCTCAAGAGCATAAGTATTTTACGGTGGGTGAACAAATTACTGTTGAGCAATTGATAGAATTGAGCATAATTATGAGAATATCTAGGCACGATCATGTATATAGGCGTCACATCAATGACAAGTAGATCGAAACGATTCTGCATCTACTACTATTACTCCACTCATACAGAGTAACGCCTTAAGCAAGATGACATGATGTAGAGAGATAAATTCATGCAATATGAAATAAACCCCATCTTGTTATCCTCGATGGCAACGATACAATACGTGCCTTGCTGCCCCTTCTATCACTGGGTAAGGACACCGCAAGATCAAACCCAAAGCTAAGCACTTCTCCCATGGCAAGAACTACCAATCTAGTTGGAAAAAACCAAACGGTATTTCGAAGAGACTTGCAAAGATAACCAATCATGCATACAAGAATTCAGAGAAGATTCAAATATTATTCATAGATAGACTTGATCATAAACCCACAATTCATCGATCTCAACAAACACACCACAAAAAGAAGATTACATTGAATAGATCTCCACAAGAGAGGGGGAGAACTTTGTATTGAGATTCAAAGAGAGAGAAGAAGCCATCTAGCTACTAACTATGGACCCGAAGGTCTGAGGTAAACTACTCACACTTCATCGGAGGGGCTAGGATGATGTAGAAGCCCTCCGTGATGACGACCCTCTTCCGGCGGAGCTCCGGAACATGCCCCAAGATGGGATCTCGTGGATACAGGAAGTTGTGGTGGTGGAATTAGGTTTTTGGCTCCTGTTCTGATCGTTTGGGGTACGTGTGTATATATATAGGAGGAAGGAGTACGTCAGTGGAGCACCGAGGGGCCCACGAGGCAGGGGGCGCGCCCTAGGGGGGGCACCCCCACCCTCGTGACCACCTCTTTGATCCCTTGCAGTAGGGTCCAAGTCTCCTGGATCATGTCCGGTGAGAAAATCACGTTTCCGAAGATTTTATTCTGTTTGGACCCCGTTTGATATTCTGTTTATCCGAAACACTGAAATTGGCAAAAAAACAACAATTCTGGGCTGGGCCTCTGGTTAATAGGTTAGTCCCAAAAATAATATAAAAGTGGAAAATAAAGCCCAATATAGTCCAAAACAATAGATAATATAGCATGGATCAATCAAAAATTATAGATACGTTGGAGATGTATCAGGCATCCCCAAGCTTAATTCCTGCTCGTCCTCGAGTAGGTAAATGATAAAAAGAGAATTTTTGATGCGGAGTGCTACTTGGCATAATTTCAATGCAAATCTTCTTAATTCTGGTATGAATATTCAGATTAGAAAGATTCAAGACAAAAGTTTATATTGACATCGAAAATAATAATACTTCAAGCATACTAACAAAGCAATTATGTCTTTTCAAAATAACATGGCCAAAGAAAGTTATCCCTACAAAATCATATAGTCTGGCTATGCTCCATCTTCCCCACACAAAGTATTTAAATCATGCACAACCCCGATGACAAGCCAAGCAATTGTTTCATACTCTAAAATTTTCAAAACTTTTTCAATCTTCACGCAATACATGAGCATGAGCCATGGATATAGCACTATAGGTGGAATAGAATGGTGGTTGTGGAGAAACAAAAAGGAGAAGATAGTCTCACATCGACTAGGCGTATCAACGGGCTATGGAGATGCCCATCAATATATATCAATGTGAGTGAGTAGGGATTGCCATGCAACGGATGCACTAGAGCTATAAATGTACGAAAGCTCAACAAAAGAAACTAGTGGGTGTGCATCCAACTTGCTTGCTCATGAAGACCTAGGGAAATTTGGGGAAGCCCATCATTGGAATATACAAGCCAAGTTCTATAACGTAAAATTCCCACTAGTATATGAAAGTGACAACATATGAGACTCTCTATATGAAGAACATGGTGCTACTTTGAAGCACAATATATGAGACTTGCTAAATCATGGTGCTACTTTGAAGCACAAGTGTGGAAAAAAGGATAGTAGCATTGCCCCTTTTTTTGGCGCCTTCTTTTTTTTCTTTGGCCTTTCTTTTTTTGGGGACAATGCTCTATTGAATGATGATCATCACACTTCTATTTATTTACAACTCAATGATTACAACTCGATACTAAAACAAAGTATGACTCTATATGAATGCCTCCGGTGGTGTACCGGGATATGCAATGAATCACGAGTGACAAGTATGAAAGAATTATGAACGGTGGCTTTGCCACAAATACTATGTCAACTAAATGATCATGCTAAGCAATATGACAATGATGGATGTGTGATGATGAACTAGATGCTGGAAAGTTGCATGGCAATATATCTCGGAATGGCTATGGAAATGCCATAATAGGTAGGTATGGTGGCTGTTTTGAGGAAGGTATATGGTAGGTGTATGATACCGGCGAAAGTTGCGCGGTATTAGAGAGGCTAGCAAGGGTGGAAGGGTGGGAGTGCGTATAATCCATGGACTCAACATTAGTCATAAAGAACTCATATACTTATTGCAAAAATTTAGAAGTTATCAAAGCAAAGTATTACACGCATGCTCTTAGGGGGATAGATTGGTAGGAAAAGACCATCGCTCGTCCCCGACCGCCACTCATAAGGAAGACAATCAATAAATAAATCATGCTCCGACTTCATCACATAACGGTTCACCACACGTACATGCTATGGGAATCACAAACTTCAACACAAGTATTCTTTAAATTCACAACTACTCAACTAGCATGACTTTAATATTATCACCTCCATATCTCAAAACAATTATCATGCTTCAATCTTTTCTTAGTATTCAACACACTCAAAAGAAAGTTTCACAAATCTTGAATACCAAGCATATTATTATTAGGCAAATTACCATGCTATTAAGAGACTCTCAAATTAATTTAAGTGAAGCATGAGAGATCAATAGTTTCTTTAAAACGAATCCACCACCGTGTTCTAAAAGATCTAAGTGAAGCACATAGATAAAAATTATCTAGCTCAAAAGATATAAGTGAAGCACATGGAGCAAAATTATCTAGCTCAAAGGATATAAGTGAAGCACATAGAGGAAAATTATCTAGCTCAAAGGATATAAGTGAAGCACATAGAGTATTCTATCAAATTTTAATTCATGTATGGCTCTCTCAAAAGGTGTGTACAGCAAGGATGATTGTGGCATACTAACAAACAAAGACACAAATAATACAAGACGCTCCAAGCAAAACACATATCATGTTGGTGAATAAAAATATAGCTCCAAGTAAATTGCCGATGGAAGTGGACGAAAGAGGGGATGCCTTCCGGGGCATCCCCAAGCTTTGACTTTTTGGTGTCCTTGGATTATCTTGGGGGTGCCATGGGCATCCCCAAGCTTAGGCTCTTGCCACTCCTTGTTCCATGATCCATCAAAAGAATTCACCCAAAACTTGAAAACTTCACAACACAAAACTCAAAATAGAAAACTCGTGAGCTCCGTTAGCGAAGGAAAACAAAAGACCACTTCAAGGTACTGTAATGAACTCATTCTTTATTTATATTGGTGTTAACCCTACTGTATTCCAACTTCTCTATGGATTGTAAACTATTTTACTAGCCATAGATTCATCAAAATAAGCAATCAACACACGAAAAACAGAATCTGTGAAAAACAGAACAGTCTTTAGTAATCTGTAGCTAGCGAAAGATATGGAACCCCAAAAATTCTAAAATAAATTTCTGGACGTGAGGAATTTATCTATTAATCATCTTCAAAAATAATTAACTAAATAGCACTTTTCAAATAAAAATGACAGCAGTTCTCGTGAGCGCTAAAGTTTCTGTTTTTTACAGCAAGTTCAACAAGACTTTCCCCAAGTCTTCCCAACGGTTCTACTTGGCAAAAACACTAATTAAACACAAAAAACACAACCAAAACAGAGGATAAATAATTATTTATTACTAAACAGGAGCAAAAATCAAGGAATAAAAATAAAATTGGGTTGCCTCCCAACAAGCGCTATCGTTTAACTCCCCTAGCTAGGCATAACAAGCAAGGATATATCTAAGTATTGCCATAGTAATAAGATAGATTGGTGAAACTCATTTCATATTCTCTACGTTCGGCAGCAAGTTTTCTTTGAGGCAAGCAAAAGTAATCACAAGGATTAAATTTAACGGGACAAAAGTCCCCAAGATCAACCTTGGGAGGTATAGGTTCCTCCTTTGGTCCTTCATAATGCACCACCAATTCATCATTATAAGCATTCCTTTGACAGAACTTTGTGAGCCTATATTCAAGAGAATATCCTAGTTCATTATTTCAAATAGCCAAATCATCATTAAGATCAGAAATTCTATCAACTAAAACATTGGTAGGAACCTTTCTTCTAATATTTTCATTGAAAGCAACATAATCTAGAGATTGAAAACGCATTATTTCTTCTTGATCAAAGAGGATAGCCTCTATGGGAGGACGGCAAGCGTCCACCCTATAATGCGCAAAGATTTCTTTGTCTTCTATTATTATGAATCTAAACTCATGAGCCAAAAAGATAGTAGCGGCACGCTTAATAGAAGAATGCTCAATATTAGAAAATTCCAGAAAAATCCTTTGTATAGAAGGATGCATGTGCATGAATTGTCTTTCAAGTTCAACTACAAGCATGGCAATATCGTCCACAAGACTACTAGTTCTGTGAAGGATAGAACTACCCATAGAAGGTAAAACACTGGCACAAGTAAAGAAATCTTGAATAATTCCTTTTCCAATAATATTACCACTACCAACACGGAATTTTTTTGTATGAAAGATGGTAGGTTCTTTAGCAGGAGTATCAGAATTTTCCATGATATTGTTATCGCCCAAATTGGCGATAAATTCCCCAGTTTCAGACATAACGACAAGCGGGCAAATAAACTAACACACAAGCAAACAAAAAGGCAAATAGAGAGGGAGGATAGACAGAGAGGGCGAATAACACAGCAAGGGTGAATTGGGGGGAGAGGAAAACGAGAGGCAAATGGCAAATAATGTAATGCAAGAGATAGGGATTGTGATGGGTACTTGGTATCTTGACTTTTTGCATAGACTCCCCGGCAACAGCGCCAGAAATCCTTCTTGCTACGTCTTGAGCTTGCGTTGGTTTTCCCCGAAGCGGAAGGGATGATGCAGAGGAGTAGCGTAAGTATTTCCCTTAGTTTTTGAGAACCAAGGTATCAATCCAGTAGGAGCCCACGCTCAAGTCCCTCGTACCTGCACAAAGCGATAGCTACTCGCAACCAACACGCTTAGGGGTTGTCAAGCCCTTCATGGTCACTTACGAGAGTGAGATCTGATAGATAGAATATTTTTGGTATTTTTGATATAAAGATGCAAATTAAAAAGTAAAATCAAAGTAAATAGCAAAACAATATAGAAGTGATGGATATTGATATGATGAGAATAGACCCGGGGGCCATAGGTTTCACTAGTGGCTTCTCTCAAGATCATAAGTATTCTACGGTGGGTGAACAAATTACTGTTGAGCAATTGATAGAATTGAGCATAATTATGAGAATATATAGGCATGATCATGGATATAGGCATCACGTCTGTGACAAGTAGATCGAAACGATTCTGCATCTACTACTATTACTCCACTCATCGACCGCTATCCAGCATGCATCTAGAGTATTAAGTTAAAAACAGAGTAACGTCTTAAGCAAGATGACATGATGTAGAGAGATAAATTCATGCAATATGAAATAAACCCCATCTTGTTATCCTCGATGGCAATGATACAATACGTGCCTTGCTGCCCCTTCTGTCACTGGGTAAGGACACCGCAAGATCGAACCCAAAGCTAAGCACTTCTCCCATGGCAAGAACTACCAATCTAGTTGGCCAAACCAAACGGATAATTCGAAGAGACTTGCAAAGATAACCAATCATGCATAAAAGAATTCAGAAAAGATTCAAATATTATTCATAGAGAACCACAAGCCCTCAGCGGGACCCAGCCCGGGTCCCCGGACGCCGACACTATGGACCCACCAACTTGTAACATTACCATTGTACCCCTGGGGGGTTGACCTATAAGAAACCCTAGGAGCCCTCATGCGGAGAAAGGAGGGAGGAGAGATATAGACACACCAGAGAACTCATTCCATCACACTCGCCAAGTTAGTAACACCCAAGGAGAGGGAACTGCCTAAGCCTTGGCCAGTTTTCTTCCTCTTCCATACAGCTCCAGGAGCGACATTGTACTATCGATCATCCAACAACACTCGGTAGGAGTAGGGGTATTATCTCTCCGGAGAGCCCCGAACCTGGGTATGTCCGGCGTCCCGCGCCCGCTCATGCCAACCTCGCCTCTGGAGCCCACCAGCGCCCTCGAGCCTCCTCCTCTCTTTAGCCATCCCTTGGCATCCGCCGTGCGCCCACCACAGCAATTATATTATCCATCTTGGATGTTTTATATGCTATTTTCTTTGATTTGGGGGACTAACCTATTAACCTAGAGCCCAGTGCCAGTTTCTGTTTTTCCTTGTTTTTGAGTTTTACAGAAAAGGAATACCACACGAAGTCCAATTGACGTGCCAATTTTTGATGATTTTTATGGATGAAAAGAAGCCCCCGAAGTAAAAGAGTTGGGCCAGAAGAGTCCCGAGCCATCCACGAGGGTGGAGGGCGCAACCTACCCCCTGGGCTCGCCCCCTATCTCGTGGATGACTCGGAGACCCCCCCCTGACGTGAGACCGAAGCCAAAAATTCCTATAAATACATAAACCCCCGAAAAGAAACCTAGGTCAGGAGTTCCACATCTGCAAGCCATTGTAGCCACCAAAAACCAATCGGGACCCTATTCCGGCACCCTACTGGAGGGGGGATTCCATCACTGGTGGCCACCTTCATCATCCCGACGCTCTCCATGACGAGGAGGGAGTAGTTCACCCTCGGGGCTGAGGGTATGTACCAGTAGCTATGTGTTTTATCTCTCTCTCTCTCTCTCTCGTGTTCTTGATATGCACGATCTTGATGTATTGCGAGCTTTGCTATTATAGTTGGATCTTATGATGCTTCTCCCCCTCTACTCTCTTGTAATGGATTGAGTTTTCCCTTTGAAGTTATCTTATCGGATTGAGTCTTTGAGGATTTGAGAACACTTGATGTATGTCTTGCATGTGCTTATCTGTGGTGACAATGGGATATTCACGTGATCCACTTGATGTATGTTTTGGTGATCAACTTGCGAGTTCCGTGACCTCGTGAACTTATGTATAGGGGTTGGCACACGTTTTCGTCTTGACTCTCCGGTAGAAACTTTGGGGCACTCTTTGAAGTTCTTTGTGTTGGTTGAATAGATGAATCTGAGATTGTGTGATGCATATCGTATAATCATACCAACGGATACTTGAGGTGACATTGGAGTATCTAGGTGACATTAGGGTTTTGGTTGATTTGTGTCTTAAGGTGTTATTCTAGTACGAACTCTAGGATAGATCGAACGAAAAGAATAGCTTCGTGTTATTTTATTACGAACTCTTGAATAGATCGATCAGAAAGAATAACTTTGAGGTGGTTTCGTACCCTACAATAATCTCTTCGTTTGTTCTCCGCTATTAGTGACTTTGGAGTGACTCTTTGTAGCATGTTGAGGGATAGTTATATGATCCAATTGTGTTATTATTGTTGAGAGAACTTGCACTAGTGAAAGTATGAACCCTAGGACTTGTTTCAACGCATTGCAATGCCGTTTTCGCTCACTTTTATCATTACTTACCTTGCTGTTTTTATATTTTCAGATTACAAAAACCTATATCTACCATCCATATTGCACTTGTATCACCATCGCTTCACCGAACTAGTGCACCTATACAATTTACCATTGTATTGAGTGTGTTGGGGACACAAGAGACTCTTTGTTATTTGGTTGCAGGGTTGTTTGAGAGAGACCATCTTCATCCTACGCCTCCCACAGACTGATAAACCTTAGGTCATCCACTTGAGGGAAAGTTTCTACTGTCCTACAAACCTCTGCACTTGGAGGCCCAACAACGTCTACAAGAAGAAGGTTGTGTAGTATACATCAGGCACCGATTAGGTGACACAAGTACCACAAACCCAACACCTAGGATGAAACCAGTAGACACTACCCCTAAAACACGACTGTCGGTGTCAAAACCGGCGGATCTCGGGTAGGGGGTCCCGAACTGTGCGACTAGGCCGGATGGTAACAGGAGGCAGGGGACACGATGTTTTACCCAGGTTCGGGCCCTCTTGATGGAGGTAAAACCCTACGTCCTGCTTGATTAATATTGATGATATGGGTAGTACAAGAGTAGATCTACCACGAGATCAGAGAGGCTAAACCATAGAAGCTAGCCTATGGTATGATTGTTGTTCGTCCTATGGACTAAAACCCTCCGGTTTATAGAGACACCGGAGAGGGATAGGGTTACACAGAGTCGGTTACAATGGTACGAGATCTACATATCCGTATCGCCAAGATTGCCTTCCACGCCAAGGAAAGTCCCTTCCGGACACGGGACGAAGTCTTCAATCTTGTATCTTCATAGTCCAGGAGTCCGGCCGAAGGTATAGTCCAGCTATCCCGACACCCCCTAATCCAGGACTCCCTCAGTAGCCCCTGAACCAGGCTTCAATGAAGACGAGTCCGGCGCGCAGATTGTCTTTGGCATTGCAAGGCGGGTTCCTCCTCCAAGTACTTCATAGAAGATTTTGAACACAAAGGTAGTGTCCGGCTCTACAAAAGAAGTTTCCACATATTGCCATAGAGAGAATAATATTTACACAAATCTTAATCTGCTGACGTATTCCGTAGCATGACATCACACTATGGCTAGGTCTTTATTCAAATCGTTTTACTGTCCCACCTTAGCGCGTTTAGCGAGGCGGTTTCCTTGGCACGTCTTGTTAAAGCAGAGATCGTGTCTCCTTATTCCAAGATTCTCATCAATACGGGCATGGGTAACCCAACCGTACCTGTTGGTATGTTTTCTCGATCAAAGGCGAGTCCCAAATGGTCACGGGGAGGGCCCTTGGTATTCAACCTCTTATAAAGAGACCAAGGCCTTACTCCTTTCTTTCAATCTCAAACGAGTTCGCCCTTCGCCTCGAGTTCCAACACCCAAGGCTCCAGATTTCACGTGCTTCGGACCTTCGACAATGTCCGGTTCCGACCTTCGAGGCCGATGGATGCCCTCCTCCGTCACGGAGGAGGACGTGCTGAAGTTGAGAGAGGCCGGGTTCTTGACCGGCGAAATCTGGCATAGGCTGCCTACTCAAGGGCAGGTCATTCCCACTCCCAAGCCTGGTGAGAGTGTGGTGTTCATGTCTCACTTCCTTCGGGGGCTAGGCTTCCCAACGGATCCCTTCGTGAGGGGGCTCATGTATTATTATGGGCTGGAATTTCACGACTTAGCCCCGGAGTCCATCCTCCATATTTCCTCATTCATCGTCGTGTGTGAAGCCTTCCTCCGTATTACTCCTCACTTCGGACTATGGCTCAAGACCTTCAAAGTAGAGCCGAAGATGATCGAGGGACGGCACGCGGAGTGCGGAGGTGCTTTTATAAGAAAGAATGCTGGTGCTCCATGGCCCGAGGGCTCTTTTCAAGAGGAGTCCAGCCTATGGCAACGAGAGTGGTTTTATATCACCGCTCCCAGGAGCACCAAGTGGGTGGCGCCACCTGCTTTTCGCTCAGGTCCCCCACCACAGCTAGTGTCATGGGTCAATAAAGGACTGGACTGGGGTCCGTCCAAGGACGTGCCCTTGTTGCAGGGCCGCATTCGAGATCTCCTAGAAAGAGACATCAGTCTGGTTGCGGTGACACAGGTTATGCTGATTCGCCGAGCTCTGCCCTGCAAACGTCGCCCCCTCCGCCTATGGGAGTTCAATCCGGAGGGACCACGAGCTCTCCAACATTTTATGGGCGCGACGCCTGTGGATATGTACAAATTGTTCTTCGGATCACAAGCAATGTGTCCGGACTTGACCGAGGACGCAGGTCTGAGCTGCAACCGCCCGGATACACAAGTAAGTAGCCATGTGCCCGGACTCGCAATCCGCATATTTATAAAATTGCCCTTAAAAGAGTTGTCCTTTAAACAGGAGTGGATAGCGAAAGCAAAGCTAATCAGGTGTCCGGCCCCCCTCCCCGAGACCACGTCGGGTCCCGTGCTAGTCAGGATGTTGGAGGTTGTGCCTTCGGAGGAAAGCGAGGGAGGGGACAAGGAAGCTACGGCCTCCTCGAAGGAGGCTGTTTGGAAGGGAGGAATCGAAAATTCCTCTCCTCAGGGGAAGAAGAGGACCGCCTCTGAAGACCCGGAGACCATGGCCTCAAAGCGGGGGAAGAAATCTTCGCCAGAGGGTCCTGTGCTGGGGGATGCTTCGGCCGAATTATGCCCTCAAGGGGATCAGCCCTCCACCGAGCCGTAAGTAGAGAGGAGTTTTTCTTTTTAAGAGGTGAGAGAAATCCTTGCTTTATATCTGAGAAAAGTAATCGAAAATTTACCTTGTAGCTCGGACCTTAGCCCTTCTCAGCAGAGCTCGTCTTCGGGGGATCTTCTTCCGGAAATGATGGAGAGCGGAACGCCTCCCCCTGCTGTACCACCTTGTGAGGCGGGCGACCCTGAGGTATCGTCGCGGAGGGTTTCTCCGAATCTGGCAGGGCCGGAAGGTAGTCATATGGCCCCCCAAAGCCCTCCGCGTCTAGCCTTCGAAAAGGGCCGTCGGACGAGTCCGGCATCGTCTGGTGCGCGGTCGGAGGAGCTGAAGGATCTGCTAGGGCGAGCATCTATCTCAGAGGAGCACCGTGCATTGATGGGTACGGTGATTGAGAGGATTTCATCCGCGGAGAGCGGATTGCACGAGGCCGTCAGGAGTTTACTGACAGGTTTTGAGGTACGCGAAATAACGTACCCTTTTTGGACAGTTGCGCATAAATAAGATGTGCCCTGTGTAGATAGTAGCCCCTGAGACTCTGTGTGTTGTCAAAAGTGACGGCGCGCAGAGGATCATAATCCCAGGTCTAATATGCCGCCTTCATACGTAGGTGGCGAAGTGTCCGGTGGCCAGCCGGACTGATGAATTTGCTGAGCTAAAGCGGCAACTTGACGTGGCAGATGCCGACATCGCGCTTGTCAACAAGCGGCTTGACGAGGCATAAGGTATGTAATTCCTTCGGCGGCACCTGGTAAGAGGAGCTTTATGCCAGTATCTTACAATGTGTGCGCTTGATGCAGATGGTGCTGCTGCCATGGAGAATCTTCAGGCGGAACTTGCCCGAGCCAAGGAGCAAGCCAGCAAAAGTGATGCGGCTGCCGGAAAGGCAATTGAAGAGCTGAAAGCCGAATAGGTTGCTCACTGCCGAAGCAAGAAGGAAATGGCCGAGATGGCCGTGAAGCTGAAGAATGCTGCTGACCGTCGCAAGCTTCTTGAAAAAGAGGATCGGGCGGAATAGACGGACCTGAAGAAAGCCGTTGCCGATGCCAAGGATGCTCGCTCCGTGATGAGAGCTATGAAGGAGGAGCTGCGTCAGGCCGGAGAGATCGCGCCTAGAAAGCCCTTTATGCTGCGGAGGAAGTTCTGTGATCCTAAACATGCTCCGTTAGACCAGATGTGGAGTACGGCGGACACCTATCTGGATTTAGCAGCGAGTGCCGTAGATGCGGCCGAACACTTCCGAGATCAAGAAGATCGCGAAGTGGAAAAGCTCTTCTGGTCGCAGTTCCACAATCCAGAGCGTCCACTGTCATTAGCCGATCGTTTGGCCGAATGGGCCGAGCTAAATAGGTTGTCCGGACTCTCCATGAAGTATGTCATGAGTCATATGTGGCCAGAGAGGCCAGAGCCAAAAAGTTATTTCAACTTGGTGCAGCAGTTCCTTGGTGCGGCGCCGCATATCAATACGATGAAGAGGTCAACGTGCATAGAGGGTGCGCGGATGGCTCTTGCCCGTGTCAAGACATACTAGGCGGAAATGGAAGCCACCGTTGTTGCATCCCCAGACTCGGATGGAAGCCGAGTACCTGTCGAGCACTATTTTCAGGAAGTTCTGCAAGGCGCTCGTTTAATAGAGACGCAGTGCTCAAAGGATACTATATTCGAATAGCATATATTATTGTAAAACAATATTTTGATAAATTGTAGAAGCTTTTTATACTTGTGCCTGCAAGTATTGTGATACCTCCTGCGTGGCCGTTTAACATATATGTATATATAATCTAAAAGATGGCAGTCATCAGCTTCAGCCCCCACACACATAATGCGGGGGTGTTCGCAGAAGGCGCATTTTCACACTTGGTCCAACGTCTTGGTCCTACAAAGGAGGTGATAGCGCAACGAACTAGGCAATCGGACTATGATGCTTTATCACTTTCACTTAGCCATAGGAGTTTGACAGTGAGGCTACTTACATAGCCCCTGGTGGCACCTGCGCTCGCCCGAACTCGGGGCGCGTATGTGCCTGGCCGGGAAACGGCCCTTCGTTAATGCGGAGGAATCCTAAAGATTCTGGTAAGTCATTGAGTGGTTGACCAGTCTCACGCTATATCATGACAGTCAGTTTTCGGCTTTCTCTACTGAGGTTCTCGCCTGGCCGAACCGGGGCACAATCGCAGTAGTTCTCCTGGTGCCGCCTTAGCCGATAGAGCGGAACGTAAGGCAGCAAAACACAGGAGCCAGGCAAACCCAACATTTGACCAAAGACATGATTCGGAGCTGATGGATATAAGGCCAAACTCGCGACGCCGAACACTCCCTAAGGTATTCGGTGTTTATGAGGGCGGGCGGGATAACGCCCTTAGTAATAAGCCCCTAGTGTCTAGGTACGCGCAAAACTCTGACGTGGCCACATGCCAAAACACCAGCCTCCTCCTTGGTTATACCAAGAAACCAGGGGATGTGTATCAACAAGAGACAGTAAAAAAGAATCCTTGGAACGAGTCCCTGCTGCACGTCTGCGTCTGTGTCTCCGTTGTGCCGTATCCTGGACGGGTGTAGCACGGTGTTCACCTGTAAAAAGAGAGGAACTTAGTTGAAGAAAGATCGTGTCAAACATAAGTTATACTAAATAAACAAAGTCTAAATTGAAATGGGTAAAAGTGAGCTTTATTGTCTCTTGTTTTATATGCGCGGAGCCCCTAGTACAGGGGTATATGGCTATTAAGCCTTTATCAATTGTATGTTTATGCCGGACTCGTCTAGCCGTGTCCGTGGTCTTGACGACCTGTTTAGGTGCTTTGGCTGGTGAAGCCGCTTTATTGTGGGGCTGTCAAGGCAGCCGCACTGTCTTCCGCGCGAGAGGAACACTCAATGTTTTTCCCTTTAATGAGATGATGCCTCGTGGACCGGGCATCTTAAGCATAAGAGATGCATAATGCGGTATTGCATTAAAGCGGGCGAAAGCTTCGCGTCCCAGCGGTGCTTGATAGCTACTTGAGAATGGGGCGATGTAGAAAGTTAGCTGTTCACGACGGAAGTTATCGGTGGAGCCGGACATAACTTCTAGCCGGAGAGAACCCATACAGCGGGCATCCGGGCCTGGCATTACCCCTTGAAAGGAGGTTTTGCTATGGCGAACTTTTGTTGGGTCTATCCCCATGTTGCGGGTTGTGTCCTGGTATAACAGGTTTAGACCACTGCCGCCGTCCATCAGGACATTTGTAAAGTGGAGTCCGCCGTTTATTGGATCTAATACCAAGGCAGTCCAGCCTGTGTTCCGGATACTTCTAGAGTAATCCTGATGGTCGAAGGTGATCGGTTTTAACAACCATTGGCGAGACTCCTTTGGGATAGGTCGTATGGCGCGTATCTCTGGTGGTGCTGTTCTGTTCGTCATGTGAAGTAAGTTTACTGTTTTGACTTCTTGTGGGAAATCCTTTTGTTTCCTGGTGCTCTGCTTGTGGGGTTCGTCGTCGTCCTCACTTGGTGTGTCGAGCCCCTTGTGTTCGGCATTGAGTTTCCCGGCTTGCTTGAAAACCCAACAATCTCTATGGGTATGGTTCGCAGGCTTCCCGGGAGTACTGTGTATTTGACATATCTTGTCCAAGATTTTGTTTAAGTTGGATAGCTCGTCCCTGTTATCCTTCAGGGGCGGCTTTCTCTGATTCTGCCATGAGCTTTTGAATCCGGCGTTGACCGTCGTGCTCTTTGGGCTATTTCCCTTATTCCGGCGCTGGTCCTTGCTGCGTCAGGGTTTTCCGTTTCCATCCCTAACTTCGGATGTACTTGGGTTGCTGGTGCTACATCTTGCCAACCAGCTGTCCTCTCCTGCGCAAAAGCGGGTCATGACGCTTGTTAATGTGGCCATTGTTCTTGGCTTTTCTTGGCCGAGGTGTCTGGCGAGCCATTCGTCTCGAACGTTGTGCTTAAAAGCTGCTAGGGCTTTGGCGTCCGGACAGTCGACTATCTGATTCTTTTTAGAAAGAAATCTGTTCCAGAATTTCCGGGGTGACTCTCCGGGCTATTGAGTTATGTGACTGAGATCGTCTGCATCCGGAGGGTGGACATAGGTCCCTTGAAATTTTCCCGGAAAGTATCCTCAAGCTCTTCCCAACTTCCAATGGTGTTTTCGGGAAGGCTTTTGAGCCAATGCTAGGCTGGCCCTTTAAGCTTGAGGGGTAAGTATTTTATGGCGTGGAGGTCATCTCCTCTAGCCATGTGTATGTGGAGGATATAATCCTCGATCCAGACCCCAGGATCTGTTGTTCCGTCGTACGCCTCTATGTTTACGGGCTTGAATCGCGCTGGAAATTCATGGTCCAGCACCTCATCGGTGAAACATAGGGGGTGTGCGGCACCCCTGTATTTGGGTGTGTCGTGATGTTCGGATATTTGTTGTGTTGCATTGCTTACTAGAGCTTGCTTTCTTGGCCTGTATATAGATCTGGCTGGGCCATCATTTTGATGCGGATCCTTTGGTGGATTGCGTGCCGGCTTGTGTGCGGCGCCGCTTGCCGCTCCATGCTGGCCATGCGGTCGTCCATCCGACTGGATGGCTTTCCTATTTTTTGACTGCGGGGGCTCTAAGGCCTCCTCGTCAAATTCAGGCAGTAGCTTTTGCTTTGGATAGCTTTTTGTGCCGCTTGCTCGAAGGCATGTTCGTCGTCCGCCGGCTCGTCCTGCTCTATGGCTGGGTCTGTACGGCTGCTGTCTCTGTCGAGGCGGGGCTTGGAGCGGCGCTTACGTCGCCGCTTTGATTGCTTTTCGAGTGAACGATCCCTCGTTGCATCCCTGTGTTCCTCGTTGTCGCTTCCTTTGGGTGTGTCCACCATGTATACATCATGAGATGAGGTGGTTGTCCAGTGCCTTATAGGCGTTGGTTCGTGTTCATCTCCTACATCGTCGTCCATACCATCGATGTCTTTGGAGTCGAAGTCGAGCACGTCGTTTAAATTATCGACAGTGGCTACGAAGTGGGTGGTGGGTGGGCATCGAATTTCTTCGTCATCCACATCCCAATCCTGCCGGTCATAGTCCGGCCAGGGCTCTCCTAACAAAGAGAGAGACCTGAGTGAATTCAGAATGTCGCCAAAGGGCGAGTGTTGAAAGATGTCTGCGGCGGTGAACTCCATGATCGGCGCCCAATCGGATTCAATCGATAGGGGCGCGGAGGGCTCGGAGTCCGAAGAGGAGTCCGGCACCTTGGAGTCACGGGCTTCGCAGAGGACAAGGCTGGTGTTCGGCTTGATCGTCGTAGAGATTGCAGCCCCCAAGGCGGTGTCTAACCACCCATCCTCGATTGGTGTGATCGGCTCCGAGCTAGGGGTCGGAGTGGACACAGATGCGGCCTCCAGGGCACTGTTCGGCGGCAGAGCTAGATCATGCCCATCGTGACAGTGCGGTGCGCTCGGCTGTGGCTCGAATCCGTCGAAGATCAAGTCTCCGCAGATGTCGGCCGTGTAGTTCAAACTTCCAAATCTGACCTGATGGCCAGGGGCATAGCTTTCGATATGCTCCAGATGACCAAGCGAATTGGCCCGCAGTGCAAAGCCACCGAATACGAAGATCTGTCCGGGGAGAAAAGTCTCACCCTGGATCGCATCGCTGTTGATGATCGGAGAAGCCATCGGGCCTAAAAGTGACGACACAGAGGAACTCTCAATGAAAGCACCAATGTCGGTGTCAAAACCGGCGGATCTCGGGTAGGGGGTCCCGAACTGTGCATCTAGGCCGGATGGTAACAGGAGGCAGGGGACACGATGTTTTACCCAGGTTCGGGCCCTCTTGATGGAGGTAAAACCCTACGTCCTGCTTGATTAATATTGATGATATGGGTAGTACAAGAGTAGATCTACCACGAGATCAGAGATGCTAAACCCTAGAAGCTAGCCTATGGTATGATTGTTGTTCGTCCTATGGACTAAAACCCTTTGGTTTATATAGACACCGGAGAGGGCTAGGGTTACACAGAGTCAGTTACAATGGTAGGAGATCTACATATCCGTATCGCCAAGCTTGCCTTCCATGCCAAGGAAAGTCCCTTCCTGACACGGGACGAAGTCTTCAATCTTGTATCTTCATAGTCCAGGAGTCCGGCCAAAGTTATAGTCCGGCTATCCGGACACCCCCTAATCCAGGACTCCCTCAACGACACCCACTACAACTGGACAAGGCCGTAGCCAAGCAGCCTTGAGAAACCATCGCTCATCGTGGTACCGAACACAGCAAGTCGTCTCCGGAAGAGACCACCTTACAGTTGAGTCCGCCCCTCACTCTGGGCCGTGGAGCGTCGCTCCTGCCAAGAGATAGCAAGGACTGAGAACAGAGACCACGGGGACACGTCTATAAGATAGGAGAACACCGAACCACCACTTCACCATAGTCGAGGACGCGACATGTCAGGGAAAGGCAAACCCAACACCGCAGGCCGTCTGTAGTTGAGAGAGACCAAGGCTCCATGACGACTCGCACAAGAAGGTGATGGTGCCAGATGCCATGCTATCGAGTCCGAGAAGACGGACAAGGGTTTTCAATCCACAACCCTGGCACCGTGTAGGGACCCACAACAACGCCCTCAAGAGGGAAGCGACATCCGTAGGTACCACCATTATCGGTGCCGGAGCACAAAGCTTTTGCTCGATTCCACACAAGAGCCACCCCCGGACTCAAAGTTGCTGACCCACACGCAAGGCCTCCAGATCTTAACCAGGGGCCACCACCACCGAAGCCATGATGACACCAGGGTCAACCGCCACCCCTTCCTTTACTACCCACATAGCCAAGAGGGGATGCCACCACCGCTGCCACATCGCCCGCTGTAGAGCCAGCCATGCAGAACTTGAAGGAAATATGCCCTAGACGCAATAATAAAATTGTTATTATATATTTCCTTATTCATGATAAAGGTTTATTATTCATGCTAGAATTGTATTGATCGAAAACTTAAATACATGTGTGGATACATAAACAAATACCGTGTCCCTAGTAAGCCTCTACTAGACTAGCTCGTCGATCAAAGATGGTTAAGGTTTCCTCACCATAGACATGTGTTGTCACTTGATAACGCGATCACATCATTAGGAGAATGATGTGATGGACAACACCCATCCGTTAGCTTAGCATATGATCATTCACTTTATTGCTATTGCTTTCTTAATGTCAAATACTGAAAGTGCGTTAAGTCGACCAGAGGGGGGGGGGATAGGCGATTTTTAAAAATTCTTCACTGAGGAATTTCAGGGTGAGGAAATTCCTGAGCGAAGAACTACTTGCACCAGAATAAATACTCAGATGCATACATGACATAACATAAACATGTATATCATGATGAAATGAAAACAGACACATATTACAGAAAGCGTAAGCATAGGATAAAACAGGATGAAGACAAACAGACGGAAGAAATTGAACAGAGGAAATTGAGGAAGTGTTCAGTCAAAGTATTCGAACAGATATGAACAAGCACACAATATAGTAATGAGGAAATGGAAGAGTTGAGGAAATGGAACCAATAGTGTCGGAGTAATCGACCACGGGTACCCCGAGGACGGCAAGACGATATTTCAAGACATCGGGGCTAGCAAAGCCCCTCAGTCCGACTGCGCCAGCCAGCCAGCTACCGACTGTGCCAACCAGCCGGCTGCCGACTGTGCCAACCAGCCGGCTGCCGACTGCAGCCCGAAGCGACATCGACAAGACACTGACGAGACGGTCGTACCGGAGCACTATTCACGTGTCATCTCAGCCATCTTGTATAGTGTCACTTGTCCCCTGGCACTATTTATGAAGTGACCCAGGGGACAAGGATGACATGCACCATGCCTTACCCATGCCCACTACCAAGCTTACATCCTAAGCTACCCTCTCCTATATAAAGAGGCACTCATCCATCCATCCAGGGATGATGGACTCCCACACCACATTCATTTGGCCACAAGGCCACTCACGGCCACAAGCCATGGCCATACTTGGCCACTAGAGCCGGCCATATGCATGCATATACGAGATCAGATGCCCTTGGCACTTATCTCAGATACAGCTTCAGGAGCACTTTGTACCAGATATACCATATATACTCAGACATGCAGGAGTAGGGGTGTTATCTCTCCGGATAGCCCCGAACCTGGGTAAACTAGCGCGTGCTACTCGCATACCCGCTCCCGGGCCTATCAGCAGCAGTCTTACCCTCACACTAAGCCCTTGTGGCATCTGTCGACTCGCAAAGCCTCCCGTGAGAATACCATGACAGTTGGCGCCCACCGTGGGTCGGTACTATGCTACCACGCTGCTGCTGGTTTCGCTGTCCGGGCGGGACCATCTTCGTCATCTCCGCGCGGCGTCGCCCTCGTTTCTCCGGTAGCGCTCGGGGGCCCGACATCGACTCGCCCTCGAAGTGGCCGCGAGAGGCGGCACGTCGTCGCCGTCGGCCTCGCCATCTTCATCATCATCACGACGTCGCCACCTATATGGCGCTGGTCGAGGGCTCGACATCAACATGCCCCCGGTGCGACCGTGCTGAACGGCGCGTCGTCGTCGTCTGCCCTCGGTCTACGCACTTGCAGCTCTGCTCTGCCCCGCGGCTGTCCGGAGCACCTCTAGTCTCTGTGCATGCACACGTTCGTGCGTAGCTAGCTAGCTAGCTAGCAAAGCCAATGGATTTGGCTTTGTAGGCTAGCGTAGCTAGCTAGCACGGGTCAAGAACACGCAGTGTACTCGACGCATTCGCCGGCTTGGCTCCGCTCCGTTCCGCCCGCGTGTGCGCGCTGCCGCTCCGGCTTGCCTCCGCTACGCCCTGCCTGCGCGTCCAGCTACTGGCGTGGAGCCGCCGCCGCGTCTGCCTGCCACCCCGAGCGCGGGCTCTGCCTCGCCTGTGTGGGTGCCACGGCCGTTCGTCGGCTCCCCGTGCGCCTTCGCTCGCCCACCCCCACAGCCGCGCGTCGGTCGCTGCCGACTGCTCGCCTCCGGGCCGTCGCGTCGGCCGCCCGTTCCGCCTCCGCGCTCATCCCAGCGCCGGCCGGGTCCCCCGCTCCGGCTGCTGCATGCACCGGGTCCCTGGCCGCCTGGGGCCATCCCACACCCCGCCATCTCGGCTCCGCCTGCTCCGCGTCCCGCGTCGTCCGGCTTGCCATGGCCGGCAGCTGCCGCACACTGCGCCGGCTCCGGCTCGCGCCTCGACCAGGCCGGCTGGCTCCACGCTGATAGACGGCGGCCGGGTTCTCCGCCCCCGTACCGACTTCTCCGCGCGCCGGCTGCGCCTCGCCTCCGCTCCAGCCGGCTGCCGGGTCCGTCTCCTCCCGCGTCGCCACTCCGGGTCCGGCTCCTGCGTCGCCCCGCCCGGCTCCTCCCGCGTCGCCACTCCGGGTCCGGCTCCTGTGTCGCCCCGCCCGGCTCCGCCTCCACGCCAGCGCCCAAGCCGCTCTGTCGGCTCGCGCCTCCCGATCTCGGCCGTGTCCGGCCCTGCGCCGGCTTCCCGACGCCGCCCCGCGCCTAGCTGGCTCCGGCTTCCTCCGCCTCCCGGCGCCCGCCTAGGCCGGCTGCTCGCGCGGAAGCTGAGGGACCGGCCGCTCATCCGGCAAAGAAGAAAACAGAGAAGTCAACGGATGCGGCTGGGAAAGAAAAAAAAGGGGATCCGGCTGCCCACATAGAGTCGGACAAAAAAAAAAGAGAAAAAAAGTGGCCGGCTCCCGCCCCCCGGATGGCTGGGTCGCGCCTGTTTCCCGGACGGCCGGCTCCTGCCACCCGAACAGGCTGGGTCCTTACGCCGACTACCCGCTAGCCGGCTGAAGAAAAGTCTTCGGGCCTGCTAAAAAAAAAGAGACTTCGCGTCCGGCTGCCGACAGCCGGCAGAAGAAAGAAGAAAGAGGGTGGCCAGACGCCTTGCCGCCTGGCCGGCTGTCCAGGCCGACTCGGCCGCGTCCCGCTCACCCCCTGGCCGGTCAAGCCCGACCGGCTGGACCCTCCTCGAGCGCCCAGAGGCTCGGGGGCTACATTCAGTGGGTACGCTGACGTGCCCCCGCGAGGAAGAAGACAAAGTAGTTGTCGGGAGATCCGTCCCGACTGCTCAGTAGTCAGCCCAAATCTCGGGGGCTACACCCAACGGGTGCGCTGACGCGCCCCCGCGAAGAAGAAGACAAGGTAGTTGCCGGGAGATCCAGCCTGACTGCTCAGCAGTCGGCCCGAATCCCGGGGGCTACTCCCAGTGGGTGCACTGGCGCGCCCCCATGGAAGATTGCAGACAAGAGAAGAGTTTTGTCCGGCTGCCAGCAGCCGGCAGAAAAAGAAGCAGATAGGCGCTGCAAGATGCATCGCCGCCTGGCTGGTCAAGCCTGACCGGCCGGAACCCCTTCGAGCACCCGGAGGCTCAACCTCCATCTCGACTACACGAAAATCAATATGAGCTCCTCACCCGCATATTTTTTGCACCACGCAAGCACGAATAACCCCAAGCGATGCTCGGGGGCTGTCTCCGCATTTTATTACAGTAGCATCACTATTCGCCCCGGCGCCAGCCAGAGTTGGCCCGGGGGCTGGCCGCTTGGCCTGAGACGTTAATTCCCGCAGACGGCTTAGTACCGTGCGCGGTACCAAAGGCCCACTCTCAGTCACATACCGCAGAGCGGCTGTCCGACTAGCAAGAGTGAACGCTGGAGGCCACCCACGCGAAAAACGTCCGGGAAGAAAAACGGATCAGGCGATCCGGCCGTTTTCTTTACAACTATCTACTCGGTTAAATCTCCTCCTAGACTCTGAGTACTGTACACTCCACTTCGCGGCCAACTCTCAGCCACAGACCGCAGAGCGGCTGTCCGGCAAGCAAGAGCACAAGCGAAAAAGCGGAGGGAACACAAAAAAGATTAAGGGGGCTCGGACGAAACCGAGTCGGCACCCTCCGCATAAAACTTGCAATGCTAAAAGCAAACATTTGATATATCCGCATGGACTAACTTTGTCTTTTTCATGATCATTTCCATGAACACTCGTCAAAAAACCTCCGCCCAACTTTGCCAAGTTGCCCGGAGGCTTGGGGGCTACTGTCGGAGTAATCGACCATGGGTACCCCGAGGACGGCAAGACGATATTTCAAGACATCAGGGCTAGCAAAGCCCCTCAGTCCGACTGCGCCAGCCAGCCGGCTGCCGACTGTGCCAACCAGCCGGCTGCCGACTGCAGCCCGAAGCGACATCGACAAGACGCCGACGAGACGATCGTATCGAAGCACTATTCACGTGTCATCTCAGCCATCTTGTATAGTGTCACTTGTCCCCTGGCACTATTTATGAAGTGACCCAGGGGACAAGGATGACATGCACCATGCCTTACCCATGCCCACTACCAAGCTTACATCCTAAGCTACCCTCTCCTATATAAAGAGGCACTCATCCATCCATCCAGGGATGATGGACTCCCACGCCACATTCATTTGGCCACAAGGCCACTCACGGCCACAAGCCATGGCCATACTTGGCCACTAGAGCCGGCCATACGCATGCATATACAAGATCAGATGCCCTTGGCACTGATCTCAGATACAGCTCCAGGAGCACTTTGTACCAGATATACCAGATATACTCAGACATGCAGGAGTAGGGGTGTTATCTCTCCGGAGAGCGCCGAACCTGGGTAAACTAGCACGTGCTACGCGCATACCCGCTCCCGGGCCTATGAGCAGCAGTCTTACCCTCACACTAAGCCCTTGTGGCATCTGTCGACTCGCAAAGCCCCCCGTGAGAATACCACGACAAATAGGCTTGGCGAAGACAGTGATTTGGTAGACCAGTTCCAACTGCTGTGACATGTGTACGTCTGGTTGGAGCGGCTAGGTATTTAAACCTGATGACACACAGTCCCGGACACACAGTCCTCACTGTACTCTCCTTGAACTAAGGTCACACAGACCTCATCAAATCACTCGTGGTAAGTCTTCAGGTGACTTCCAAACCTTCACAAACTCGGTCACTTGGCGACCCACAATTTCCTCTTGGATGCTCTAGACCATGACGCCTAACCGTCTGGAAGATGCACAGTCTTCAAAGGTAACAAGCGTCGGATCCACGCAGGATCAATCTCTTCAGTGATGCTCAATCACTTTGGGTTTGTAGGTTTTTGGGTTTGGGTTTTCCTCACTTGATGATTTTCGCTCAAAATCCTCGGAGGATGGGATGCTCTCAAATGACAGGTGTCAGTTTCTCTCGGAGCAGCCAACCAGCTAGTCGTTGTAGGGGGCGGCTATTTATAGCCTAGGGAGCAACCCGACATGATAAGACATAAATGCCCTTCAATGATATGACCGTTAGGTGGGAAGATATTTTGGGGCAGCTGGCGCGTAGCACAGCAATGGTCGGAAATTTGACTATCAAATTCCTCAGGGCTATCATGTTCCTCACTTGTAGGCAATCCGCACTAGCGAATTCCTAACTCTTCAGTCAAAACAAATTCCTCAGAGACCAGAAGAACTTCGTCTCTGTCACTGAAGAAATTGACTGAACTGCATGAGATTTCCAATGGCTTCACTCGAAGGGATTGGTAGGTGTAGGATTTTGACTTGAGCATCACTTGGAAACTTTGCCTTAGTATTTCCTTGACCCCCTTTAATAGTACGGTGTTTCCTATGACTCAAGAAAGAGAAAAAGAAACTACGAAAACAAAAGTCTTCACGCTTCATGTTCCTCGAATGAATACCAAGTCTTCGCGGTCACACCAATTTCTTCGCTTTCAAAGTCTTCAGAAAGTCTTTAGAAATCCAAAGTCTCCAATCGAAGAACTTCATTTTTAGGGGTCGACTTTCTCTGTAAATATCAAACTCCTCATAGACTTATAGACCTGTCTACACTCACAAACGCATCAGTCCCTTAACCTATAAATCTTCAATACACCAATTTCACTAAGGGGCACTAGATGCACTTACAGTCTCCCCCTTTTTGGTGATTGATGACAATATATGTTAAGTTTTCAACGGGGATAAACATATGATGTGTAAATACTGATATTGATGAATTTGATTGCAAGATATAGAAGAACTCCCCCTGAATATGTGCATAGTGAGGAATTTTCTTTTGAAGCAATGCACACTTGAAGAGTAGAATCATGGAGATCTCCCCCTATATCTTGTAATTCATACACGCATTGAACATATAATATAAAGAATTTGAAATGCATGATGAAATATGGTGACTGATGTAATTCAGTATGCGTGCATTAACATATATGAGGAATAAGCATGCAGAAGAACACATCAAATGTATCAGACCACCATCGGGTTTTAAGTTTACAACTCGATCCAGCAAAGTCTTCAGAAGAACGAGAGTTGTAACTTAGCAAAAAAAACGCCCATATAAGTAGACCCGCTTGAAGACTAACTCAAATTTCTCCCCCTTTGTCATTGAATGACCAAAAGGGTCGAAAAATGAGGACTAACGCCCCTGAAGAATATCATCACTGAGTCGATGAAGGAGCGCCAGCATTGTTGGGGTCGGTTGTTGAGGTAGGGCCTGCCGTAGTATCATCCAAATCTTCATGCTCATCAGTCGCGCGTGATGAAGAATATGAGATGGCTACCAAGGAAGGAACTTCCGTTTTCTTGAATTTCTTCGATGGTGGCCGAGACCAGTCAAAGTCCTGCTTGAGACCCATTTGCTTCAGATCTTCTTCACCATACAGATGTGATAGAACAGCCCAGGTGCGACCGAAGACTTCGTGGAGGTAGTAATGGTTTTTCTTCACTGCATTGTGTGTAGCAGTCATGTTGTGAAGAATAGAACCAAACTGATGCTTAACCCATTTGTGGTTGCGCTCGACCTTCTGGTGGAGACTAAGGAGGAGCTCACGATCAGTCATCACCCTTGGAGCTGTGCCTTGAGGATTTTGCTTTGAAGCATTTGCGGTAGAGTCATGAGTGGCAGAGTCATCATTGGTGGAGTAGGATGCAGCTTTGCGGAACTGACCATCCAATGGACGAATGCCTTCATCAATAACAGCAGTGGCCTTGCCCTTTTCATCAGCTGAGGAAAATGTCCGTTTGAGGACTTCAATGGGGGGCAAGTAGCTGAGATGATTTTGAAAATCAGCCTTGTAGTTGAGTGAAGACCTTGTTCTGAGGAATCTCATAATCTAGGGAGCTTAAGGCTTCAACTCAAACGGAGAGAGTGCAACATTTGCCAGAGTCCTCATGAAGAAATCATTGTAGTTGACAGGAATGCCATGTATTATATTGAATAGCAGATTCTTCATGATGCCAATGACTTCTTCATCATTCGAGTCGTGGCCTTTTATTGGACTCAATGTCTTGGACAAAATGCGATAGAAAGTTCTGGGCACAAACAACAATTCCTTCATGAGGAATTTGGTCATTGGGGCTTGACCGGGCTTCAGCGGCTTCCTCAACACTTGCATGAAGTGAGCGGTAAGTTCAGGTTCATGCTATAGGCAACGAGCGCCTTCAAGGGGAGGACTAACAGGCAGGGCATGAAGCAATTTAGAGGCCGGTGCTTTGAAGTGAGTATTCTCTAACATCTAGTCCAATACCCAAGAGTTCACATCAGAAGCATCCCTTGTGATGTGCAGCATTGCATAGAACTGAAGAATTAGTTCTTCATTCCAATCAACAATACCAGTGCAAAAATTGAGCAGTCCAGCGTCATGAAGAACATTGAGGACTGGCGTGAAGCAAGGCAGTGATTCCATGTCCACGTGAGGAATATGCTCATGGTCGAAGACTTTGTCTTTGTTGAAAAGCAGCAAAGAATAGAAGTTGGCTTGGCTGGCAGTCCAGAAACGCTTCCTCCTAAGACGAGCAGAGTCATATGGGTTGTAATCCGTGAAGAATACGTGCTCGTGGAACAAGTCATCAGCCTTAAATTTTTGCTTCTTTGAGAAAGGATCCTTTGGCTTGGGCTGAGGAGTATCAGTTAATTGCATCACAACATCAAGAATCGCAATTTCAGGATCCACAGGCTAAGGAATTTCGGTGCCTTCGTCAGTGGCAGCCTGGGTCTTCAGTTCTTCATCAACTTGAACATCAGCACTAGTGGCTGGAATCTCGTCATGAATAGACGGAGTGGGTGAGTTTCTTCAGAAACCATTTGAACTTCAGTTCGCACTAGGGACTGAGGAATTTGTTGCAGAGGAGTGAACAAAGGATAATTGGGGTACTGACTTTCCCAAAAGTCATCATTCATCACAGGCGTTGTGCACCCAATGTCCACATCCTCATCTTCATCACTCATTTCTTCAATGTCGGCCTCGTCAGCAGTGAACTGAGGTGTGGGCGATGAGACAACTGGGGTTGAAGAGATTGCATCCACTTTAATTTCTTCATCCAACCGCTCTGAAGAAGTAGCAGAAGGAATATCTTCATCGGATCCGTTTGGGATCACATATTCTTCATCAAAAGGAACGAGTTCCTTTGATGGCATACTTGAGACTGGAACAACATCAATCGGATTCTCAAAAGAGCTGGTCAATTTCTTCATCTTCTTCGGAGCTGAAGATTCTAATGAAGTTGATGCTTTCCTTTTCTTCACAGTTGCACGCTCCGCAGCCTTGGTCTTCTTCGCTTCTGAGGTAGAAGGAAGAATATGACTTGGTGTAGGTGCAGGAGGAGCAGAGGAAATTGGTTCAGTTTCTTCAGGCACAACTGATGCAGTTGCCCTGGCATGATCAGTTTCTTCAGGCACAACAGTTGAAGCTTCAGCTGTCCTGGCAGTTTCCTCAGGCACAACACTAGTGGTTGCCCTGGCAGTTTCATCAGTGGCTGGAATGTAGTCATCAGCCCTGGTACTAGCGGATTCATCAGCAGCATGATTCATTAGTAGATACCTTAGCCTGAGGAATTTCTTGTTGCATTGGGGCTGCAACATTGGTAGTGAACTTCTCAGTTATCTTCACAAATCTGACCTTGGCTCCTAGCCATTCAGCATAGTAGCGATCAAATTCATCACTCAGATTCTTGATCTCTGATTGCAGAGCTACAAGTTCTTCAGGTGAAAGCTTCAAGACGTTTTGCTTCAGAAAACACTCTTTCTTATACTGCACTTTCTTCACCTTCCTCCCCTGTTCATATTTCCATTTCTCTTCGTCAATGAAGGCAGTCAACACATGACTTTGACCAGGAGTGAGGTTCATCTCAGGCAGAGGTGTGTTGGGGTCCTTATGCCACAGGTCGATGAAGTCGAGGATCAACTTTGGATCCAACATCAATGGCACATTACTGCCGTTGGCTCTAACGGCCCTGTGCTGCCTGTCTCTGATGATTTCAGCGAGTTCTTCATCATCAGCTTCGTCGTCATCGGACAGTACTGGGAAGGCGACCTGCTTCTTGTGAGGACTTGGTCAAGAACCTCGTCTAGCAGTGGCCTTTGTCTTTAGCAAGGTGGGGCCAGTTGAAGAATGCAGAGGAGCAGAAGAACTTGTAGAGGCTCCTGAGGCAATAGAGATGCCTGTTGTCCTTTGGCACGAGGCAAGATGCGCAGGTGCTGAGGATTTGGAAGGAGGAGCTGAGGATTTTGGAGGAGCTAGTGCAGCATGAGGAATTGGCCGTGAGGACTTTGCAGAACTTGGCCGTGAGGGCATTTGAAGTTGAAGCACTGGGCTTGTGAGCAGGCTTCTTGCGCATAGCCTTTTTAGGCTTGCTAGCAGAGGCCTCAGCAGTGGCAGCAGCAGAATCTTCATTAAATTTCTTCACTGCTTCTTTTGCCATTTTGGCCAGCTTAGCTTGACGCTTGGCCCATTCCTTGGGAAATTCCTCACCTCTTCTGATGCTAGAGAGATCAGCAACTTGGCCAGGTGCCAATGGAGGTCTTGGGCATGGAGGGTGTACAGCAAATTTCTTCATGTACTTGGGTGTAACATAGCGATATTCCCTCCATTCCCGTGCCCATCTCCTCTCTATCTTCTATATATGCACCTTGCGCTGATTTTTGGTCTCCTTGCCATGTTTGGCCTCATCAGGAGTGCAATATTCATCATAGATATCCTCAGGGATTTCAAATGCTGTGCTGACTTCCAATTTCTTACCTCCCCTCTGAGGTTTCTTGCCATCTGCCATTTTCTTCAACTAAGGATTTTGAACCATTGAGTTCTCTGAAGAGGTATGCAACTTTTCTTTGAGGAACGCTGCAAATGAGTTAAGTTGGTGAGAACCTAGAGATTCAGCAGCGGACATGTGTACTTGTGAACAGAGTATATGTGTGAAGAATTTGGAGAGGTCATATGTGTTCTCAGAAGCTTTTGCAAAAACAACAAGTTTGAGGAATTCGACCAGATGAGTCTTGAGGAATTTCACTAAGCGTTCTTTGACTTAGGTTCCAGAGTTGTACAGATTTGAAAATCCACACAATTGAGGAATCTTGAAGAAAAATATTTCTTCGGGAAACAGATCAAGAACAGATGATATGTGAGGTGTTTAGTGTGTGAGGATTTGAAGAATAAACACCTTTTGAAGATTTTGTAGAAAACATCAGAATCAACAAAGTCAGTAAAAGTAACTTTTAATTATCCTTGACGAAGAACACGACGAACTGTGAAGAGTAGATTTAGAAGCTCGCCAGTTCGGATCTTCCATGCCCTAACTTGGTAGAGGAAGACAGCTACGGCGGCGGCGGAGTGAAGAAATCCGCAGCCGGCGCGAGTACGACGGCGACGAGGTCGAGGAAGTGAAGCTCTTCCTCATCGGCGATGATGGAAGTAGCGGCGGCTCTAGGGTTTGAGAGCTCGAGCGAGGGAGTGAGGTCGAGTGGAGTAAAAACAAAGTGAGTAAGGGAGGGGGTATTTATAGCTGAAGTGGAAAACTGCTCGCCCGAGGAAATTGGATGAACTGACCCTTCTCATTCGCGTGACATGTGTCACCCACATACTGAGAGGTGGTGATCGTGGGTGAATAGGATAATATATCGTGGAAAGTGGAACGGTTTGAGCGGCAAAAACCGAAAATTCAGATAAGATAAGTTTAAAGTTTCGTTCGCAATTCTTCAGCTGACAAGGACACAGTGAAGATTTTGAACAATTTTCAAATACAATGCACATGAAGAATTTTTGAATAGACTGGGTTGAGTTTAGCATAGAGGGGGAAGGGTCCGATCACATTCACTTAGTAGAAAGACCAACTTGAAGAAATAGTAATAAGTGAATGTTGTAGAGGACATAAACTCATATATATATATATATATATATATATATATATATATATATATATATATATATATATATATATATATATATTGCCAGTGACGAACAACAAAGGAAAGAGTGAATACATTGCAAAGTTGAAGAAAAAGAACAACTGAGGAATTTCAAAAATGAGGAAAAACTCAAATTGAAGATTTCCAACTTTTGGTGGTGGCATGATCCACCGTATAAGAATGATGATTTCAGACACCGCGTACAATTGCCGTAGGGTTATGAAAAACAAATTCTTCGTTAATTTCTTCACACTTAGAGTGTTAGTCTTCATTGATTCAAGAAAAACGTTTCTTCGCGTGTTGCACATCTAAGTCATCAATTTTGCATTAAGTGTTAGGATGTGTCTCCTTTTCAAAGGACATTCAAAGATTCTAGGATATTTAGCTCACACCTCAACTTGCTAAATCTCTTCTCATCCAAGGGCTTTGTGAAGATATCTGCTAGATGTTCTTCAGTCTTCACATTCTCAATAGAGATGTCGCCCTTCAACACATGATCACGAAGAAAATGATGACGAATCTGAATGTGCTTTGTCTTCGAGTGCTAAACAGGGTTATGAGCAATCTTGATGTCACTCTCATTGTCACAGTAGAGAGGCACATTCTTCATGTTGATGCCGTAGTCCTTGAGGGTTTGCTTCATCCATAGCAATTGAGCAGTGCAAGAACCAGCAGCAATGTACTCAGCTTCAGTAGTAGACAATGATACACAGTTTTGTTTCTTCGAGGACCAACAGACCAAGGATCGTCCGAGGAAATGGCATGTGCCTGATGTTGACTTGCGGTCCACACAATCACCAGCATAGTTAGAGTCTGAATATCCAATGAGATCAAAAGTCGAGCCCTTGGGATACCATAATCCAAGTGTTGGTGTGTGAGCTAGATATCGAAGAATATGCTTCACAGCCTTATGGTGTGACTCCTTCGGTGTAGCTTGAAATCGGGCACACATGCAAACACTAAGCATAATATTTGGCCTACATGCACATAAATACAATAAAGAACCAATCATGGAGCGGTATACCTTTTGATCGAAGTTAATACCATTTTCATCAGTGCATAGATGACCATTTGTGGGCATAGGGATTTTGACTCCTTTGCAATCTTGCATGCCGAATTTCCTCAGTACATCCTAGAGGTATTTCTCCTGAGATATGAATATGCCATTGCGCTATTGACGAATTTGAAGACCTAAGAAAAATTTCAATTCTCCCATCATAGACATTTGATTTTCTTCACTCATCATATAGGCAAATTCATCACTGTAATGTTGGTCAGTACAACCGAAAATGATATCATCAACATATATTTGGCACACAAATAATTCACCATCATAAGGTTTAGTGAAAAGAGTTGGGTCAAGTGAACCGGGTTTGAAGCCTTTCTTCATGAGGAATGATATCCTCAGTAGTCTTGAACTTGATGGATTCCTCAGGTGATTTTTCATCTAGCACAAGAGGTAGGAGCTCTCTTTGCGAGCCATTAGTTTCATCGAACCGCACATCTATAGTTTCAACAACCTTGTGGTGAACGTTGTTGAAGGCTTTGTAGGTGTGCGAGTCCTTTCTGTAACCAAGCATAAAACCTTCATGTGCTTTCGGTGCAAATTTAGATTTGTGATGAGGATCTCTAATCCAACATTTAGCACCGAAGACTTTGAAATAACTCACATTAGGTTTCTTGTCAGTGATGAGTTCATATGCAGTCTTCTTGAAGAATTTGTGAAGATATACCCTATTGATGATGTGGCACGCAGTATCAATTGCCTCAGGCCAGAAGCGAGGAGGCGTCTTGTACTCATCAAGCATAGTGTGGGCCATCTCAACAAGAGTCCTATTCTTGCGCTCCACGACGCCATTTTGCTGAGGAGTATAGGGAGCAGATAACTCATTAGTAATACCAAGTTCATCAAGATAGTCATCAAGACCAGTATTTTTGAACTCAGTTCCATTGTCACTTCTGATGCGCTTGATCTTCACACCAAAGTTGGTTGAAGCCCTCGAGGAAAATCGTTTGAAGACTTCCTGCACTTCAGTTTTGTAAGTGATGATATGCACCCATGTATAATGAGAATAATCATCAACAATGACAAAGCCATATAAAGATGCATCAATAGTAAACGTGGCATAGTGAGTAGGGCCAAAGAGATCCATGTGAAGCAATTCAAATGGAAGAGTGGTAGTCATGATGGTCTTCGTTGGATGCCTGGCCTTGGTCATGTTTCTGGCTTCACAAGCTTTACACAAATGGTCCTTGAGGAATTTGACACCCCCGATGCCAATGACATGCTTATTTCTCGCGAGCGTGTGCAAGTTCCTCATCCTAGCATGACCAAGTCGTCGATGCCATAGCCAGCCTTCTGAAGCTTTTGCAAGTAGACATGTAGCAGGTTGTGGTCCTGTAGAGAAATAAACAATATACAAATATCCTCTCCTAAAGCCTTCGAAGACTTTGGAATTGTCAGCTTCCATGATCACAACACAACGATACTTGCCAAAGACAACAACCATATCAAGATCACAAAGCATTGAGACAAACATGAGGTTGAACCCTAAGGACTCGACAAGCATGACTTTGTCCATGTGTCGATCGTTTGAGATTGCAACCTTACCTAGACCCAATACCTTGCTTTTGCCTTTGTCAGCGTAGGTGATATGCTTCAGATGTGATGGAGATAAAGCAGAGTCCATCAATAAGCTCCTGTCACCAGTCATGTGATTTGTAAATCCACTATCAAAGACCCACTCAGTGGCTTTGGGTTGATCATCCTACAGATGAATTAGTGCAGCCTACGAACTTATATACTTCATCAGTGAAGAATATGACATTAAATTCATCAGATCAATTTCGTCAAGCAATAGAATAGGTAGAGTAGTATGAGGACGTGAGAAATGAAAATTCATTTCTTCATGATTAGCTTGCGTCCTTTCAAGCATATTTAGGTCTCCAGCAAATTCTTCAGACGTTTAAGTTCGTCTGGAGACCTGACCCTGCATAAGAGATTAGTCCTTTTTCTTCACCACCCACATCTGAAGGGGTGGCAAAGAGTTCATCATTCCGCGAGCTCCATAAGAGAACGGTGGCATTGAAGCCACTCCACTTGGTTTCACATAAGAGGACTTAGGGTAAGCATATGAATAAGCAGAGAAATTCTTCGAGGAATTATGAACATAATGGTTAGAAGAATAATGCTCATATTCATAGCCATTAAATCTTCCCTGCGAAACAGAAAGGGTTAGCACGATGATGTTCATATGAGGACTTTGATCCTTTTGAGGAATTTGATCCACGTGAGGAATTTGGTCCATATGAGGACTTGGATCCATATGAAGAATTGGTCCATATGAAGAATTTGATCTGGGGTTCCTATTATTCACAGGTGGTGTCATGATGACATTCACCTGAAGATTTTCAAGGCACCTTTTGGGAACCTAGATTTTCTTCATAGGGGAACCGTTCCTGCAGTTAGTGCCAACATATCTAGCAAATACTTCACCATTCTGACTTTTGAACAGTTTATAGTTGGAGCCAAATGATTCATCAGAAGAATATGAAGATTCACATGTAAAGCCAGATAAAGTAGATGGATCCACTAAAGGTCCCTTTGCAGCAACCCATGAGGTTTTGTGATACTGCTTAGGTTCCTAGTAGGTCCCATCCGCATTGAGTTTCCTCTCAAAGGCAATACCCTCTTTCCTAGGGTTCACATTGAGGATCTGCTTCTTAAGCACATCACAAAGAGCCTGATGCCCTTTGAGGCTTTTGTAAATGCCTGTCACATACAATTCCTTCAGCCCTGCATGGTCAGTGATACTAGCAGCATCCTTAGATGAGGGATTAGTGATAGCAGAGACAGTTGAAGAATTTGCAGCAATAGAAGCATTTGAACATTCAGGTGAAGAATTAGCAGTTTCACGTTCAATGCATTTCAAACATGGAGGAATAAATTCTTCCTGAGTAGCGCTAATTTGTTGAGCAAGTAATGAATCACGCTCCTTCTGAAGGTCTTCATAACTCACTCTTAACTGCTCAAGATCTTGCTTTCTTTGAATAAATTCATAAGAAAGCTTCTCATGATCAGATAAGAGAGTGTTATGATGACTTTGAAGAATGTCAAACTCAGACTGAAGTCTCTAAAGATTTTCAGTCAAAATTTTCGTGCGATCCATTTCTTCCCCCAACATATCTTCGCTTTTATCTAGCATGTTTTGAACTTTTTCGAGAGCCTTTTGCAGTTTCACAGCAATCTTAGCAAGTTTAGAATAGCTAGGTTTGAGGTTTTCATCAGATTCATCCTCACTTTATTCATAGGAGGGATATTTGAGTACCTTTGAACCATTTGCCATGAAGCAATAGGTGGGAGCGTAGTCATCATCGCCGTCGTCAGTAGTGTTGGGGAGGTCCTTTTCCTCAGAGTTGAAGATGAACTTGCTAACGAATGCGGTAGCGAGGGCCAGGCTCGCCACACCAGAGTCTGACTCCTCAGTTTCCTCCTCTTCCTCATTTTCCTCAGATTCAGCCTCAGAGTCCATTTCCTTGCCAATGAATGCCCGAGCCTTCTTGGAGATGCTCTTCTTGTGAGATGAAGACCTTGAAGTTTTTGATGAAGAGGACTTTGAAGATTTCTTCTTCTTCTTTGAATCATCAGAACTGTAGTCCTTGTACTTCTTCTTCTTTGATTCCTTTTCCCACTGAGGACAATCTTGAATGTAGTGACCGGGTTTCTTGCATTTGTGACAGAGTCTCTTCTTGTAATTACGGGATGAGGAATCTGATCTTAAGTCATCACTTCTTGAGGATTTTCCAAAACGACCACGTCTTGAGAACTTCTAGAATTTCCTCACGAGCATTGCTAGCCCCTGGCTCAGTTCTTCAGGATCACCAAGGCTGCTACCAGAATCTTCATCTTTAGATTCAGACACTACCTTGGCCTTTAGAGCACGTGATTTGCCATAGCTTGGTCCATAGAGATCTCTCTTCTCAGCAAGCTGGAACTCATGAGTGTTTAGCCTCTCGAGGATATCAGCGGGATCAAGTGACTTATAGTCTCCATGTTCTTGTATCATCAATGCCAGAGTATCAAATGAGGAATCAAGCGATCTTAGCAATTTCTTCACCACTTCATGGTCGGTGATGTCAGTGGCACCAAGTGCTTGAAGCTCATTTGAGATGTCAGTGAGGCGATCGAAGGTTTGCTGAACATTTTCATTGTCAAGTCTTTTGAAGCGGTTGAAGAGATTGCGAAGAAAGTCAACTTGAGAGTCACGCTGTGTTGAGACTCCTTCATTTACCTTAGATAGCTTGTCCCAGATAAGCTTTGTTGTCTCCAAAGCACTCACTCTGCCATACTGCCCTTTGCTCAGATGGCCACATATGATGTTCTTCGCTTGAGAGTCCAGTTGCTTGAATCTCTTCACATCAGCAGCATTGATGGTAGGAGTGATAGAGGGAACACCATTTTCCGCAACGAACCAGAGATCATTGTCAATTGCCTCAAGATGCATGCGCATCTTATTCTTCCAATAGGGGTAGTCCGTCCCATCGAAGGTAGGACACCTAGCAGAAACCTTGATCATACCTGCAGTCAACATAACTAAAACTCTAGGCGGTTAAACCAAAATCACACAGAACAAGGGAGTACCTTGCTCTGATACCAATTAAAAGTGCTTTAAGTTGACTAGAGGGGGGTGAATAGGCGATTTTTAAAAATTCTTCATTAAGGAATTTCAGGGTGAGGAAATTCCTGAGCGAAGAACTACTTGCAGCGGAATAAATACTCAGATGCATACATAACATAAACATGGATATCATGATGAAATGAAAACAGACACAGAGTACAAAAAGCGTAAGCACAGGATAAAACAGGATGAAGACAAACAGACTGAAGAAATTGAACTGGAGAAATTGAGAAAGTCTTCAGTCAAAGTCTTCGAACAGATATGAACAAGCACACAAAATAGTAATGAGGAAATGGAAGAGTTGAGGAAATAGAACTAGTAGGCTTGGTGAAGATAGTGATTTAATAGACTAGTTCCAACTGTTGTGACAGTTGTGCATCTGGTAGAGCGGCTAGGTATTTAAACCTGAGGACACACAGTCCCGGACACATAGTCCTCACCGTATTCTCCTTGAACTAAGGTCACACAGACCTCGTACAATCACTCGTGGTAAGTCTTCAGGTGACTTCCAAACCTTCACAAACTCGGTCACTCGATGATCCACAATTTCCTCTTGGATGCTCTAGACCATGACGCCTAACCGTTTGGAAGATGCACAATATTCAAAGGTAACAAGCGTCTGATCCATGCAGGATCAATCTCTTCAGTGATGCTCAATCGCTTTGGGTTTGTAGGTGCTTGGGTTTGGGTTTTCCTCACTTGATGATTTTCGCTCAAAGTCCTCGGAGGATGGGATGCTCTCAAATGGTAGGTGTCAGTTTCTCTCAGAGCAGCCAACCAGCTAGTGGTTGTAGGGGCGACTATTTATAGCCTAGGGAGCAGCCCGACATGATAAGACATAAATGCCCTTCAATGATATGACCGTTAGGTGGGAAGATATTTTGGGACAGCTGGCGCGTAGCACAGCAACGGTTGGAAATTTGACTATCAAATTCCTCAGGGCTATCATGTTCCTCACTTGTAGGCAATCGGCACTAGTGAATTCCTGACTCCTTAGTCAGAACAAATTCTTCAAAGACTAGAAGAACTTCATCTCTGTCACTGAAGAAATTGACTGAGCTGCATGAGATTTCCAATGGCTTCACTCGAAGGGATTGGTAGGTGTAGGATTTTGAGTTGAGCATCACTTGGAAACTTTTCCTTAGTATTTCCTCGACCCCCTTTAACAGTACGGTGTTTCCTATGACTCAGTAAAGAGAAAAAGAAACTACGAAAACAAAAGTCTTCACTCTTCATGTTCCTCGAATGAATACCAAGTCTTCATGGTCACACCAATTTCTTCACTTTCAAAGTCTTCAGAAAGTCTTCAGAAATCCAAAGTCCTCAATCGAAGAACTTCATTTTAGGGGTCGACTTTCTTTGTAAATATCAAACTCCTCATAGACTTATAGACCTATGTACACTCACAGACGCATCAGTCCCTTAACCTATAAGTCTTCAATACACCAAAATCACTAAGGGGCACTAGATGCACTTACAAATACATATTCCTTCGACTATGAGATCATGCAACTCCTGGACACCGGAGGAATACCTTGTGTGCTTTAAAATGTCACAACATAACTGGGTTATCATAAAGATGCTCTACAGGTATCTCCGAAGGTGTCTGTTGATTTGGCATGGATCGAGATTAGGATTTGTCACTCCGAGTATCGGAGAGGTATCTCTGGGCCCTCTCGGTAATACACATCATAAGAAGCCTTGCAAGCAAAGTGACTAAGGAGTTAGTTACAAGATGATGTATTACATAACAAGTAAATGGAATTGTTGGTAACGAGATTGAACTAGGTATGAAGATACCGACGATCGAATCTCGGGCAAATAACATACCAATGGACAAAGGGAATTACGTATGTTGTCATAAGGTTCGACCGATAAAGATCTTCGTAGAATATGTAGGAACCAATATGGGCATCCAGGTTCCGCTATTGGTTATTGATCGGAGAGGTGTCTCGGTCATGTCTACATAGTTCTCGAACCCATAGGGTCCGCACGCTTAACGTTCGTTGATGATATAGTGTTATATGAGTTATATGTTATTGGTGACCAAATGTTGTTCGGAGTCCCGGATGAGATCATGGACATGATGAGGAGCTCCGGAATGGTCCGAATGTAAAGATTGATATATAGGACGATACTATTTGGACACCGGAAGAGTTTCGGGAAGTACCGGGTAGTCATCGATCACCGGAAGGGGTTCCAGGAACCCCCGGGAGGTCTATGGGCCTAATGGGCCAAGGGAAGACATGCACCAGCCCACAAGGGGCTGGTGTGCCCCTCTCCCTGGCCGGCTAGCCCTAGGGGAAGGAAAAGGGGGAGGGTTGGCCCCTCCTACCTTTCCCTCCTCATGAGAGAAAGGAAAAGGGGAGGGGCGCCTCCTCCCCCTGCCTTCCTCCTGCGCTTATACAAGGAAGGGGGAGGCTCCTAGCTGCCTTCCCTCTCCCCACAACCTATATATATGTGGGAGGGGGCGCCACACATAACCACGACAATCTCTTAGCCATGTGCGGCGCCCTTCTCCATAGTTTCGTCCCTCAGTCATATATTTGTAGTGCTTAGGAGAAGCCCTGCGGAGATGCATTACCACCACCGTCACCATGCCGTCATGCTGCCGGAACTCATCTACTACTTCGTTGTCTTGCTGGATCAAGAAGGCGAGGATGTCACCGAGATGAACATGTGCTGAATGCGGAGGTGTCGTACGTTCGATACCCGATCAGTTGGATCATGAAGAAGTTTGACTACATTAACCGCGTTAATAAACGCTTCCTCTTACGGTCTACGAGGGTACGCAGACACACTCTCCCCTCTCGTTGCTATGCATCTCCATGGTTAGATCTTGCGTGTGAGTAGAATTTTTTGTTTTCCATGCAACGTTTCCCAACAGAACTACCACCTAGGATCGCCGCCCCAACATCCAAGATGAACCCTCCAACACCATTGGAACAAAAAGACGATTGAGAACCATGCACCAGGGAACGAACAACAACATAGCAGAACCATAGTCGGTCAAGCCAAACATCCACGATGTTAGTCCATGCACTGGGAACCTCACCTTGGTTGGTGGCATGGATCACTGAGGCCAGTCTGCATCGTCGCCAGGGCAGCCCTCGGAGACGGCCTGCCAGAGCAGTGAGCCTCCACAGGTAGGAATCAGTCCAGCCCACAAGGCTCGCGGCTACCTAACCCTAGATTCGTGCACCACCAACAATCGGGAACCCTGCACGCCCACCCAACTGTCGCCGAACATAACCTAGCTTGAGCACCCCTGCTCCAAGACGGCAAGGAGAGCCGCAAACTGTCGTCTGCCTATGCCAATGAATCATATCGAGGTAAAATTGCCGCCGAAGGGGAGGATGTGGTAGATCTGGCGCCTGCCCAAGCACGAGCACGCCCGAGCTCACTTCTGCAACACCACCATGAGAGTGTCGTCATTCGCTCCTGCCACCGAGCCCAGCCCTGCCGTCGCACGCCACCGCACACGCATGTTGGGTCACCACCAAACACCACCGAGAACATGTGCACCAAACCTCCGGGCAGGACCACGCAGCCGCCACTAAAGTGCCATCAGTATGCATGCCATCGGGATGATAGAGGGGGCCAGGCCGTAGAGCCCCGCACAACTCGGTGTCCCCGACTAGACGCGCCTACCCCGCATGAGGCGTCCGTGCGAGGAGGCAGGAGCCCCGCCACCAGCCACCGCGAGTGGCTTTGCCCAAGCAGGTCTGACCGGCGGTGGCAGGTGAGAGAGGGAGCGGGGGTGAGGGGCTAGGGAGTGTCGCCGACGCCCCCGTGGGGGGACGGCACGGGGGTAAGGGTTAGGGGGTATCTCCGCACAACAACATGGGAGGTATCTCTTTCTCCCTGCCCTTCCTACCCTTCACTTTTGCTCTCTTCATCCACCTTTGCTCTAGCATATTCGCCGCTTCAAAAGTTTGTCATCTACCACAAGAGATGATGGAATATTGTATGTCTGATTTATAATTGAAATGGTTCTCCAACCCCAAATAATACCGATCGTTATTGATGGCTTTCTTGAAAATTATTTAGCCACTTACCCCATACAACAGATTTGAACTAGGTTCTCTAACCGAGGGGAAATCTTCTGACTACGTACTACAAACCCTTGCACTTCAGAGCCCAATAGATATACCATATTGGCACTATTACCAGGGAGCATCAAGGGGTGGCCAACCTGGAACACAGAAGAGTTAACCATGGTAGAAGGCAAGTACTGAAGAAGAGGGTATCTGCAGTGGTAAACATCATGTCATCTCTACCAGTGGGGGAGCTAGGCAGGGTATTAGGGGGGGCAAGCAAAAATAATGAATGTATTGGGAGGACAAAGGGTATATATATTTTCTAATCTAAGCACCCGTTAAAAAACTTCCTTCTTGATTTTGATTAAGACTAGGGGGGTGGAGGGCCATGGCCCCTACATGCCATAACATACCTCCACCACTGATCTATAAACCTTTCGACTTTTGTGTTCCTGTGTGTGAAGGACCAAAAATATACTTGTTTGAATAGACGAAACAACCTTAACATAATTGTTTTATTCATTTCATACATTTGCTTTCCAAATAAAATGCATGGTACAACTTAAAAAAATTGTTGTGCATTCATACATTTGCTTTACAAAGAAAATGCATGGTAATATAGATACATAAATTTCAGAACTCAATAAGGACAATTGGGAATATCGGCTCATGTGAATGATCATTCATGGAATAATGACAGGGGGACTGGTCAACTTGTGAAGAACGGGTTATAGTTATCATGGTCCACTCCATTTACTTCTCATGCATGACCATAAAGAAACAGAACTAAGAGCAACTCTAGCGAAGTCGCCATATTGGCAACCTCCATGTCCATATGGAGTGTGCTCCATGTGCATTATGGAGGTTGCCAAGGTGTTGTGCAAATTCAGAGTCTTCATATTTGCTACCTTCATAACCGTGGGACCACTAGTCAGTGGGATATCCTTTTTCCCAATCTCTTTGCCATCCCACATGGGGTGGGGATCACCTGAAGCTTTCTTCGTGCCACATGTAACTATCACATGGAGTGCGCTAAAAATACAGCCCTGAGTTGCCAAATATGGAGGCTGGGAGGCTAGATATGGAAGGCTCTCCATAAATTATGATGATGTCACATCAGATGGAGACTACTAAAATGCGGTTTTTGGCTGTGATCGTCATATTGGCAGTTATTATGGCGACTGGGCCATTAGGGCATGTACAATGATGAACGCTTAGAGAGGCGCTTATGTAAAATAAAATAATTACTACAAAATCTAACCAAGAGCTAAGTGCCCTACCCAGCAACGCGAAGCGCTTAAAGAAAATACTAAAAGCAATCGCTAGCGGCTTGGCTTGCTGGAAAAATTAGTCCAAGCGCCCGACGCGACAACTAGCATCGATGCTAGGAAAATTCCATGGTTTGCCCAGGATTTGGACGTAACAGCTTGGACATCTAACCCGGCGCTCATTCTTAGTGCCCTCATTGTAGATGCCCTTATGGTTAATGTGTTGTAGTTACTTTAATACAGGCCCTTAGCAACATGATGTCATACTCTCTTCTTCCTACATATACTTCTCTCTTCATCTTTATAATGCATTATACATCATTGATTCAGAGAAAAACCAAGAGGGCAAGCTAAATGAATGTCATATAGTACATGTGGATTGTTTAAAGAGAAAGTTATTCTTAGTCCCTCAAGTTTACGCAAAGTAGATATTTGGTCCATCAAAAAAAATTGGGTGACATTTGGTACCTCATGTCTCCAAGCGAGAGACAAATCGTCCAAAACCGACTCTGAGCAGTTTCTTTGATGACATGACATAGTTTTGGTCCTGGCATTCCGAGTTGACCGCCACTATTGGGAACAACGACATCGGGGCAGAGCACAACCGTGCACCCTGTGCGCCACGTGCCAAGCCCATCTCTAGACACGCAGCATGCCTCCCATTTAGTCCCGGTCAACTCGAAATACCAGGGTGGCGGTCTCAGAATAGCAGGGTCAGAACCATACCACATCATCAGTGAAACCGTTGCAAGCCAGCTTTTGGACTTATGCATGGTTTGGAAACATGTGGGATGAAATGACAACAAAAAAACTTGAGGGGCCAAATATCTACTTTACGTAAATTTGAGGGTCTAAAAATATTTCTTTCTCCTATTTAAATAAGCAACAAATATTGTTTGTAGTGTGTTTAGTGACAGAAAAATAATTTTACCAAGTCCCATTTGACACGATAGCTTCCCCCACCACATGAGATTTCACCACAGCATAAGCATGCTCTTGTTTTCTGATCAATCCAGCGCAACAACCACTTAGGGAAGTAATGAATAATCTGCATGTATATTGGAAGTGATCTCAAGACAGATTTCACAAGGAGCAGGCTGTCTCCTTTGGACATAAGCTTCCCTTTCCATCCAGCCATCATAGTTGGTCATGATACCAATGAAGTCAATCTTGACTCTAAAGAGACAACGGCATACCAAGGTAGGATCAAGGGAATGTCCCTACTGGGATGTTTAATGGGGACAAGATCTGCTGAAGGTTGATGCCGCCGCATCTAATAGGCGGTGCCACACTTTTGCCATAATTTGTGCTTAATTTGGCCACTTTACTGAACATACCAAGGATGTATCCAATCATCCTCATGTCTTCAATATAAGGATTGGCAAAAAGTCATCCTCGCTCTGAAGCATACCACTTTTCTCGCGCTACTCTGCCACCTTGGCTATGGAAGTTAGCTTTTTGGGAGAAACACTTTCTTCTGCAGAAGAGGTGTGATTTATGATACTAATCACCTGTAGTTTCCAAAATCAAAATGAGCTCTGTCAGAAAGTATATATGGAGTTATCGATGATTCCAAATAGTAAAAAAGAAAAATCTAAAATTTTAGGCATCCAAGATGCTCAGGTGTGCTAGGAGTGTGCAAAATTTCATGCTGTTTGGACATTAGAGGAGCTCGTGTAAAAAAACAAAACTGGGTCCCAATAGTGTTCTTTTTGAAAGTTTCTCAGCACCCGAAATTTGTTTTTTTGCACGAGCTCCTAAGATGTCCAAACAACACGAAAAATTGTGGGCCTAAAAAATTTAAAAAAACACTATTTTATTCAAATATTACTATTCACTCCCAGGAGCACATGCCCCTGGGTGCAGAATAGTCACTCTCATGATTTATTTTTGTACTTTTGTAACCATACAACCATGATATAGCCAGAACTTACTGCAATATGTATGTGGAACTAATACATAACACCAGCGGTGTCAAATGTACATTTTTTTAGCATGCTGGTAAAATTGTTGTTCGGTGACATATTACTCTAGTTAATTATGCGGTCCTAACTATGGAAACAGTCGGTCTACTTTAGGAATAGCTAAAAGTATCTATATTGTAATCGTGCATCATGTAATTGAAAAAACATCTATGAGTACCTGACTACCTAAATCCCACTTTCAAACACAAAGTAATTGAAAACTGAGACCCAGTTTAATAGTTGAATAAGGTCCAGATTTATTATAATTGAGAAGGACAACTCACTAACCAATGTGATTGCAAATTAATAATGATAGCCAGACCGTTTCCACAAGATTCCTTCCAATAAATTTTGACTTTGGAGGTTAGAATATTTAAAAAATTCATTCTAGCAACCAATAGCTAATATCAAATGTGTAAGCAAATCAAGAGTACTAAATAAGATCAGCCTCTCAATCATTTAGCACAACATTTAAATAAACAAATTAAAAAGTATTTGTCCTTACTAACAACATGTTGACACAAACACTATAAATGTATGGCAAATTGAAATAGAAGGTTCATTAATCAACATATCTTTTGTTATGAAAAAAGAATCACAAAGAAAGCAATACTTGATAATTCTTGAAAATTGGTCGGATGTGTATTAAAGAAGCGTTACCGGATTCATACCCTCAACTTCGCCTTCAGCTGCAAAATGCCACTGCATGTCATCTTCTTTCACTTGTAGGCCGAACATTGTTTCCAAGAGACAAAATTATAACAATTAATTTGAGATGAGTTTGATATTATTTGTTTCAACATATATGATATTATTCAGAAGAAAGATGTGGTTCAACTGTCCTATTTTTGGCAGCTGTTGGAGCAATGATACCCTTTTTTAGGGTTGTTGTTGGAGATGAACATTTTCTGGTGCCTTAAAACCACCTTTTGATACTCTAAATTTTACTACAACCCCCTTTTTTGTGCCCTATCATAGTGTAGTCGTTGGAGATGCTGCTAGTGCACTGTGTAAATCCGCAAAGTACAAACCATCACCAAAAAATGAAATTAATGGACGACCATAGTTAAACGGGTTATGTTGTGCACGACACCTACAGACAGTCACAAAAATCTGAAATTAATCGTAGAAATCAAACGAGAAAACCAGGGATGGATTGACAAACCCTAACATGGTCCACCTATATCATTACCATCATGAGTGAGCACGACCATTGAATCTAGACTTCCTTCAACTTCCCTCGGTTGACCTTGGTGATGACCCACAAGTATAGGGGATCTATTGTAGTCCTTTCGATAAGTAAGAGTGTCGAACCCAACGAGGAGCGGAAGGAAATGACAAGCGGTTTTCAGTAAGGTATTCTCTACAAGCACTGAAATTAACGGTAACAGATAGTTTTGTGATAAGATAATTTGTAACGGGTAACAGGTAACAAAAGTAAATAAGGTGCAGCAAGATGGCCCAATCCTTTTTGTAGCAAAGGACAAGCCTGGACGAACTCTTATACAAAGGAAAACGCTCCCGAGGACACATGGGAATTGTCGTCAAGCTAGTTCTCATCACGCTCATATGATTCGCGTTCGTTACTTTGATAATTTGATATGTGGGTGGACCGATACTTGGGTACTGCCCTTCCTTGGACAAGCATCCCACTTATGATTAACCCCTCCTGCAAGCATCCGTAACTACAAAAGAAGTATTAAAGTAAACCTAACCATATCATGAAACATATGGATCCAAATCAGCCCCTTACAAAGCAACGCATAAACTAGGGTTTAAGCTTCTGTCACTCTAGCAATCCATCATCTACTTATTACTTCCCAATGCCTTTCCCTAGGCCCAAATAATGGTGAAGTGTCATATAGTCGACGTTCACATAACACCACTAGAGGAAAGACAACATACATCTCATCAAAATATCGAACGAATACCAAATTCACATGACTACTTATAGCAAGACTTCTCCCATGTCCCCAGGAACAAACGTAATTACTTACAAATCATATTCATGTTCATAATCAGAGGGGTATTAATATGCATAAAGGATCTGAACATATGATCTTCCACGAAGTAAACCAACTAGCATCAACTACAAGGAGTAATCAACACTAATAGCAACCCACAGGTACATATTTGAAGTTTTGGGACAAAGATTGGATACAAGAGATGAACTAGGGTTTGAGATAAGATGGTGCTGGTGAAGATGTTGATGGAGATTGACCCCCTCCCGATAAGAGGATCGATGGTGATGGCGATGGTGATGATTTCCCCCTCCCGGAGGGATGTTTCCCCGGCAGAACAGCTCCGCCAGAGCCCTAAATTGGTTCCGCCAAGGTTCCGCCTCATGACGGCGGAGTTTCGTCCCGAGAGCATGTTTATGATTTTTTCCAGGGCGAAAGATTTCATATAGCCAAAGATGGGCACCGGAGGCCTGCCAGGGGGCCCACGAGGCAGGGGGCGCGCCCAGGGGGTAGGGCGTGCCCCCACCCTCGTGGATGGTGGGTGGCCCCTCTATGGTGCTTTCTTCGCCCAATATTTGTTATATATTCCAAAACTGACTTTCGTGAAGTTTCAGGACTTTTGGAGTTGTGCAGAATAGGTCTCTAATATTTGCTCTTTTTCCAGCCCAGAATTCCAGCTGCCAGCATTGTCCCTCTTCATGTAAACCTTGTAAAATAAGAGAGAATAGGCATAAGTATTGTGACATAATGTGTAATAATAGTCCATAATGCAATAAATATAAAAGCATGATGCAAAATAGGCGTATGACTTGGTCACCAGCAGCAAGGACATGAGGCGAAGGTAGGCCCACGTGGATGGGCGTGCAATATGTGTGGAAGGGAATAGGATCCTCCTTCCCTCAATTTCTTGGGCACCTAATCTGGAACACCGCAATTCAGCCCCTTAATTATTTGGCATGTTATTCTGCTGCAGAAGTCATGGGGCGCAACTAAGTTTCGCCTACATGAGTAGGAATGCCTATGATAGCTTCTGATTGTGCATCTGGAATACGATTACGAAGCATGCATGTAGACTCCAAGAGGCTTACTCAAAGTTAGGAGGTTGAAAAATGAAGCTAGAAATGTCACATTCCGTCATGAACAACGAGAGGCGAATGTAGATGTCCATAACATTGCTAGACATTCATTAGTATTAGATCCATGCCAACAATTATGGCTTTTAGTGCCCGGGGCTATGTGAACTCAGTTATCTCTGATTAATAAAGCTCGAGTTTCTCTCCCGCTTATCGCGAGAGCTATATCTCGCTTATTGCAAGATGTAGCTCTGCCCCACCTTTGGTGCGAGTTGATGCATCTTCAAACGAAGGTAATATCAAATTGTATTCACACTAAAATATTTGTCATTTGCTCGTATATAGCGGCCACATCATCCCCTGGATGGAACAGTAACAACCAATTGAGTGGACTAGCCCAGCAAAGCGGTTCATGCGAATTTTTTGAACACCGCTTCATGGAACCTTCCACCGGTTTGGGACGGTTTTAGGAAGGTTGCACAAGGTTTTTTATTTTTCTATATTTTTCTTTATGGTTTTTATTTCATTCTTTTCAAATACATGTCGTCTTTTTCATAAACCTTGTAGACTTTTTTGTATACACGTTGTACGTTGTTTTCATACAGGTTGAACATTTTATTAATACATAATGAACATCTTTCAAATACATGTTTGAATAAGTGTTTAAATACATGCTAAACAATATAAAAAATATGAACAATTTCAAATACATGTGAGGCATTTTTCAGATACCCCTTCAACATATTTTTAAACTATATGATGAACATCATTTAAAGTATATGTTGAACATTTTTGGTATAAAGTAGAACATTTTTATGCAAGTTGAGCATTTTTCAAATAAATGATGAACCTTTTTTCAAATACAAGTTGGAACTTATTTTAAAATACATCTTTAAAAAATAATGGCATGAAACATTATTTGTAAATGTCAAGGACATATTTTTGAAACATATGAACACTTTCTTAATTAGCATGAACATTTGTCTAATGGTAAGAAACATTTTCCTAAATTACACGGATATTTTTGGTACAGTATAAACATTTTTCTGAAAAGTCACGATTTTTTTAAACACGCGAACATTTTTAGATGTTACGGACATTCCTTTTAATGTTAAAATATTTTTTAAATAATTATGTGAGAAAGATAATGCAAGGTGAATGTTTTAATTTTTGTAAATTATGTTTTGGAAAACATAAATTTAGATATTAAAAAATAAAAACTGAAGTACAAAAAGAAAATTGAAAAAAATGAACAAGGAAAGAAAAGAGGAAAGAAACTAACGAACAAGCAAAAAAAATTGAATTCGTTTTAGATATTTTTGTAAATCTGTGTGCAAGATTGCTTAAAGCCAAATACTACCCTAGTGGGAGGCTTGAGGATACCGTTTTCACAGGAAATCCCTCCACAACTTGGCAAGCTGTGTGCCATGGTCTTGAACTCTTGAAGAAGGGTTTGGTTTGGCGTATAGCTAATGGACAGAAAGTACGCATTTGGCGTGATCGCTGGCTAGTCCGGGGTACTACAAGCGCAATGCTTTCTAGGAGAAGGAGATGTCGTTTCAAATGGGTGTCTGATTTGCTCGATCATGATGGTAACTGGGATATTGATCGACTGAATCAATTCTTCTTGCTTGTGGACGTTCGTGCCATACGAATGATCAAGACATCGCCTCGACTTGGCGAAGATTTTTTTAGTCTGGGCGCCAGACAAGAATGGCCAATTTTCTGTACGAAGTGCCTACTGGCTAGCAGCGGATAAAGTGAATTGTGCCTCAATTCCTTCCACCAGCAGCGCTCTTGATGGACGCCGGGACATTTGGAGATTGATATGGTCTTGCCCAGCGCCACCAAAAGTCCTTTCTTTTGCATGGCATGCTGCTACTGATTCTTTGGCTACGTGGCTAAATAAAAAGAGTAGAACTCTGGAGTTACATGCAGACTGCCCGGTCCGTGGGAGAGAGGAGGAGGACCTATTCCATGTTCTTTGTGCATGTCATAACGCTCAGCGTCTTTGGAGGGCGTTGGCCAAAGTCTGGGAATTACCGACTCTAACAAACATTAAGCGGCATGATGACTGGCTCCTACAGTTGATAACTGAAGCAATTGAACAGACACGAGTCCGTGTGTTGATGCTGCTTTGGAGAGTCTGGTACGTCAGAAATGAGGTCATACATGCTAAACCAGCTCCACCTATTGATGTTTCGGTCAGGTTCCTATCGAGTTACCTCGACAAACTCTCCAGCATAAGAGCAAATCCCAATGCAGATTTGTTTAAAGGCAAAATGGCTGTCAACCATTGCTTCCCGTTATTACAGGACGTATGTGTTAACAGAATGGTTGGGAGCATAGGTTGGCTACCTCCAAGTCATGGGCGAGTGAAGCTTAATACAGACGGCTCGGTTCTAAATGGTGGCCGGGGCGGGCATTGTTCTTCGTGATCATCTAGGCAACATAATATTCTAGGCGTGCATGCATGCTGAGCTTTGTGAGGATGCACTGGAGTCTGAAATTCTGGCTGTTCGGGAAGGGATCAACCTTGCGCTGCAGTGGAGCACCTTACCTATGGATATTGAATCCGACTGTCTAGAAGTTGTGACTATGTTGAAGAGCGCTCAGGGTAACATATCAAAGTTTTCTTTCATGATCAGAGAGATTAAGCAAAGTATGGGGGAACGGGACACTTCCATTACTCATATTCGTCGCAATTGCAATTGTGCTAGTCATGTTTTAGCAAATTTTGATAGAACTCAGGGCCGAACCATGGTCTGGCTTGGTTCGGGTCCCGAGGATGTCCTAGATATTGTATTGCGAGATTGTAATCACTTGAACATTTGAGTAGTAGAAGAGCTATTGTCGCAAAAAAAGGCTAATACTAGGCCAGCCAACAGTAGTGCCAAGAGGCGCCCGTTGGAGGCGAGACAAAGCTCTGACCCTTGCCTAATTGCTCACCAAGCCTTAACGGTGTTATTTTTTTAAAAATTTATCGCAGATTAATGAAATGTTCATGTGATGTAGAAATTTGTTCGAGATATGTCAGTCTAATTTAAAATTATTTTCATGATATGTTTAGAATGTTCATAAAAAATGTTCATAGAATATCCATGTGTTTATATAAAAAAGTTTGTATAATTACAAAATGTTCATAGAATATCCATGTGTTTATAAAATATGTTCATTACATCTTTCAAAATTTCAAATAAGGTAAAATAGTTACACAATTTTTTTTAAATCTCATAAATAATTAATAAATATTTGTCCGTTTAACAAGTAGTGTTCATGAACTTCAAGAAAAAAAGTTAAATGTGTGCTTATGATATGTTCACCATGTTTAAATAATGTTCAGTGCACATTTTACAAAATACTCAACAAGTATTCAAAGAAATATTCAACATGCATTTGGAAAATGTTCAACATGTATCTAAAAATGTTTAGTGTGCATTTGAAAAATGTTTCGACATGTATTCAGGTAAATGTTTTACATGTATTTGAAAAATGTTCAAGGTGAATTTAAAAACTATTTAGCATGTATAGAACAAATATTCAACCTGTATTAAAAAAATTGTTTGAAAGAAGAATAAAAAACACAAATATAAAAATAAGAAAAACAAGAAAAATGATAAATAACAGTAAACAAAGTACAGGAAGAAGAAAAAAATCTCAGAACCTTCTCAAAACACGTGAAAGGTTCCCAAAATCGGCGGCTGTTGTATATGGAAGCTTCCCTTTATTGGCTCAGCCCATCCTAGTAATGACGACAAGATGGTACTCAGTCTCGCGACAGGCGAGGCGTAGCTCTCGCGTACGTCATCCCTTTTGTCGTTGCTTCATTGCCTTCTTAGGGCATGTCCAATGCATAGCCCCAGGGTGATGCCTCACATGTCATGTAGGATCGGATAATAGAAAAAATAGGTTCGGATGGGGAAGCAGGATCCTCTTCAGGAGGCGGGTGCTTAGAGAGAAAAACTGTGGTTCCGTGCATAAAGTTGGAAAAGTTAAAGTGAAAAGGAGGGATGCATGTGTAGTGAGAGTCACTTTTTATTTTTTTGATGAAGTTCACTAGTAGTAGCTTGCATTGAAGAGAAAATAATTAACATATATGCCTCAAATTACTTTTTATCATGAAGCACCTGTATCCATATGCCACCATTGTACATTACCCTTAGGCCTGTTAAATACGTTGGGAGGCCTCCTACGCAACGCCTTAAGCGCCAGGCTAGCGCTCACGCGCACCCCCCTCGTGCGCTGGCCCACGCAAAGGAGGCAAGCGCGACGCTCAGGATGGGCCGCTTTCCCGGTTCGATGGTTGCGGTTAACCGGTCCACCATTGACTGGTGGACCTTTGACTTTGTCGGGGAAAATGTGGTCTTAAAAAAATCATGAAATGAAAAAAGACCGCCGTTTCCAAAAAAATCAGAAGTTCATGTAAAGTCATGAATTTGAACAAACTTCATGAACTCAAAAAAGTTAAAGGGATCAAGAAAATGTTTCCAGGATTAAAAAAATTGGGATTTGAAGAAAGTTCACGAATTCAAAAAAAGTTCACGGATGTGAAAAAAGCTCATCGATTTAGAAAAATAATTCATAAATTTTGGGAAAAAGTTCATGGATTAAGATAACATAAATTTGGATTTTTTTTGGATTTGAATATATTCATGCATTTGAAAAAAATGCGGATTCAAAAAAAGTTCACAAATCTGAGAAAAGTTCATGAGTATTTTTAAAAAAGCTTCATGAATTTAAATAAACTTCAGAAAATGGAATGAAGTTTCCTAATTTAAATTTTTCATGCATTTAAAAAATGAAAGACAAGGAAAATGAAAGAAAAACAAAAAAGGAAAGGAAAAAATTAAATTAAGAACATAATAGAAACCGTCTAGAAAATAATAA
>NC_041392.1:105621450-105648961 GCF_002162155.2 Triticum dicoccoides
GGGGGTTGCGCCGCGTACGTAAGGTGCTATAATCGACGCTATGAGTGCTGAATAGGAGTTGGCATACTGTTATGTTTGTCTGTTGTTCGCGTGGTCTTGTTGCCAGGCCCCTTCCCCTGTCTCTCGTCCATGAGTTCGCTGTCACGTTCCCGTCATCTAACACAATCCTGACATGGATGAACACAGAGAGGCCGGTGCCTGGCTCCTGTGACGGGGTCAACAAACTACTTGGCTGAGATGAGTCGCATTGTGGCTAGCGAGCCAGCGGCTGTACGGTTACTATTTAAGCGTGTTCGTCGCAAATATTGTGGGCCAGTGTGGAAAAATGAATGTAACGGCTCAATCACACCCTCTTCTCCGTCCCATCTCGCTTATCTACCAACCCCACTCCCCCAATTCAAAAATCCTAGCCATATGTGATCATCCATGAGATCCCTAGTTGGTGCCAGCAATCATGGTTCTTTTGTCTGCTTTGCTAAGTCTCACAAACAAACGTAAAATCCCACAACGAAGGGTGAGGAATTGCTTCGGTGAATCCACTTAAAATCCCAAACTAGGTTAGTTTTATTTAGAGACGCGTTGCAACGACACAGTCAAACGCCGCCGCACCCATGGCCCGAACCAAGCTTGTCATCGCTGCCATGGGGGAAAACATGGATCAACTGCAGTTGTCTTTGGCAATGATACTTAGTAAGTTTGATGACATGACCGCTCGGTTGGAGAATTGTGGCAAGCAACCCATCACTACTCACGAGAGCATGGATCAGATCTGCGATAAGCAAGACACTCTTTCTTTTAGGGAGAAGCAAGACAGTCTTAGGACAATGCTGGCAAGGACAATATGAATATAATACCTTGTTCCATTAAAACACTCAAGGGGTTATATGATATATTAGTCTGAACAAGTTCAGCCTGCCATGATACAACTCCTGAAGCATTTATGTTAGTATATCTCTCAACTAGGGTAAAAAGGTCTAAAAACCCACATGGAAGTGGGGCAGAGATGGATAAGATCAAACACGAGAATAAGAAGCATTTGAAATGCCTTTTTTTATCATTTTGATAGAGGGGTGGATAAAGTGGGCAAAACAGACTCACATTTTTCAATTCAAAAGATGGGTTCCTTTTTCATCTCGACAAAACTATTGAAGGAGAGGCAAACTCTTCACTCGTGCCTTCTGGAACAACCCTTCCTTAATTGGCAGTTTCGAAGCGGCACCTCGCTGACGCGGGTTATTCCTAGATTGGCGAATTAGCGTCTGGCTGGAAACATCAGAAGGAGTGCTACAAGGTGCCAACTTTCTCATAGCTTCGGGCTCACCTCAGGATGGTGCCACGGCCGGGCACATTGAAGTTCAAGGGCACACACCAGTTCAGGAGTGGGACTGACCACGGGACCACTTTCCCGAGCGTGATCGGCCGTGGGATCATGACCACGACCACTATGTGAAGATGTAGCATGATTTCCCTTAGTTATCCGGCGACAACCCTCATATGTGGATTTATTTTGCTCACACTTATTTACACATGTGTCAAGCTCATTAGTGGGTGTCGACTCCAACCTTGTGTTTGGATGGCCATGTGGCACTTTGGTGGCATGCTTCAAACGGCACCACCGTGCTTGTCCTTCATGAGAGGGCGCACGGGACTGATGTGTTTTTACAGGATAGTTGGTGCCGATTAATTTGAGAAGTTGTTGACCCAATTAAGATTGTAAATCAAATGAACATTGAAATCTCAATTGAATGGAAAGCTCCTTGAGAAATCGTTGACCCAGTCAAAATGGCGAACTAAATGCAAATTGAACACCTCAAGTGAATGGGGAGATTTGAAATTAAGGAGCATAATGAATCAGATGATTTAGGTTCATTTGCGATGATCTAGGTAGCAATCTTTGCGAATTTTCCATGTGAACATAGCACACAATTTCTGAATTTGTCGTCATGTTTGAAAATAACAACAAAAAATCCTAAAGTTGCCATGCGAAACATCACTTTTTTTCTTCCGATTTTGCCATCATTCCAACTAGCACTAACATGTGCTCCTATTGTGACCTAACATGTGCTCCCAACGAGTAGTAACATGTGCTCCAACTAAACATTGACTTGTGCTCCCAAGATGAACTAACCTATGCAAAAACCAAAAAGTAGGGACATGTGGGGAGGTGCGTCCAACGCTTGACAAGTGGTGACGTTGCGGTGCACCTTATGGAGCGCCGGAACACTCTCGATGTCTAGGAAAATTGCCAGCGGCGGGATGCACTCTTCAATTAGTTGTTCCCGCACATAATAGGATTTTCCCTCAACAGTTTCGTGGAGCTCCTCCTATTTTGTCAGGAAAGCTTTTTTAGGGATAGGTCACTCGTCGATGGGCCAAACCCAATAAGACTGGTCTTGTGTTCTTTTTCGCTTCTCCCTCGGTTTTTATTGTTTCTTTGACCTTTCTCTTTCCAATTTTGCCACTATTCTTTATTAATATTTTCTTATTTTATATTTTTTTTTCTTTCTTCACTGCTTTTTCAATTTGATGCTTCTTCTTTTGGGTGGGGGAGGGGGTATGTAAGCATTTATTAAAATAACATGAATATAGACTCTAACACACTTGAAAAGAAAGGTACAAACTTTGTTGAAACATATGAATATCTTTTACCTACAATGTGAATATATTTTTAATATACAAGTTTATATTTTTATATATTTTATATACATGAACGCTGTTTTTATGTTAGAAAGCCATACCCTGAACATATGTTTTAAATACATGAATAATTTTTTCATATATGTGATTTTTTCCAAATGCATGAACATTTTTTAAAACATTTTAGCATTTTACAACACATAATTTTCTAAATTGATTTGCAATATTATTAGAAAGTGTGTACCCTTTTTAGATTTAATAAAAAACATTGTACTTTTAAATGGACATGCACTAACCAGGTCATTAGGGGGCCCCTTCAGGCAGAGCAAGCGTAGAATGTTTGTATTATACTCCCTCTGTTCCTAATTACTTGTCGCAGAAATGGATGTATCTAGAACTAAAATACATCTAGATACATCCATACCTGCGACAAGTAATTCGGAACGGAGGGAGTACAAAATAATCTTCATATCATATTTAATAAAATTCATTAACAAAATATAGTTATGTATTAAAAGAGTCCATGATTTTTTAAAAACTTAATGTATTTGAGAAAAAAGTTAACCTTTAATGTACTTGCCCCCGAGAAAAAGAGAAAAATAACTATTCATAAATGGTAAACATAAACAACAATTTAAAAGGTTGGAGAAAGAAGAAAGACACACTAATTAGAAAATATATTAAAAAAAGCAAACAGGAAATGAAGAGCAAATAACTGACATGGGTCGCACGGTGGCTCTTCAGGCATTATAGCGAGTATTCCGTGCAACGAGCATGGAATTGGATTCACCCGTTCTACGTGCATGGCGGCCAACCATTCTTGGCGGTCTGACTAGGTGATGGAAGCTCACTCAATTCACATTTCGGGATATATTACGGTATTTTACTTGAAAGGATTTATATTTGTAATTTTGTGACCATTTTTTTGTTTAAACAGAAAAGAAACAACCAAAAGTTACCCCGCAAAAAAAAGCAACCAAAAAGTTACAGAATACAAATCATTTCACGCCCACAGTAATTTTGACATTTCCTTGTTGCTTAACCTTCCGATCGGCCGCTGAGCTGTCTGCCTATTGACAAACCTGCAGCAGCAGCAGCAGCAGTAGGACTCGGATCTTGATTTCTAACACTATTGCCACAATCTTGCACAGCTGAGATCCACATGCATGGCTGATGAAGACCCTCCCAAGATTCAACAGTACACTGTACGCTGTATACTGCACCGATCCAGATACACGCTTGAAACCAAAATGCACCACCTAGATGGCCCAACGTCTAGGCGTGGCGTACTTCGTTCACACTGCAGGCAGTAGATTGTGGAAAAATGCTAGCGTAGCTACTGTGGTAGGTTAGATGCGTAGCGATCCATGATCTGATTCTATACGTAGTACGTACGCATGCACCAGGAGAGCGAGCGAGAGCCCGTGTACGATCGATTTAAGACGCTTCAGGTCATGAAATAGTACTACGGTAACGATCAAGAACTCAAAAAAGGAATATTTAAGACGCTTCAGGTCATGAAATCTGGGCGCCACAATCTTCACCCGGGGAAGCAACAGAGGGCTTGCTGGCTAGCTAGATAGCTGCCCCGAGTTCAAAACTGTACTCCTATATCTGTCACCGCCAATGTGCATATGAAAAAGGAATGATAGGGTCCTATCTTTAATAGTATATGATACACTGCACATTGTGCGTATTCGAGGAAAAAAATGCTAGGGTCAATAGTGCTAACCCCCAAAAAATACGAGATGGCAGGATGCAAACATCCGAAGCATCAACCTGTTGACGCTCAAAAGTGGCACGATCATAAAGCAGCATGCCGGGGCGAAAACCTTGCCGGGATAAAATCTTGCAGGTGTGAAAGCTTGCCGATGTGGAAGCTTGCCGGTGTGAAATCTTGCCGGGGGAGAAACCTTGTCAGGGAGGAACCCTTGCCGGAGTACAAACCTTGCCGGAGTGAAACCTTGCCGGTGTGAAAGCTTGCCGGGTAGAAACATTGTCGGTGTGGAAAGCTTACTCGGATGGAAAACTTGCCGGGTTGGAGGCTGTGATAGTCAATCAGACGAGAAATTTTACAGGAACACATGTGCCGTCATCAAATACTGTAGCATATAATGCATACTCTACGCAATTCAAGAATTTCGGTAACACTCACGAATCATTGCCGAAAGAATCTGAAAGCGTTGCGGAGCAATCCCTTCCAGAAGCGGTTGTGGCTGCATTAAAAAAGAGCTTGGCACCAAACAAGAGGATTAGTGCTCTTTGCCTTGAACAATATGAAAAGGGGTTGTTTCCTGATTATGCTGCAATAAAAGCTAGAGTTTTACAAGAAGATGAATCTTTGCCAATTGATAAAATTGGCGAGAAAAAATATGGTTTTACAACAATGCATATGCCTTCACCTAATACTACATCATATTATACAGCCCCTACACAATTGCAAAGTTTCGGCAACACCCATGTGCCATTGCCGAAAGAATCTAAAAGCATTGGGGGGCAATCATATCCGAAGTGGGCTGAAATTGAGAAAAAGATTAAAGCCAATTTCGCCGCTCGCCGCCAGAAACAAAAAGAAACAGAATTGGCTCAAGTGAAAGAAGCATTGCCAATTGGTAGAATCAATGTAAAAAAAGATGATTCAGAACATGAAAGTGCTCCGGTTAAAAGAGTCGAATCAAGAAGTATATATTCTGAATCCATCAAATGCAAAGAGGCAAGCATTATTGAGAAAGGGCATGGCAAGCATAGCAAAGCGACCATACTTGATTTTTCCAAAGTTAATGGAACCTACTTCCTGCCCTATGAGTTTCGTGCCAGAGAAATTGATGAACTTCAAGGACAAGAACAAGTAGCCGAACAAAGTTCGGCCGACAAAAATTTTCAATGTAATGATGCACGGAATCAAGAAAAAGAAGATGAAGAGGCGCTGGGGAGCCATCCAAAGGCGGAGCAAGATATTGTTCAAGTCACACCACCATCGTGCTCTCCCAACATATTTGAAGAGGTATGTTTAGCAAGTAATTTACCTATTTTCAGATTTGGTCAGGACTTTATTGTTGATGCATCTATTAGAAAAATCCTCATAAGTAATTTTGAAAGACCAATGAAGAAGGGTAATTTACTTGCTAGCAATAAAGTTGTTATTGAGCATATCGATCAACCCATTACGCCATTTATAAAGACCGATAGTGACTTATTATTACAGCCAAAGCTTTCCCCGTTGCTTTATCTAAAGTTCATATCTATTTGGGTAGCTTTGCTTATTTCATACTTGGCTTGCACTTGGTATCAATTGAGACATGTATGTTCTAACTATTTTCGTTTTAGAAATTTAAAGCCAAGGTTAAATTCTGTTGAGAAAACCGATGTTAGTATAATATCTTACCCAAAGACATCGGAAATAGAGTGCAAAACACAATGCATAGCCGAATGGTGTGGTGCAAAATCTGAACCATTCGTTTTGCTTAATTCCAAAGTTGTTCTCACATCAAGATCGGCTAGAAAATAAAAGGTTTACCTTTAATTCAAACATGTGTGATAAAATCTTTGATTTGTTGTTGAGGAATAATTATATTAGAATTCTTGATCACCATGTTGAGCCATCTGTCTAGGGACGAATGTATTGTAAGTTGCATGATTCGTTCAAGCATAATTTTGAGGATTGTAACATGTTTCGTCAAATAGTTAAATCGGCCATTGATAAAGGACGATTGAAATTTGTTGAGACACCAAGAGATGACCAGTCTATTCCGATTGGTCCTGATGGTAGAAAGTTTTTGCATCGGCTGCTTCAAGCCGATCCATTTGAAGAGAAGGTAAAAACTGCAGGTGATGGGATCAAGCTTTCAAGTAAAGAAGTTGTCGAAGAGCATAATGAACATAATCTTGAGGGCAAGAATTCCATCGAAGCTACAATGGAGACGCCAAGGACTGGGGGGCAGCAAGCAAATCCAACGATCGATGAAAGCAAACCAAAAGAAAAGAAAGGCCGAAATAAGTGCAAGTGTAAAAGATCAAAAATCACCTTCGCTGAACTATTGGAGAAATATCAAAAGAATAGTGAAGAGAAGAATGCTTATCGGCCCAATCATGCAAAGAAACCAAGATCACCCCCAAGGCGCAAATATGAGGATCGGTATTTGCAAAGTGAGAGTTTTAATGCAAAATATTCATATCCTTATTTTGGGCCGCCAATGCCAATGCCGTGGATGTCTCCCTATGCTCATGTAGATCCATGTTCATCATGGGATAGGTATGATACAAGGGCACATTCTCCATCTTATTTTAGACCATCTCACCAATATTATGCAGCTCCGAAAAGATCAACATTTGAACAGTCACATGTTAAAGACCGTTTCAATTATAAGGAATCGGTCCGGACACCATGGATGAAAAAGGAGGTGGTCAAGCAAGTCTACCGCGTGAAAAGAGATGGTCGTAAGTGTGCTACTTCAGATTTGATCTCAAATAATAAAGAGCCAATTAAAGTGTTGACATTGGCTACAAAAGGCAATGAGACGAAGCAACCAATTATTGAGAATCAAAGTGCCAAATCTGAAGAAAAGAAGTTGAGAGTGCACAAGGCCAAAAAGGAATCACAGCCGAGATGCCCACTCGGCTTATCGTATTGGCAAAAGAGGGAATTACACAAACTTAGTGCACAAGAACTTGAAGAAAGGAACATGGCATGGGTTCCCAAAGGAAGTGCTCAAAATAAGAATTATGTGCAAGCCTCCATTACAAGAAGTGCGGCAAAAGTGAAGAAGGAAAAGAGTAAAAACTATGAAGGACCAAGCCGAAGGTTTCAACATCTTTGGTCTACACATTATCCATATTCTTCAACTATGCCATTAACGCCTATGCCATGGAATTCGTCATCAAGTATGATTGGTAACCCTCAATGGGCTTATTTTAATCCATGGATGCAATATAATTTCTTACGTCATGAGAGGGTATTACCAAGTCACTATACATTTGATTAGCTATAAGTTTGTTGCTGATCCAAAGGGCGGAAATATTTGATTTGTCATTTCATTTGTTTATTTAGGCTATATGTGCTTTGAATGAAGTTTACATGGTAATGGCCGATATTTATCTATCGTCCTAAGAGTATGTCAATGCATGGCCGGTGTAGTATTCTAACATCGTCCTTAGTTTGAGAGCGAGACAAGGTACATGCTCATGAAAATTTATATGTATGCCTATATTATGATTGAATGGAGTTGAGACATCATGACCGATGTCATTGAATATATGCTACATAGACCAATTCATAGCTGCAGAATTGGTTGGTGGGCTTATACTTTGTTTGGATATGATTTGGCTTATGCATCTTTGAGATCTATAAGAGGCCAAATCATAGTTGATTTTGTTACTAAACATCGGAGTGTCATGCATAATATTAATATTAGCCTTGTCTCTCTAGTACTATGGAGATTATGTTTTGATGGTTCAATTCATAGCAATGGCTAAAGTATTGGTGTTGTTTATATATTTCTTTATGGTACTATTTTTTGAAGCCTCGTGCCGCTTAGAATATTTTTATGCACGATTAATCAAGGCTGAATATGCATTGTTATTCGGATTGACTCTTTTACTTGCTATAGGTGCTATACATATTGAGGCTTTTGGTGATCCGTTATGAGTAGTGCAACAAATATCCAAGGGTTATCAATGTGTTTTGACGAATCACTTATAGTTTATCTTGGGTTATGTCTAGATGAAGAATTTACCTTGGGTTGCATTAAAATTGTTCATATAGGGAAAATTGCATTTTTACCCCTAGTTGGTTCCTACCCACGGGTTTTGCCCTTACTTTTCGAGCTTGCTCAGTTTTGCCCTTACTTTTTTCATCGAGGTCCCTCGAATGCCTTTTGACCGTTTGACCAAAACTTTGAAAATTCATAACTAATTCATACGAACTCAGAAAAATGCAAATAAGATATCAAAATGTTTAGATAAACATTACCTTTATGGGCATATCATTTGCATTCAGGACAAAAGCATCGTTTAAACTACCTGAGGTAATTAATGTTATTTACATTATTAAAAATAAACAGGTATAAACAATATATATTTTTCATGAATAAAAATTACATGCAAATGTAGGTGATGTTTTCTGAACATCCTGATAACTTATTTGCATTTTTCTGAGTTTGTATCAACTTGTTATGAATGTTCTAACGACTTTGACCATTATTTGGAAACTTCATAACAAGTTGATACGAACTTAGGAAAACGCAAATAAGGTATCAAGATGTTCAGAAAACATCACCTACATTTGCATATAATTTTTATTCACAAAATAAATATTTTTTATACCTATTTATTTTTAATAATGTTAATAGCATTAATTACCTCGGGTAGTTTAAATGATGCTTTTGTCCTGAATGCAAATGATATGCCCATAAAGGTAATCTTTATCTGAACATTTTGATATCTTATTTGCATTTTTCTGAGTTCATATGAATTAGTTATGAATTTTCAAAGTTTTGGTCAAAGGGTCAAAGGGCATTCAAGGGACCTCGATGGAAAAAGTAAGGGCAAAACTGAGCAAGCTCGAAAAGTAAGGGCAAAACCCGTGGGTAGGAACCAACTAGGGGTAAAAATGCAATTGGAGAGAGTTGGCATAGCAAGCATCCGGCTACCATGTCCATCATGTTGTATTGCATTTCTCTCAATAGCCGATGCTTAGTCTCGTCAACATAGGTAAGGCCGAAACGAAGTCCACAACTTCGGCCACTAATGAAATTTTTATGCAGGCGAAAGTAAGGATTGGAGAAAGTTTATTGTTGATTGTCTACAAAATTCTAGCAAAAGGGTGAACATATGGTTCAGAGGATGACATTGAGATACATATCTATGGAACTTTATCACCGGATTGTTAATGAAGCTGAGAAGGTTTCACCCAAGTTTGCATCAGAAAGTTCACACAAGACATGGCCGATATATACTTATCGTCCTAAGAACATATAAATGGCCGATGGAGTGTTGACATCGTCCTTAGAACAAACTTGGTACAAGTATTTTTCGGCACGCTAGCTTTACCGAAAAACAGGGGGGCATGTGTTGACGCTCAAAAGTGGCACGATCATAAAGCAGCATGCCGGGGCGAAAACCTTGCCAGGATAAAATCTTGCCGGTGTGAAAGCTTGCCGATGTGGAAGCTTGCCGGTGTGAAATCTTGCCGGGGGAGAAACCTTGTCAGGGAGGAACCCTTGCCGGAGTGAAACCTTGCCGGTGTGAAAGCTTGCCGGGTAGAAACATTGTCGGTGTGGAAAGCTTACTCGGATGGAAAACTTGCCGGGTTGGAGGCTGTGATAGTCAATCGGACGAGAAATTGAAGATGGCCTCAAATGGAGAAGTGATCTACATGGAAGAGTTCCGTATTATTGATATGAACATTATCAAAGTTTGGGTCATCACCGTCCGATTTCATCTCGAAGGCCGAAATTATGCTCAAAGTACTAAGATCTTATATTCAGAGTACAGTTTAGCCGATTATGCCCCCAAGACGACCTTAAATGGAAAAATGATCTACACGGGTTGTCTTCGTCTCGTCGAAACAATTGGTTTTGATATAAAAATTGTCCAAATCCGAGTTCGTATGCAAAAGTTAGAGCAATCGGAGTGCAGCCCTGTCACGAGGCGAGATGTGGCGCGCCCCACCAGACACATGTCTGATGGGTAGCGCGAGGGAATAGCTGGTTTTGCGCGACCTATTTAACCCTCAAGATGACCTCTGATAAAAAAAACCTTCAACATGAAAGTTGTTCGTCTCATCGAAATGGTCAAGATTGCTTTTGGGCTCGTTTTCATCCGAGATCGTTTACCACCACAAAAAAGACCCGCAAGGTGCAGCCAATTTAAACCGAACAGTTTCGGAAAGTTTGGATAAAACCAATCCGAATTTGACTAGGGTTTTGGACGTGAATCCAAGACTTTTCCTTGCACGGGAAGTCCAGCCGCCTCTTATATATCTAAGGGGTGATGGCCGATTGAACAACACACAATCTAACAAATCAATCTACTACTTTTTCGTGTTCATCTACTTTTTATCTCTCCCTTGTATCTTTCTTTCTCGTTCTTCGTTCGTTCTTCACGTTGGAGGGCAGCGATCCACGAGGCTCTAGGGGCGAGCCAATCGGCCTAGGGCAGCCCATAGCCGCCGCAATCCCTGACGGGGTCCCTCCCGGGTGCGCGGGGTTTTGGGTCTGCAAAAGCGCCCGCCGACTGTCTTGCGTATCGCACTGTCGGTCGGGTCTCCTTCGACGTGAGCTGCGGTGCATCACCCCCGGCGTCAAGGGTACACGTGACTTGTTCGTGTGTCAACACAACCTAACTGTGACTCTGTGAGGATGTCTTTAGTTTACTGGGCTAAGAGCATCTCAAACACCAACCTTCAAATCGGACACATTCATCTGTGGACCGATGGGATTAGTCCATAAACACTGATGCGGAAGCCGGCCATTCATTCATACCCACAAATATTTCATTCATTAAAACCGGGCAAATTTCAACAAACACGGCGGAATTGAATAAAGTTCTGACATAATTTACATAAGACAATTTTTCTTCCATTTAACTGAAAACTAAAAATAAATAAATAGGAGGCTAACTTGTAGCAGATGGTGACCTTGTATGCGTGGCCGCTTTAGCCCTGCCCCGACGCGCTGCTGGCGTCATTCGTGCCTCTTCGTCATCAGACTAGTCCTTACAGCAGTGGCCCGGTCACCGTCTAGTGCTCGCTGAGGAGCCGCTTCGCTTCCTCCTGCGTTGTGCGGAGGGTCGACGTAGCCAATACAGACCCCAGCCGCGGTATCCTTGCAGCGGGCTTTCCCCTGCCAGCATTGGCGGAGGTGTCGCTAAGGGATCACTCCTCGCCGATCTTGGCAAGCTCACCGTCAAGGTGGTGGTGCCACCTCACAGTAGTCTCTGTGGTAGTGATGGAGCTATTGAGGGCCCAGGTCGTTCCCAAGTCGGGGTCGTTGAGGACCCAGGCCGGCTGCACGTCCAATTTGGTGAACTCAAAGAGGCGGGCCACGTTGTGCCGCTCCTGACGCACTGCCTTCCTAGCCGCCTTCTCCCTGGCCGACACGATGGCCCGAGATGATGGGGAGCCGCCGCTGCGGCCACAACCGACGTAGTGGAGGATGCACCCGCGTGCCTGGGTGATCGTGCGCGGCAATTTGTCCTCGCCGACGTGGTTACCCAGTTGCGGCAGGGCGGCGACGTCGGCCCGTCGATCCGGGCGTACCGGCCGTACGTGGTGTGATAACCCATAAGTATATGGGATCGCAATAGTTTTCGAGGGTAGAGTATTCAACCCAAATTTATTGATTCGACACAAGGGGAGCCAAAGAATATTCTCAAGTATTAACAGTTGAGTTGTCAATCAACCGCACCTGAAAGACTTAATATCTGCAGCAAAGTATTTAGTAGCAAAGTAATATGAAAGTAACGGTAACAGTGACAAAAGTAACAGTATTGGTTTTGTAGTGATTGTAACAGTAACAATGAGAAGGTAACTAAGCAAAGATCAATATGTGAAAAGCTCGTAGGCATTGGATCATTGATGGATAATTATGTCGGATGTGATTCCTCATGCAACAGTTATAACATCGGGTGACACAGAACTAGATCCAGTTCATCAATGTAATGTAGGTATGTATTCCGAATATAGTCATACGTTCTTATGGGAAAGAACTTGCATGACATCTTTTGTCCTACCCTCCCGTTGCGACGGGGTCCTATTGGAAACTAAGGGATATTAAGGCCTCCTTTTAATAGAGTACCGGAACAAAGCATTAGCACTTAGTCAATACATGAACTCCTCAAATTATAGTCATCACCGGGAGTGGTCCCGATTATTGTCACTTCGGGGTTACCGGATCATAACACATTGTAGGTGACTATTGACTTGCAAAATAGGATCAAGAACTCACGTATATTCATGAAAACATAATAGGTTCAGATCTGAAATCATGGCACTCGGGCCCTAGTGACAAGCATTAAGCATAGCAAAGTCATAGCAACATCAATCTCAAAACATAATGGATACTAGGGATCAAACCCTAACAAAACTAACTCGATTACATGATAAATCTCATCCAACCAATCACCGTCCAGCAAGCCTACGATGGAATTACTCACGCACGACGGTGAGTATCATGAAATTGGTGATGGAGGAAGGTTAATGATGACGATGGCGACGGATTCCCCTCTCCGGAGCCCCGAACGGACTCCAGATCAGCCCTCCCGAGAGAGATTAGGGCTTGGCGGCGGCTCCGTATCATAAAACACGATGAATCCTTCTCTTCGATTTTTTCTCCCAGAACGTGAATATATAGAGTCGGAGTTGAGGTTGGTGGAGCCTCAGGGGGCCCATGAGATAGGGGGCGCGCCTCGGGGGTGGGCGCGCCCCCACCCTCGTGGATAGGGTGTGGCCCCCTGAGTTGATTCTTTCGCCAGTATTTTTTATATATTCCAAAAATATTCTCTATGAAGTTTCAGGTCATTCCGAGAACTTTTGTTTCTGCACAAAAATAACACCATGGCAATTCTGCTGAAAACAACGTCAGTCCGGGTTAGTTCCATTCAAATCATGCAAGTTAGAGTCCAAAACATGGTCAAAAGTGTTTGGAAAAGTAGATACGATGGAGACGTATCAACTCCCCCAAGCTTAAACCTTTGCTTATCCTCAAGCAATTCAGTTGACAAACAGAAAGTGATAAAGAAAAACTTTTACAAACTCTGTTTGATCTTGTTGTTGTAAATATGTAAAGCCAACATTCAAGTTTTCAGCAAAGATTATGAACTAACCATATTCACAATAACATTTAGGTTCATGTTTACTCATATCAATGGCAGAATCAACTAGCGAGCAATAATAGTAAATCTTAGATGACAATGTTGGGTAACGTAGCAACAATTCAAAATTTTCTACGTATCACCAAGATCAATCTATGGAGTCATCTAGCAACGAGGGAGGACTGGATCTACATACCCTTCTAGATCGCGCGCGGAAGCGTTCAAGAGAACGGGGTTGATGGAGTCGTACTTGTCGTGATCCAAATCACCGATGATCCTAGCGCCGAACGGACGGCACCTCCGCGTTCAACACATGTACGGAGCAGCGACGTCTCCTCCTTCTTGATCCAGCAAGGGGGGAGGAGAGGTTGATGGAGATCCAGCAGCAGGACAGCGTGGTGGTGGAAGTAGCGGGATTCCAACAGGGCTTCGCCAAGCGCTGCGGGAGGAGGGAGATGTGTCATGGGAGGGAGAGGGAGGCACCAGGGCTTAGGTATGGTTGCCCTCCCTTCCCCCCACTATATATAGGGCCAAGGGAGAGGGGGGGGGCGCAGCCTTGGCCCTTCCTCCAAGGAAGGGTGCGGCCAGGGAGGAGTCCATCCTCCCCAAGGCACCTAGGAGGTGCCTTCCCCCTTTAGGACTCTTCCTTTCCTTATCTCTTGGCGCATGGGCCTCTTGGGGCTGGTGCCCTTGGCCCATACAGGCCAAGGCGCACACCCCTACAGCCCATGTGGCCCCCCGGGGTAGGTGGCCCCACCCGATGGACCCCCGGGACCCTTCCGGTGGTCCCGGTACAATACCGGTGACCCCGAAACTTGTCCCGATGGCCGAAATAGCACTTCCTATATATAATTCTTTACCTCCCGACCATTCCGGAACTCCTCGTGACGTCCGGAGCTCATCCGGGACTCCGAACAACTTTTGGGTTACCGCATACTAATATCTCTATAACCCTAGCGTCACCGAACCTTAAGTGTGTAGACCCTACGGGTTCGGGAGACATGCAGACATGACCGAGATGACTCTCCGGTCAATAACCAACAGCGGGATCTGGATACCCATGTTGGCTCCCACATGTTCCACGATGATCTCATCAGATGAACCACGATGTCAAGGACTTAATCAATCCCGTATACAATTCCCTTTGTCTATCGGTACGATACTTGCCCGAGATTCGATCGTCGGTATCCCAATACCTTGTTCAATCTCGTTACCGGCAAGTCTCTTTACTCGTTCCGTAACACATCATCCCATGATCAACTCCTTGATCACATTGTGCACATTATGATGATGTCCTACCGAGTGGGCCCAGAGATACCTCTCCGTTTACACGAAGTGACAAATCCCAGTCTCGATTCGTGCCAACCCAACCGACACTTTCGGAGATACCTGTAGTGTACCTTTATAGCCACCCAGTTACGTTGTGACATTTGGCACACCCAAAGCACTCCTACGGTATCTGGGAGTTGCACAATCTCATGGTCTAAGGAAATGATACTTGACATTAGAAAAGCTTTAGCATACGAACTACAAGATCTTGTGCTAGGCTTAGGATTGGGTCTTTGTCCATCACATCATTCTCTTAATGATGTGATCCCGTTATCAATGACATCCAATGTCCATGGTTAGGAAACCGTAACCATCTATTGATCAACGAGCTAGTCAACTAGAGGCTTACTAGGGACATGGTGTTGTCTATGTATCCACACATGTATCTGAGTTTCCTATCAATACAATTCTAGCATGGATAATAAACGATTATCATGAACAAGGAAATATAATAATAACTAATTTATTATTGCCTCTAGGGCATATTTCCAATAGTCTCCCACTTGCACTAGAGTCAATAATCCAGTTCACATCGATATGTGATTAACACTCAAGGTCACATCCCCATGTGACTAACACCCAAAGAGTTTACTAGAGTCAACAATCTAGTTCACATTACCATTTGATTAACACTCGATGAGTTCTGGGTTTGATCATGTTATGCTTGTGAGAGATGTTATAGTCAACGGGTATGAATATTTCAGATCCGTATGTACTTCGCAAATCTCTATGTCATCTTGTAGATGCAGCTACTACGCTATATTTGGAGCCATTTCAAATAACTGTTCTACTTGGAGCTATTCTAAATTGTTGCTCCATTATACGTATCTGGTATCTCTACTCAGAGCTATCCGGATAGGTGTTAAGCTTGCATCGACGTAACTCTTTACGTCGAACTCTTTATCACCTCCATAACCGAGAAACATATCCTTATTCCTCTAAGGATAATTTAGACCGCTATCTGGTGATCTACTCCTAGATTACCTTTGTACCTTCTTGCCAGATATGTGGCAAGGCACACATCAGGTGCGGTACTCAGCATGGCATACCGTATAGAGCCTATGACAAAAGCATAGGGGACGACATTCGTCCTTTCTCTTTCTTCTGTCGTGGTCGAGCTTTAAGTCTTAACTTCATACCTTACAACTCAGGCAAGTACTCCTTCTTTGACTGATCCATCTTGAACCCCTTCAAGATCATGTCAAGGTATGTGATCATTTGAAAGTACCATTAAGCGTTTTGATCTATCCTTATAGATCTTGATGCTCAATGTTCAAGTAGCTTAATCCAGGCTTTCCATTGAAAAACACTTTCCAAATAACCCTATATGCTTTCCAGAAATTCTACATCATTTCTGATCCATGATATGTCAACAACATATACTCATCAGAAATTCTACAGTGCTCCCACTCACTTCTTTGGAAATACAAGTTTCTCATAAACTTTGTATAAACCCAAAATCTTTGATCATCTCATCAAAGCGTACATTCCAACTCCGAGATGCTTACTCCAGTCCTTAGAAGGATTGCTGGAGCTTTGCATACTTATTAGCATCTTTCAGGATTGACAAAACCTTCCGGTTGTATCACATACAACCTTTCCTCAAAAATCGTCGAGGAAACAATGGTTTTTGGCATCCTATCTGCAAGATTTCACAAATAATGCAGTAATTGCTAATATAATTCCAACAGACTCTTAGCATCGCTACGAGTGAGAAAGTCTCACCGCAGTCAACTCCTTGAACTTGTCGGGAAACTTCTTAACGACAAGTCGAGCTTTCTTAATGGTGACATTTACCATCATTGTCCGTCTTCCTTTTAAAATCCATCTGCACTCAACAGCCTTACGACCATCGAGCTATTCTGCCAAAGTCTACACTTTGTTTCCATACATGGATCCTCTCTCGGATTTTATGGCCTCGAGCCATTTATCGGAATCCGGGCCCACCATCGCTTCTCCATAGCTCGTAGGTTCATTGTTGTCTAGCAACATGACTTCCAAGACAGGATTACGTACCACTCTGAAGTAGTACACATCCTTGTCATCCCACGAGGTTTGGTAGTGACTTGATCTGAAGTTTCATGATCACTATCACAAGCTTCCACTTCAATGGTGTAGGTGCCACAGGAACAACTTCCTGTGCCCTGCCACACACTAGTTGAAGAGACGGTTCAATAACCTCATCAAGTCTCCACCACCCTCCCACTCAATTCTTTCGAGAGAAACTTTTCCTCGAGAAAGGACCCAATTCCAGAAACAATCCCTTATTGCTTTCGGATCTGAGACAGGAGGTATACCCAATTGTTTTGGGTGTCCTATGAAGATGCATTTATCCGCTTTGGGTTCGAGCTTATCAGCCTGAAACTTTTTCACATAAGGGTCGCAGCCCCAAACTTTTAAGAAATGACAGCTTAGGTTTCCCTAAACCATAGTTCATACGGTGTCATCTCATCGGAATTACGTGGTGACCCTTTTGAAGTGAATGTGGTTGTCTCTAATGCCTAACCCATAAACTATTGTGGTAATTCGATAAGAGACATCTTGGTATGCATCATATCCAATGGGGTGCAGTTATAATGTTCGGACACACCATCACACTATGGTGTTCCAGGATGTATTAGTTGTGAAACAATTTCCACAATGTCTTAATTTTGTGCCAAACTCGTAATTCAGATATTCATCTCTATGATCATATCATAGATCTTTTATCCTCTTGTCACGACGATCTTTCAACTTCACCCTGAAATTACTTGAACCTTTCAATAATTTAGACTCGTGATTCATCAAGTAAATATACTCAACATCTACTCAAATCATCTGTGAAGTAAGAACATAACGATATCCACTACACGCCTTAGCACTCATTGGGCTGCACACATCAAAATGTATTACTTCCAACAAGTTGCTTTCTTGTTCCATTTTACTGAAAAATGAGGCTTTCAGTCATCTTGCCCATGTGGTATGATTTGCATGTCTCAAGTGATTCAAAATCAAGTGAGTCCAAACGATCCATTTGTATAGAGTTTCTTCATGCATATCTACCAACAAACATGGTTTGCATGTCTCAATCCTTTCAAAAATGAGTGAGTCCAAAGATCCATCAACATGGAGCTTCTTCATGCGTTTTATACCGATATGACTTAAGTGGCAGTGCCACAAGTAGGTGGTACTATCATTACTATCCTATATCTTTTGGCATGAACATGTGTATCACTACGATCGAGATTCAATAAACCATTCATTTTAGGCGTAAGACCATTGAAGGTATTATTCAATAAACAGAGTAACCATTATTCTCCTTAAATGAATAACCGTATCGCGATAGACATAATCCAATCATGTCTATGCTCAACGCAAACACCAAATAAAAATTATTTAGGTTTTAATACCAATCTCGATGGTAGAGGGAGTGTGCGATGCTTGATCATGTCAACCTTGGAAACACTTCCAACACATATCGTCAGCTCACCTTTAGCTAGTCTCCGTTTATTCCGTAGCTTTTATTTCGAGTTACTAACACTTAGCAACTGAACCGGTATCTAATACCCTGGTGCTACTAGGAGTACTAGTAACGTACACATTAACATAATGTATATCCAATATACTTCTATCGACAGTCTTCTCATCTACCAAGTATCTAGGGTAATTCTGCTCCAGTGGCTATTCCCCTTTATTACAGAAGCACTTAGTCTCGGGTTTGGGTTCAACCTTGGGTTTCTTCACTAGAGCAGCAGCTGAATTGCCGTTTCATGAAGTATCCCTTCGTGCCCTTCCCCTTCTTGAAACTAGTGGTTTCACCAACCATCAACAATTGATGCTCCTTCTTGATTTCTACTTTTGTGGTGTCAAACATCGCGAATATCTCAAGGATCATCATATATGTCCCTGATATATTATAGTTCATCACGAAGCTCTAGCAGCTTGGTGGTAATGACTTCAGAGAAACATCACTTTCTCATCTGGAAGATCAACTCCCACTCGATTCAAATGATTGTTGTACTCAGACAATCTGAGCACAAGCTCAACAATTGAGCTTTTCTCCCTTAGTTTGCAGGCTAAGAAAATCGTCGGAGGTCTTATACCTCTTGACGTGGGCACGATCTTGAAATCCCAATTTCAGCCCTCGAAACATCTCATATGTTTCGCGACGTTTCAAAACCGTCTTCGGTGCCTCAATTCTAAACCGTTTAACTGAACTATCACGTAGTTATCAAAATGTGTATGTCAGATGTTCGCAACATCCACAGACGACGTTCGAGGTTCAGCACACTGAGCGGTGCATTAAGGACATAAGCCTTCTATGAAGCAATGAGGACAATCCTCAGTTTACGGACCTAGTCCGCATAATTGCTACTACCAACTTTCAACTAAATTTTCTCTAGGAACATATCTAAACAGTGGAATTAAAGCGCGAGCTTCGACATAATTTGCGAAGACCTTTTGACTATGTTCAGGATAATTAAGTTCATCTTATGAACTCCCACTCAGATAGACATCCCTCTAGTCATCTAAGTGATTACATGATCCGAGTCAACTAGGTCGTGTCCGATCATCACGTGAGACGGACTAGTCAACATCGGTGAACATCTTCATGTTGATCGTATCTTCTATACGACTCATGCTCGACCTTTCGGTCTCTTGTGTTCCGAGGCCATGTCTGTACATGCTAGGCTCGTCAAGTCAACCTAAGTGTTTCGCGTGTGTAAATCTGTCTTACACCCGTTGTATGTGAACGTTAGAATCTATACACCCGATCATCACGTGGTGCTTCGAAACGACGAACTTTCACAACGGTGCACAGTTAGGGGAACACTTTCTTGAAATTTTAATGAGGGATCATCTTATTTACTACTGTCGTTCTAAGCAAATAAGATGTATAAACATGATAAACATCACATGCAATCAAACAGTGACATGATATGGCCAATATCATATTGCTCCTTTTGATCTCCATCTTCGGGGCTCCATGATCATCATCGTCACCGGCATGACACCATGATCTCCATCATCATGTCTTCATGAAGTTGTCTTGTCAACTATTACTTATACTTCTATGGCTACCGATTAGCAATAAAGTAAAGTAATTACATGACGTTTATGTTGACACGCAGGTCATAAATAAATAAAGACAACTCCTATGGCTCCTGCCGGTTGTCATACTCATCGACATGCAAGTCGTGATTCCTATTACAAGAACATGATCAATCTCATACATCACATATCATTCATCACATTCTTCTTGGCCATATCACATCACATAGCATACCCTGCAAAAACAAGTTAGACGCCCTCTAATTGTTGTTTGCATGTTTTACGTGGCTGCTATGGGTTTATAGCAAGAACGTTTCTTACCTACGCAAAAACCACAACGTGATATGCCAATTGCTATTTACCCTTCATAAGGACCCTTTTCATCGAATCCGATCCGACTAAAGTGGGAGAGACAGACACCCGCTAGCCACCTTATGCAACTAGTGCATGTCAGTCGGTGGAACCATTCTCACGTAAGAGTACGTGTAAGGTCGGTCCGGGCCGCTTCATCCCACAATGCCACCGAATCAAGATTGGACTAGTAACGGTAAGCATATTGAACAAAATCAACGCCCACAACTACTTTGTGTTCTACTCGTGCATAGAAACTACGCATAGACCTAGCTCATGATGCCACTGTTGGGTAACGTAGCAATAATTCAAAATTTTCTACGTATCACCAAGATCAATCTATGGAGTCATCTAGCAACAAGGGAGGAGTGGATCTACATACCCTTCTAGATCGCGCGCGGAAGCGTTCAAGAGAACGGGGTTGATGGAGTTGTACTTGTCGTGATCCAAATCACCGATGATCCTAGCGCCGAACGGACGGAACCTCCGCGTTCAACACACGTACGGAGCAGCGACGTCTCCTCCTTCTTGATCCAGCAAGGGGGGGGGAGGAGAGGTTGATGGAGATCCAGCAGCACGACGGGGTGGTGGTGGAAGTAGCGGGATTCCAACAGGGCTTCGCCAAGCGCTGCGGGAGGAGGGAGATGTGTCATGGGAGGGAGAGGGAGGCGCCAGGGCTTAGGTATGGTTGCCCTCCCTTCCCCCCACTATATATAGGGCCAAGGGAGAGGGGGGGCGCAGCCTTGGCCCTTCCTCCAAGGAAGGGTGCGGCCAGGGAGGAGTCCATCCTCCCCAAGGCACCTAGGAGGTGCCTTCCCCCTTTAGGACTCTTCCTTTCCTTATCTCTTGGCGCATGGGCCTCTTGGGGGTGGTGCCCTTGGCCCATACAGGCCAAGGAGCACACCCCTACAGCCCATGTGGCCCCCCGGGGTAGGTGGCCCCACCCGGTGGACCCCCGGGACCCTTCCGGTGGTCCCGGTACAATACCGGTGACCCCGAAACTTGTCCCGATGGCCGAAATAGCACTTCCTATATATAATTCTTTACCTCCGGACCATTCCGGAACTCCTCGTGATGTCCGGGATCTCATCCGGGACTCCGAACAACTTTCGGGTTACCGCATACTAATATCTCTATAACCCTAGCGTCACTGAACCTTAAGTGTGTAGACCCTACGGGTTCGGGAGACATGCAGACATGACCGAGATGACTCTCCGGTCAATAACCAACAGCGGGATCTGGATACCCATGTTGGCTCCCACATGTTCCACGATGATCTCATCGGATGAACCACGATGTCAAGGACTTAATCAATCCCGTATACAATTCCCTTTGTCTATCGGTACGATACTTGCCCGAGATTCGATCGTCGGTATCCCGATACCTTGCTCAATCTCCTTACCGGCAACTCTCTTTACTCGTTCCATAACACATCATCCCGTGATCAACTCCTTGATCACATTGTGCACATTATGATGATGTCCTACCGAGTGGGCCCAGAGATACCTCTCCGTTTACACGGAGTGACAAATCCCAGTCTCGATTCATGCCAACCCAACAGACACTTTCGGAGATACCTGTAGTGTACCTTTATAGCCACCCAGTTACGTTGTGATGTTTGGCACACCCAAAGCACTCCTACGGTATCCGGGAGTTGCACAATCTCATGGTCTAAGGAAATGATACTTGACATTAGAAAAGCTTTAGCATACGAACTACAAGATCTTGTGCTAGGCTTAGGATTGGGTCTTTGTCCATCACATCATTCTCTTAATGATGTGATCACGTTATCAATGACATCCAATGTCCATGGTCAGGAAACCGTAACCATCTATTGATCAACGAGCTAGTCAACTAGAGGCTTACTAGGGACATGGTGTTGTCTATGTATCCACACATGTATCTGAGTTTCCTATCAATACAATTCTAGCATGGATAATAAACGATTATCATGAACAAGGAAATATAATAATAACTAATTTATTATTGCCTCTAGGGCATATTTCCAACAGACAACACTTCCTCAAAACAATCACAATATGATATAACAAGATGGTATCTTGCTAGCCCTTTCTGAGACCGCAAAACATAAATGTAGAGCACCTCTGAAGATCAAGGACTGACTAAACATTGTAATTCATGGTAAAAGAGATCCAGTCACAGTCATACTCAATGTAAACTAATAGTAATACATGCAAATGACAGCGGTGCTCTCCAACTGGTGCTTTTTAATATGAGGATGATGACTCAACATAAAAGTAAATAGATAGGCCCTTCTCAGAGGGAAGCAGAGATTTGTAGAGGTGCCAGAGCTCGATTTTGAAATGGAGATGAATAATATTTTGAATGGTATACTTTCATTGTCAACATAACAACCGAGAGATCTCGATATCTTCCATGCTACACACATTATAGGCGGTTCCGAAGCAGAATGGTAAAGTTTATACTCACCCTACCACCAAAAAACATCAATCCATGGCTTGTCCGAAACAGCGGGTGCCTCCAACTAACAACAATCCTAGGGGAGTTTTGTTAGCAATTATTTTAATTTAAGCATGGGACTGGGCATCCCGGTTACCACCCATTTTCTCGTGAATAAGGAGCGGAGTCCACTCCTCGTGAGAATAATCCACCTAGCATGGAAGATATAGACAACCCTAGTTGATACATGAGCTATTCAAGCATACAAAACAGAATTTCATTTGAAGGTTTAGAGTTTGGCACATACAAATTTACTTGGAACGGCAGGTAGATACCACATATAGGAAGGTATGGTGGACTCGTATGGAATAACTTTGGGGTTTTTATGGAAGTGGATGCACAAGCAGTATTCCCGCTTAGTACAAGTGAAGGCTAGAAAGAGACTGGGAAGCGACCAGCTAGAGAGCGATAACAGTCATGAACATGCATTAAAATTAATCAACACTGAGTGCAAGCATGAGTAGGATATAATTCACCATGAACATAAATATCGTGGAGGCTATGTTGATTTTGTTTCAAGTACATGCATGAACATGTGCCAAGTCCAGCCACTCGAATCGTTCAAAGGAGGATACCACCCTATCATACCACACCATAACCATTTTAATAGCATGTTGGCACGCAAGGTAAACCATTATAAACTCCTAGCTAATTAAGCATGGCATGAGCAACTATAATCTCTAATTGTCATCGCAAACATGATTCATTCATAATAGGCTGAATCAGGAACGATGAACTAATCATATTCATAAAAACAAGATAGGTCGAGTTCATACCAGCTTCTCTCATCTCAATCAGTCCATCATATATCATCATTATTGCCTTTCACTTGCGCGACCGAACGGTGTGGATAATAATAATAATGCACGTGCATTGGACTAAGCTAGAATCTGCAAGTATTTAATACAAGGGATAAGACAAGGTAATATGGGCTCTTTGTTAGATCAACAATAATGCATGTGAGAGCCACTCAACATTTTCATCATGGTCTTCTCCTCTCGACCCCAAAGAAAAGAAAAGAAACAAAACTATTTACACGGGAAAGCTCCCAACAAGCAAAAGAAGAACGAGAAATCTTTTTGGGTTTTCTTTTAATTACTACCACTACAAGCATGGAAAGTAAACTAGCTAAAAGCTACAACTAATTTTTTTTGGGTTTTCTTAAGATTTTTCAAACACACAAGAAGAAGGCTGAAAAAGAAAATAAACTAGCATGGATGATACAATGAAAAAGTATGAGCACTGATAAATGACACGAGTGTGTGAATATGAATGTAATGTCGGTGAGAAATACGTATCCACCCCAACCTTAGGCTTTTGGCCTAAGTTGGTCTAGGGCCACGGCTGGCCTGGTGGATATCCAAAGTTGTAGCTGGGGTCGTACTAAGATGCAGCAGCTACTGCCTGACGAGCTGCAGCTTGGAGGCGAGCTACCTCCGTCCTCCTCTCGTACTCGTTCGCCTCCTCCCTGGTTATAACATATCTCCTTTTTGCCTGAAAGTCAAAGAAAGCATGAGCAGGGAGAGCAACATGGACCACTACTAGGGAAAACCTTATTAGTAGCGTTGGTTTTTGAGCTACCAGTAGAGCGGGCGCCAACGCTACTGCTACGGCGCTACAACTATTTTGTAGCAGTAGCGCTTGTTTAGGCCGGCGCTACTAGTAAGTTCAGATACTAGTAGCGCGGCACTGGAAAGCGCTACTGGTAAATGAGCGCCGCTGGTAATATTTGGACCGCGCCACTGCTAAAATATATGTTTTTTTTCGTATTTTGGCGCCGTACATGTTTAAACAGATATATCTTTTATACAATAACAACTCATCATGAACTAGTCTACTTAAATAGCATATTCATTACCATTTGTCATCACCACCAAACGATGTTCATCAATGAGACATCATATAACAAGTTGGTCACTAGTCATAATCACAACTCCTCCTCATCATCATCAACTCTAACACATTGTAGCATATAATAACACATTCTAGCTAGGACCTACTCCTCTCATAGGACCTACTCTACCCTCTCTTAGGTAAAATATCATAAAACAAGATAGGCATTGACTCTCCATTAAGGAAAATGGACTCTCCATAATAAAGAACGAAGATCATCATGTCTCCAAGTCTTGGCCTACGCACAATGTTGCTTCCAAGTAGCTCTCTATGATGGTCGAAACATTTTTTGAAATCATTTATTATCATGGCTTCCTCGCTTTTAGAAATGCAGTATGGACAGGAGTGATCTGGAAACTGCGGCTGACCTGGCCGTGGTGGCCATAAGCTCATAACATCAACACGGCCTCTCGGCAACATCAGATGAGGCACACAATCCATCGGGATTTTCTGTTCAAAAACATAGTAATAACTTTGTAGTTAGCAATGTAGTTTAGTTTTAGAAGAATTTATGCAAAAGATGCACGGATGTCGTAATAGTAGAAAATCTTACCGTGCTATCTCCATTGATGTTACCGTAGTTCAACACGTGCACTAGTGGCACATATTGACCATAATGTGGAGGAGTTTGATAATAGCTATTGTAATTCTCAAGACCAGTAAAAAATGCGATAAGACCATCTTTCTCCTTATAAGTTAATTGTGCTTCATCATTGTAGTAGTAGGTTCTGTCTACCATCTTCCATACATTTTTTGAAGAATGAAAATAAGATGTCAATGGAAATAAGCTGTCAACTATTTCAAAATAAACAATATAAATTACTTAATAAATATGTTTGATAAACTCACACAGCGGTAGAACTGGAAGCGTGTCAACAAGGACCCAAATGGTCATATTCTTTTCGTCGATGTCAGGACCACCAAGATCGAAGGTGAGAAGCATACCCTCATGAAAATCATACGCCTTGCAAAGTGCTTCCCAATTCAGGCAACCAAAATTGGATGAGTTCACAGAATTGTTTAGATTTACAGCAAAATCATAACCATGATGGGTCGTTAGTTGAATTATCTTTGTCTCAATGCTTTCATGATCTTCAAAACCCATCTTCTCCAAGACATAGTGTCTTGCATGACATGGGATAAGCTAGTCGAATTGTAAAAGACGGAAATTACACGTTGAAGAAGCAGAGAAGTCGTGCAAAAAATAACAAAAAACACTTGTCGTTGTTGCGTACCGTTTCAACATCGAAGGTCTCTTGGAGCTTGATGCTGAAGCGCCGACCTTCTGCCAGGTGAGGCCTGTCGCACATACCGCACTCACCTTCGCAGTACTCGCACATAGCGAATTCCCTTTCGTTGTCAGACATTTCCTAATAGGTAATTAATAATCCATCATCGAATACATATATAGTAGTTTGTAGCAAAGATCATCATATAACAACTAAAACACCTAAAATTTATAGTTTGTAGTAGTTTGTAGCAAAGATCATCATCGAACCTAGTTTGTAGCAAAGATCGTCATATAATCCATCATCGAATACATATATAGTAGTTTGTAGCACAGACCGCGTTCATCTTTTGCATTCAATAAGCAAATAACTAATAGGTAATTAAAAGTCCATCATCGAATACATATATAGTAGTTTGTAGCAAAGATCATCATATAACAACTAAAACACCTAAAACTTGTAGTTTGTAGTAGTTTGCAGCAAAGATCATCATTGAACCTAGTTTGTAGCAAAGATCATCATATAATCCATCATCGAATACATATATAGTAGTTTGTAGCACAAACCGCGCTCATCTTTTGCATTCAATAAGAAAATAACTAATAGGTAATTAATAATCCATCATCGAATACATATATAGTAGTTTGTAGCAAAGATCATCATATAATATCACTAATACATCTCGAATAATAGCTCCTCTAGGTTCAGTGGGCCACGGTGGACACCCAAAGAGAAGGAACCATCACAGGATCATAGCTCTGGTGAGATCTTTGAAGAATCTGCCAGGTATTGGAGAACCTGTCGTCCGCCAACGCAACCATGTAGCGTTGGACATGCGCATCCTCCTCCGTGACACGGTGTTGTACCACCTGCGCGGGGACTCAAGCCTCTTCACCGATGCAGGCCCACGTGACCGCCACCAAAGACGCTCCGGGTCGATGACGGGCTGGCTCCTCACTAAGCTGCGCTCACCAGAAGGTAGCACAACCCAGTACCAGCCCGGCGGAGCCCAGTCCCGGACAAGGCCCCTCTGCTCAAGCAGGACTCCTCCGCCGAGTCGACGACGAGGATGTGGGATAGGCATCATTGACGTCGAGAACAAAATGCTTAATTATGAAAACAAAATTAATAAACATTTAGCAAAATTCGGCATGACCTTTGCTAAAAGTAGGACATATCGAGCGCCTAAAATTTGCCAGAACATAAACGAATCGACATTTATGGCAAAACATAGGCCACTCGGAAAAATATGACATGTCCAAAATGTGACATGTTCAAAATATGACATGTCCACTGCAAATTTGCATATAACAGGAAAAATTATTTTAACTAAAAAGTAACAACAATTGCTTTAACTAAAAAAAATACCTAGAATTTTGTTAACTACACCTAAAACAACTAGAACACCTAAAATTCTCTTAACTACACCTAAAAACAACTAAAACACCTAAAATTATGTTAAATACACCTAAAACACCTAAATTCTATTAACTACACCTAATTAAAAACCTAGCTAAATTTATGTCCTAACTTTAAAACCTAGCTAAATTTAAAAACCTAGGGTTCATACGAATTAACTAGGGTTCATACTACCTAATCTGTCCTAGCTAGGGTTCAATCATAACCTACATTAATCTAAGAACCTACATTTTTTAACTATATAGGATTCAAAATAACTACTCTCTAATAACTATAACTAGGCTGGGAGGGAGGAGGAGGAAGGGGGCGGCAGGGGAGGAGGGCCGGCGCGG
>NC_041392.1:105649240-105658246 GCF_002162155.2 Triticum dicoccoides
GGCCGGTGCGGGGGGTGGCCGGCAGGGGAGGAGGGCCGGCGCGGGGAAGGGCGGCCGACAGTGGAAGAGGGCCCGCGCGGGGGAGGGCGGCCGGAGTAGGATGCGGGGGGGCGGCCGAATCGGGGGATTGAGGGATTCTGAGCGTGTGAGTGTGAGTGAGTGAAATGGGAGGGGAGCACGGGCCGACGCAGGAGGAAGCAGAGGTGGGCATAGCAGCAGTGCAGGGGAGGAGGCCCAACGCTATAGCTAAAGCTGCAACAGGGGGACCGAGAGCGTGGCCCATCAACAGAAAAGCTGGCCGGGAAATCCCATGCTACTGCTAACGTGCGCTTGCAGCGCTGGTGTTGTCCGGCGCTACTGCTAAATAGCAGTAGCATGGGGTCTTTAACCAACACTACTGGTAAATGTCTACCTATAAGCATTTTCCTAGTAGTGGATGGTCGCCGTCTGTCAAATATTAGCCGGTACTGGAGGAATTGTTCATTCCTCGCAACAAACTGTTGGCGAACCATAGCATTATAATCTAGATAAGCAGGAGGTAAGTCAAATATCATTTCCACGTATGGGTATATCAAGATAGTTAGCTACACGAGTTGCATAAATTCCACCAAACAAATCTCCACTTATACTGTTGTGATGCAACCTACGTGCAACAACAGCCCCAAAGGTATATTGTTTATCACCTAATACCACACTCTTGAGGACACTAAGATCTGGAACACACATGGGATAAGCCTCACCTTTGCCGTTAATGCATCTACCAATGAAGAGAGAAAAATAATGTATGGAAGGGAAATGAATAATCCCTATAGTAGCTTGTGTGATTTCCCTAGATTCCCCCACAGTAATACTAGCAAGAAAGTCTTTATATTCAGATTTGCGAGGTTCACTAACATTGCCCCAGTGCGGGAGTTTACAAGCAGTATTAAAATCTTCTAGGTCCACGGTATATGATTTATCATAAAGATCAAATAAAATAGTGTGAGAATTGCGTGATGATGTAAATTTAAACCTTCTCACAAATGAATCAGTTAGATAGAGGTATTGTCGGCACTTATCTGACACGAAGCTCTCAAGATCAGCGTTACGCACATACGTGTCAAATTCATCCTTGATGCCTGCTTGGACCATGAACTCCTCTGACGGCCATTCACAAGGCCACACTTGAGCTTTCCTTGGTAGTTCATTGTCCGGCTCACGTATCGTGAGCCTTGATCCTTGGTTCCTTGGGGAACCACCTTGGTACATTTTCCTAAACATATTTCTTCCTCTGAAAAAATTTCTGAAATTTTTAGTGACTCAAAATAAAAGTGAACCAAACTCAACAAGATTTATAGCAACTACTCCTACAAGTACCTAGAGGCCATATCATGCACTAAAACTACTTTTGACCACATAAATTTGACATGCAAGCTCAAGAACAGGGTCACCTAAGCAGCAAAAATTTGCAATAAATAAAGCACTAGAACAAAAACTAATTGGACCATTGGAGGAGTCACATACCGAAGAACAATCCCCCAAAGCAGTTTTGTGAATGGAGCTTTGAGCTAGGAGATCGAAAATGGCAGCAAGATGAGCTAGAACTCGGGTTTGAGCTGGTGGATGATTTCTTCTGGAGGAAGAGAAGTGTGTGCATGCAAGAATAAGTAGAGGGGGCTCACATGGGGTCCACGAGGCAGGGGCGCGCCCTAGGGGGGTGGGCGCGCCCTGGACCCTTGTGGCCAGGTGGTGAGGCCCCTAGGTGTGTTCTCAGTGCCAAATATTCTAGAAAAAATCATATAAAATTTTCAGGGCATTTGGAGAACTTTTATTTTTGGGGTATTTTCTATTGCAAGGATAATTCAGAAAATAGAGAAAAAAAACTATTTTTGCTTTATTTAATCTAAATAACAGAAAGTAAAAAGGAGGGTACAGAGAGTTGTGCTTTATAACTTCATCCATCTCATGCTCATCAAAAAGGAATCCACTAACAAGGTTGATCAAGTCTTGTTAACAAACTCTTCTCGAATAACATGAAACCAGAGAATTTTCGAATAACACTAGGCTACCTCAACGGGGATATCCACATCCCCAACAATAGGAATATCATATTTCTTCTTGATAGTAGGCAGAGGAAATTCAAAACCTCCAATAGTAATCGTTGGAATTTTTCCAATAAAATTTATACTGTGGACTTGAGGTTGTTTCCTCGGGAAGTGTAATGTATGCTCATTACCATTAACATGAAAAGTGACATTGCCTTTGTTGCAATCAATAACAGCCCCAACAGTATTCAAAAAGGGTTTACCAAGAAGAATAGACATACTATCATCCTCGGGAATACCAAGAATAACAAAGTCTGTTAAAATAGTAACGTTTGCAACCACAACAGGCACATCCTCACAAAAACCGATAGGTATAGCAGTTGATTTATCAGACATTTGCAAAGATATTTCAGTAGGTGTCAACTTATTCAAATCAAGCTACGATATAAAGAGAGGGGCATAACACTAACACCGGCTCCAAGATCGCATAAAGCAGTTTTAACATAGTTTCTTTTAATGGAGCATGGTATAGGTGGTACTCCTGGATCTCCTAATTTCTTTGGTATTCCACCCTTAAAAGTATAATTAGCAAGCATGGTGGAAATTTCAGTTTTCGGTATCTTTTTTTTATTTGTAACAATATCTTTCATCTACTTAGCATAAGGATTCATTTTAAGCATATCAGTCAAACGCATACGCAAAAAGATAGGTCTAATCATTTCAGCAAAGCGCTCAAAATCCTCATCATCTTTTTTCTTGGATGGTTTAGGAGGAAAAGGCATGGGTTTATGGACCCATGGTTCTCTTTCTTTACCGTGCTTCCTAGCAACAAAGTCTCTTATCATAACATTGATTCTTTGATTGTAGGTTATCAAGATCAACAACAGGTTCAATCTCTACATCATTGTTATTGCTAGGTTGAGCATCAACATGAACATCATCATTAACATTATCACTAGGTTCATGTTCATTACCAGATTGTGTTTCAGCATCAGAAATAGAAATATCATTGGAATTCTCAGGTGTGTCAACAACTGGTTCACTAGAAGCATGCAAAGTCCTATCACTTTTCTTTTTCTTCTTCTTCGAAGAACTAGGTGCATCAACATTAATTCTCTGAGAATCTTGCTCAATTCTCTTAGGGTGGCCTTCAGGATACAAAGGTTCCTGAGTCATTTTACCCCCTCTAGTCACAACTCTAACAACATTATTATTTTTCTTATTATTTAATTCATTGAGCAAATCATTCTGAGCTTTAAGTACTTGTTCTACTTGAGTGGTAACCATAGAAGCATGTTTACTAATAAGTTTAAGTTCACCTTTAACTCTAGACATATAATCACTCAAGTTTCCAATCATATAAGCATTACGTTTCAATTATCTACCAACATAAGCATTGAAGTCTGCTTGTTTAACCATAAAATTATCAAACTCATCCAAGCATTGGCTAGCATACTTAGTAGATGGGATTTTACCCTTATCAAATCTATAGATAGAATTTACCTTTACTACCTGTGTCGGGTTATCAAGACCATGTATTTCTTCAATAGGTGGTAAATTCTTAACATCTTCAACTTTAATACCTTTTTCTTTCATAGATTTCTTTGCCTCTTGCATATCTTCAGGACTGAGAAATAGAATACCCCTTTTCTTAGGAGTTGGCTTAGGAGTTGGTTCAAGAATTGTCCAATCATTTTAATTACTCAACATATTATTCAATAGCAATTCAGCTTGATCGACAGTTCTTTCCCTAAAAACACAACCAGCACAACTATCCAGGTGGTCTCTGGAAGCATCAGTTAGTCCATTATAAAAGATATTAAGTATTTCATTTATCTTGAGAGGATGATCAGGCAAAGCATTAAGTAATCGGAGAAGCCTCCCCCAAACTTGTGGGAGACTCTCTTCTTCAATTTGCACAAAATTATATATTTCCCTTAAGACAGCTTGTTTCTTATGACCGGGGAAATATTTAGCAGAGAAGTAATAAATCATATCCTGGGGACTGCGCACACAACCAGGATTAAGAGAATTAAACCATGTTTTAGCATCACCCTTTAATGAGAAAGGAAATAACTTAAGGATAAAGTAATAGCGAGTTTTCTCATCATTAGTGAACAGGGTGGCTATATCATTTAATTTAGTAAGATGTGCCACAACAGTTTTGGATTCATAGCCATAAAAAGGATCAGATTCAACCAAAGTAATTAACTCAGGATCGACAGAAAAATCATAATCCTTATAAGAAATACAGATAGGTGAAGTAGCAAAAGCAGGGTCATGTTTCATCCTAGCATTCAAGGATTTTTCTTTCAGCTTAGCTAACAATTTCTTAAGATCATATCTATCATTGCAAGCTAAAATGTCTCTAGCAGTTTCTTCATCCATAACATAACCCTCAGGCACAATAGGCAATTCATATATAGGGGGAGAATCTTCATCATCACTTTCATCAATATTATCAGTTTCAATAATTTCATTCTCTCTAACCCTAGCAAGTTGTTCATCAAGAAATTCACCTAGTGGCACAATATTATCAAGCATAGAAGTAGTTTCATCATAAGCATCATGCAAAGCATAAGTGGCATCATCAATAACATGCGACATATTAGAATGAATAGCAGGAGTAGGTGTCGCAAGTTTACTCATAACAGAAGGTGAATCAAGTGCAGAGCTAGATGGCAGTTCCTTACCTCCCTTCATAGTTGAGGGATAAATCTTGGTTCTTTCATCTTTCAAGTTCTTCATAGTGATCAACATATATAAATCCCAAGTGACTCAAATAATAGAGCTATGCTCCCCGGCAACGGCGCCAGAAAATAGTCTTGATAACCTACAAGTATAGGAGATCGCAACAGTTTTCGAGGGTAGAGTATTCAACCCAAATTTATTGATTCGACACAAGGGGAGCCAAAGAATATTCTCAAGTATTAACAGTTGAGTTGTCAATTCAACCGCACCTGAAAGACTTAATATCTGCAGCAAAGTATTTAGTAGCAAAGTAATATGGAAGTAATGGTAACTGTGGCAAAAGTAACAGTATTGGTTTTGTAGTGATTATAACAGTAGCAACGGAAAAGTAACTAAGCAAAGACCAATATGTGAAAAGCTCGTAGGCATTGGATCAGAGATGGATAATTATGTCAGATGTGATTCCTCATACCACAGTTATAACATAGAGTGACACAGAACTAGCTCCAGTTCATCAATGTAATGTAGGCATGTATTCCGAATATAGTCATACGTGCTTATGGGAAAGAACTTGCATGACATCTTTTATCCTACCCTCCCGTGGCAGCGGGGTCCTACTGGAAACTAAGGGATATTAAGGCCTCCTTTTAATAGAGTACCGGAACAAAGCATTAGCACTTAGTGAATACATGAACTCCTCAAACTATAGTCATCACCGGGAGTGGTCCCGATTATTGTCACTTCGGGGTTACCGGATCATAACACATTGTAGGTGACTATTGACTTGCAAAATAGGATCCAGAACTCACATATATTTGTGAAAACATAATAGGTTCAGATCTGAAATCATGGCACTCGGGCCCTAGTGACAAGCATTAAGCATAGCAAAGTCATAGCAACATCAATCTCAAAACATAATGGATACTAGGGATCAAACCCTAACAAAACTAACTCGATTACATGATAAATCTCATCCAACCATCACCGTCCAGCAAGCCTACCATGGAATTACTCACACACGGCGGTGAGCATCATGAAATTGGTGATGGAGGAAGGTTGATGATGACGATGGAGACGGAGTCCCCTCTCCGGAGCCCCGAACAGACTCCAGATCAGCCCTCCCGAGAGAGATTAGGGCTTGGCGGCAGCTCCGTATCGTAAAACACGATGAATCCTTCTCTCTGATTTTTTCTCCCTGAATGTGAATATATAGAGTTGGAGTTGAGGTCGATGGAGCCTCAGGGGGCCCACGAGATAGGGGTCGCGCCCCCACCCTCATGGACAGGGTGTGGGCCCCCTGACGTTGACTATTTCGCTAGTATTTTTAATATATTACAAAAATATTCTCCGTGATGTTTCAGGCCATTCCGAGAACTTCTATTTCTGCACAAAAATAACACCATGGCAATTCTGCTGAAAACATTGTCAGTCCGGGTTAGTTCCATTCAAATCATGCAAGTTAGAGTCCAAAACAAGGTCAAAAGTGTTTGGAAAAGTAGATACAATGGAGACATATCATGGTGGGGAATGCGACTCCTTAACACGATGCCCGATTTGGATGCCGCAGTCGCGGGTGATGCTGGCTTTGCCATAACGCGATGGGGAGGTGTCGGCGGCTCCTACCCGACACGGCGAGGAGGCATCGCCGAACCTGCTTAACGCAACGAGGAGGCATCGCCGCCTCCTGCTAGGCACGGTAGCGCGGTGCGGATGGCCAGTCCTCCTTCAGGATGGTCGCTAGTGGCGAGGGTAGTGTTGGAGCACGGTAGCACAGGGATAGCTCCATCATCAGGTCCATTTATCACTAGAACTCCTCGCCCATTATTGCCATCTTTGTGAGAAGAAGCGGCTACTATGGTGGTGCCTGGTCCTCCCCGTCGTCGAAGGATATGACGATCTCCTCCTTGCCAGAGGAGGTAGCGGGTATGGATCCCGATGGACCTGATGTCTACTACACAACCTTCTTCTTGTAGACATTGTTGGGCCTGCAAGTGCAGAGGTTTTTAGGACAGTAGCAAATTTCCCTCAAGTGGATGACCTAAGGTCTATCAATCTGTGGGAGGCGTAGGATGAAGATGGTCTCTCTCAAACAACCCTGCAACCAAATAGCAAAGAGTCTCTTGTGTCCCCAACACACCCAATACAATGGTAAATTGTATAGGTGCACTAGTTCGGCGAAGAGATGGTGATACAAGTGCAATATGGATGGTAGATATAGGTTTTTGTAATCTGAACATATAAAAACAGCAGGGTAACTAATGATAAAAGTGAGCAAAAATGGTATTGCAATGCGTTGAAACAAGGCCTAGGGTTTATACTTTCACTAGTGCAAGTTCTCTCAACAATAATAACATAATTTGATCATATAACAATCCCTCAACATGCAACAAAGAGTCACTCCAAAGTCACTAATAGCGGAGAACAAACAAAGAGATTATTGTAGGGTACGAAACCACCTCAAAGTTATTCTTTCTGATCGATCTATTAAAGATTTCGTACTAGAATAACACCTTAAGGCACAAATCAACCAAAACCCTAATGTCACCTAGATACTCCAATGCCACCTCAAGTATCCGTAGGTATGATTATACGATATGCATCGCACAATCTCAGATTCATCTATTCAACCAACACAAAGAACTTCAAAGAGTGCCCCAAAGTTTCTACCAGAGAGTCAAGACGAAAACGTGTGCCAATCACTATGCATAAGTTCACGAGCTCATGGAACTCGCAGGATGATCACCAAAACATACATCAAGTGGATCACGTGATATCCCATTGTCACCACAGATAAGCACATGCAAGACATACATCAAGTGTTCTCAAATCCCTAAAGACTCAATCCGATAAGATAACTTCAAAGGGAAAACTCAATCCATTACAAGTGAGTAGAGGGGGAGAAACATCATAAGATCCAACTATAATAGCAAAGCTCACAATACATCAAGATCGTTCTGAATCAAGAACACGAGAGAGAGAGAGATCAAACACATAGCTACTGGTACATACCCTCAGCCCTGAGGGTGAACTACTCCCTCCTCGCCATGGAGAGCGCCGGGATGATGAAGATGGCCACCGGAGAGGGATTCCCCCCTCCGGCTGGGTGCCGGAACAGGTCTAGATTAGTTTTTGGTGGCTACAGAGGCTTGCGGCGGTGGAACTCCTTATCTAGGTTATTTCTGGAGGTTTCAGTATATATAAGAGGTGTTGGAGTCGGGAACAAGTCAGGGGGTCCCCGAGGCGGCCACGAGGTAGGGGGCGCGCCCCCACCCTCGTGGTGGCCTCGGGACTCTTCTGGCCCATCTCCGATACTCCGTGGGCTTCTTATGGTCCAAAAATTATCTCCGTGAAATTTCAGGTCAATTGGACTCCATTTGATTTTCCTTTTCTGTGATACTCAAAAACAAGAAAAAAATAGAAACTGGCACTCGGCTCTAGGTTAATAGGTTAGTCCCAAAAATCATATAAAATAGCATATAAATGCATATAAAACATCCAAGGTTGATAATATAATAGCATGGAACAATCAAAAATTATAGATACGTTGGAGACGTATCAGGACCCGGAGAGCTAGGGCGGCGGTGCCACGATCCGGATGGAGATCTGAAGCCGCCATCACCTACTGGTGTGGAGAACCAGCACTTCAACATGCTAGGGAGGTAGAGCTATCGCCAGCGACGAGGTGGAGTATTGGAGAGGCCTGGGAAGGAGGAGATGGTGGGAGCGAAGAGGATTGTAGAGTGGCGTGGACAGTGCCAGAGGCCTGCTTAAATAGGTCTGGCAGCCAGGAGAAGCGACTGGAAGCTGACTTCATTGCGGCGCAATGGCTGGAATAGGTTTCTCGGCCACCGCGTCTACATTAATTAAAGCAGCATCGCCCGCTCATCCTGTCGCGTAGTCGGTCTGATCGGCATCAATGCTAGCCCGCCAAGTCTACTCTAGAGCGGCGTTGATCGGTGATGACCGACAAGTATAGGAGATCAATCATAGTCCTTTCGATAAGTAAGAGTGTCGAATCCAATAAGGAGCGGAAGGAAATGATTGGTGGTTTTCAGGAAGGTATTCTCTGCAAGTGTTGTAAGTAGCGATAACATATAGTTTTGTAGCGATGTAATTCATAACAAGTAACAATAGTAACAATAGTGTAGCAAGGTGGCCCAATCCTTTTTATACCAAAAGACAAGCCGAAAGTACTTATAATGAGCAAAGCGTTCTCGAGGACACATGAGAATTCTTGTCTAATTACATTCATCATGTTTAGTTGGTTCGCGTTCACTACTTTGATAATTAG
>NC_041392.1:105658594-105682902 GCF_002162155.2 Triticum dicoccoides
CTAGGGTGTTGTTCTTACTTGAAGAAGTAACCCTCTTATGATTACCCCCTCTCGCAAGCATCCGCAGCTATGAAAGAAGAATTAAGATAAATCTAACCATAGCATGAAACATATGGATCCACATGAACCCCTTACGGAATAACACATAAACTAGGGTTTAAGCTTCACTCTTGCAACCATCATATACTTATCACTCCCTAATGCCTTCCCCTAGGCCCAAACATGGTGAAGTGTCATGTAGTCCATGTTTACATGACACCACTAAAGGAAGAACAACATACACATCATCAAAATATTGAACGAGCACCAACTTCAAATGATTACTTATACAAGACTTCTCCCATGTCATAAAAAACAAATGAAACTACTCACAAATCATGTTCATGTTCAAGATCAGAAGAGTATTGTATATGATTAAGGATCTAAACATATAATATTCCACTAAATAAACCAACTAGCATGAACTACAAAATGTAATCAACACTACTAGTAACCCACATGTATCAAACTGAGATTTTGAGACAAAGACTGAATACAAGAGATGAACTAGGGTTTGAAATGAGATAGTGCTGGTGAAGATGTTAATGAAGATTGGTCCTCCCACCATGAGAGGAACGTTGGTGATATCGACGGTTTCGATTTCCCTCTCCCGGGGGGAAGTATCCCCAGCGGAATTGCTTCACCGAAGAGGAAAAGTGCTCCTGCCCACTTTCCTCCTCGAGACAGCGGCGCTTCATTCCGAAAATCTTCCTCCTATTTTTCTAGGGCAAAAGGATTTATATAGCAGAAGGAGGGCACGAGAGGGCTGCTATGGGCCCCACAAGACATCAAGCCACACCCTGGGTGGGTGAGCGCACCTTGTTGTCTTGTGGAAAATAGATGGCCCCCCACTGGTGGTTCTTCGTTCTAGTACTTTTCTATATTCAATACAAAATCTTCATGAAATTTTAGGTCATTTGGAGCTCCGTAGAATAGCTATCTCTGTTATAGCTCTTTTAGATCGAGAATTCCAGCTGTTGGCAATTTCTCTCTTCATATAGATCTTGCAAACTAAAAGAGAAAATGCATTAAAATTGCATTATAAGGTGAAATAATGACCAAAGGCATTATAAATAATAGGAAGAAAACATGATGCAAAATGGACATATCAACCGGCAGAGATTGTGCGGCAACCGCTTCGTGCGGGAGGGTTTTTGGGGTGATTTGCTTTTTGGGTGGGCCATGCTTGTCAGATGCATCATTGCTGCGGTCCAGATGATCGTAAAGCCCCCTAGTTTGCTTCTGGTTTGCGGGAGAAACTACATCCGGACCGGCCAGCGGGCGGATACATGACCACGTCATATGGCAAAATATGTCCTATCCACGCGGTCTGGACGGAAGGAGATGGTTCGAGGGTCCGCATTGGAGATGTCCTAAGTATTGGAAGATGTTTCATAATTTTACCAAATCCTTTTTTTAACAGAGGAAAAAGATTTTAGTGGAACCGTACAAATTTATCTTTTTGTTGCACATCAACTCTCATAATCAACACATATTGACTGGTTAATCGCCCATAATATTCTCCTCTCATATTCAGTTTTTACTCTTTACTATACAGTTGTCTCCTCAACCGCTCCCGTCGTGTTCTCTTGGAACCTTATCTGAAGGAAATTTGCCATAGAGGCAATAATAAAGTTATTATTTATATTTCCTTATATCATGATAAATGTTTATTATTCATGCTAGAATTGTATTAACCGGAAACTTAGTACATGTGTGAATACATAGACAAATAGAGTGTCACTAGTATGCCTCTACTTGACTAGCTCGTTAATCAAAGATGGTTAAGTTTCCTAGCCATAGACATGAGTTGTCATTTGATCAATGGGATCACATCATTAGAGAATGATGTGATTGACTTGACCCATCCGTTATCTTAGCACGATGATCATTTAGTTTGTTGCTATTGCTTTCTTCATAACTTATCATGTTCCTATGACTATGAGATTATGCAACTCCCAAATACCGGAGGAACACTTAGTGTGCTATCAAACGTCACAACGTAACTGGGTGACTATAAATATGCTCTGCAGGTGTCTCCGATGGTATTTGTTGAGTTGGCATATATCGAGATTAGGATTTGTCACTCCGTGTATCGGAGAGGTATCTATGGGCCCTCTCGGTAATGCACATCACTATAAGCCTTGCAAGCAATGTGACTAATGAGTTAGTTACAGGATGTTGCATTACAGAACGAGTAAAGAGACTTGTCGGTAACGAGATTGAACTAGGTATTGAGATACCGACGATCGAATCTCGGGCAAGTAATATACCAGGAACAACGTATGTTGTTATGAGGTTTGACCGATAAAGATCTTCGTAGAATATGTAGGACCAATATGAGCATCCAGGTTCCGCTATTGGTTATTTACCGGAAGTGGGTCTCGGTCATGTCTACATAGTTCTCAAACCCATAGGGTCTGCACGCTTAACGTTCGATGACGATCGGTATTATGAGTTTATGTGTTTTGATGTACCGAAGGTAGTTCGGAGTCCCGGATATGATCATGGACATAACGAGGAGTGTTAAAATGGTCGAGACATAAAGATCGATATATTGGAAGGCTATGTTTGGACATCAGAATGGTTCCGGGTGAGTTCAAGCATTTACCAGAGTACCGGGGAGTTACCGAAACCCCCCGGGGAGTCATTGGGCCTTAATGGGCCTTAGTGGGAGAGAGGAGGAGGCAGCCAAGGTGGGGACGCCCCCCAAGCCCAATCCGAATTGGGGTGGGGGGGCGCCCCCCTTTTCCTTCTCCCTCTCTCCCCCTTCCTTCTTCTCCTACTCCTACTAGGAAAGGGGGAATCCTACTCCCACCGGGAGTAGGACTCCCCCCTTGGGCGCGCCATGAGAGTGTTGGCTCTCCCCTCCTCCACTCCTTTATATAAAGGGAGGGGGCACCCCATAGACACACAAGTTGACTGTTTTAGCCGTGTGTGATGCCCCCCTCCACAGATTTCCACCTCGGTCATATCGTTGTAGTGCTTAGACGAAGCCCTGCGTCGGTAACTTCATCATCACCGTCATCACGCCGTCGTGTTGACGAAACTCTCCCCCGACCTCAGTTGGATCTAGAGTTCATGGGACGTCACCGAGCTGAACGTGTGCAGATCGCGGAGGTGCCGTACCTTCGGTGCTAAGATCGGTCGGATCGTGAAGACGTACGACTACATCAACCGCGTTGTCATAACGCTTCCTCTTATGGTCTACGAGGGTACGTGGACAACGCTCTCCCCTCTCGTTGCTATGCATCACCTAGATGGATCTTGCGTATGCGTAGGATTTTTTTTGAAATTACTGCGTTCCTCATAGTGGTATCAGAACCAGGTCTATGCGTAGATGTTATATGCACAAGTAGAACACAAAGGACTTGTGGGCATGGGTATATACATATTGCTTGCCGTCAGTAGTTGATTCTTGATTCAGCGGTATTGTTGGATGAAGCGGCTCAGACCGACATTACGCGTACGCTTACGCGAGACTGGTTCTACCGACGTGCTTCGCACATAGGTGGCTAGTGGGTGTCTGTTTCTCCAACTTTAGTTGAACCGGATTCAATGAACATGGTTCTTTCTGAAGATCAGAAAGCAATCACTGTACCGCATTGTGGTTTTTGATGCGTAGGTAAGAACGGTTCTTGCTAAGCCCGTAGCAGTCACGTAAAACTAGCAACAACAAAGTAGATGACGTCTAAATTGTTTTTGGAGGGCATGTTGTGATGTGATATGGTCAAGACATGATTATATAAATTATTGTATGAGATGATCATGTTTTGTAACACAGTTATCGGCAACTGGCAGGAGCCATATGGTTGTCGCTTTATTGTATGAAATGCAATTGCCATGTAATTGCTTTACTTTAACACTAAGCGGTAGCGATAGTCATAGAAGCAATAGTTGGCGAGACGACAACGATGCTTCGATGGTGATCAAGGTGTCAAGCCGGTGACAATGGTGATCATGACGGTGCTCTGGAGATGGAGATCAAAGGCACGAGATGATGATGGCCATATCATATCACTTATATTTGATTGCATGTGATGTTTATCCTTTATGCATCTTATTTTGCTTAGTTCGACGGGAGCATTATAAGATGATCTCTCACTAAATTTCAAGGTACAAGTGTTCTCCCTGAGTATGCACCATTGCTACAGTTCGTCGTGCCGAGACACCACGTGATGATCGGGTGTGATAAGCTCTACGTTCACATACAACGGGTGCAAGCCAGTTTTGCACACCCAGAATACTCGGGTTAAACTTGACGAGCCTAAGATAGGCAGATATGGCCTCAAAACACTGAGACCGAAAGGTCGAGCGTGAATCATATAGTAGATATGATCAACATAGTGATGTTCACCATTAAAAACTACTCCATCTCATGTGATGATCAGACATGGTTTAGTTGATATGGATCACGTGATCACTTAGATGATTAGAGGGATGTCTATTTAAGTGGTATTTCTTAAGTAATATGATTAATTAAACTTTAATTTATCATGAATTTAGTACCTGGTAGTATTTTGCATGTCTTTGTTGTTGTAGATAGACTAGTAAATGCGCACGTGCAACGCACTTTAATATTTAGGCGACATATTAATTGCACGTGGATATTAGGTATGCTATTATCTGTGTATTAATCATGTGATTAGTGCAATATTTGGTATGATATTAATTGCATGTTAAACACATTTAACGCTTGCCATTGGAGCAGTTTAGGTCGTTGGATTGACTTAGTCTGATGGCCGAGATCAATTGGATCTACCCCTTTGGGTCTTTTTATATTGGTATAGATGACACGTGCTGTTGTTCCGTTGAATTTTAATGCGTTCCTAGAGAAAGCTAAGTTGAAAGATGATGGTAGCAACTACACGGACTGGGTCCATAACTTGAGGATTATCCTCATTGCTGCACGAAAGAATTACGTCCTGCAAGCACCGCTAGGTGAAAAACTAGTTGCAGGAGCAATGCCAGATGTTATGAATGTCTGGCAGAGCAAAGCTGATGACTACTCGATAGTTCAGTGTGCCATGCTTTACGGCTCAGAACCGGGACTTCAACGACGTTTTGAACATCATGGAGCATATGTCATATGAGATGTTCCAGGAGTTGAAGTTAATATTTCAAGCAAATGCTCGGATTGAGAGATATGAAGTCTTCAATAAGTTCTACAACTATAAAATGGAGGAGAATAGTTCTGTTAGTGAACATATACTCAGAATGTTTGGGTACCACAATCACTTGACTCAGCTGGGAGTTAATCTTCCTGATGATAGTGTCATTGACAGAGTTCTTCAATCACTGCCACCAAGCTACAAGAGCTTCGTGATGAACTATAATATGCAAGGGATGGATAAGACAATTTCTGAGCTCTTCGCAATGCAAAAGGCTGCAGAGGTAGAAATCAAGAAGGAGCATCAAGTGTTGATGGTCAACAAGGCCACCAGTTTCAAGAAGAAGGGCAAAGGGAAGAAGGGGAACTTTAAGAAGAACAACAAGCAAGTTGCTGATCAAGTGAAGAAGCGCAAGTCTGGACCTAAGCCTGAGTGCTTCTACTGCAAAGGGGCTTGTCACTGGAAGCGGAACTGCCCCAAATATTTGGCGGATAAGAAGGGAGGCAAACTAAAAGGTATATTTGATATACATGTTATTGATGTGTACCTTACTAATGCTCGCAGTAACGCCTGGGTATTTGATACTGGTTTTGTTGCTAATATTTGCAACTCGAAACAGGGGCTACGGATTAAGCGAAGATTGGCTAAGGACTAGGCGACGATGCGCATGGGAAATGGTTCCAAAGTCGATTTGATCGCCGTCGGCACGCTACCTCTACATCTACCTTCAGGATTAGTATTAGACCTGAATAATTGTAATTTGGTGCCAGTGTTAAGCATGAACATTATATCTGGATCTTCTTTGATGCGTGACGGTTATTCATTTAAGTCAGAAAATAATGGTTTTTCTATTTATATGAGTAATATCTTTTATGTTCTTGCACCCTTGATGAGTGGTCTATTTTTACTAAATTTCAATAGTAGTGATATACATATTCATAGTATTGAAGCCAAAAGATATAAGTTTAATAATGATAGTGCAACTTATTTGTGGCACTGCCATTTAGGTCATATTGGTGTAAAGCGCATGAAGAAACTCCATGCTAATGGACTTTTGGAATCACTTGATTATGAATCACTTGATGCTTGCGAACCATGCCTCATGGGCAAGATGACTAAGACTCCGTTCTCTGGAACAATGGAACGAGCAATAGACTTATTGAAAATAATACATACTGATGTATGCAGTCCGGTGAGTGTTGATGCTCGTGGTGGGTATCGTTATTTTCTGACCTTCACTGATGATTTGAGCAAATATGGGTATATCTACTTGATGAAACATAAGTCTGAAACATTTGAAAAGTTCAAAGAATTTCAGGGTGAAGTGGAAAATCATCTTAACAAGAAAATTAAGTTTCTATGATCTGATCGTGGAGGTGAATATTTGAGTTATGAGTTTGGTCTTCATTTGAAACAATGCGGAATAGTTTCGCAACTCACGCCACCTGGAACACCACAGCGTAATGGTGTGTCCGAATGTCGTAACCAAACTTTATTAGATATGGTGCGATCTATGATGTCTCTTACTGATTTACCACTATCATTTTGGTGTTATGCTTTAGAGACGTTGCATTCACGTTAAATAGGGCACCATCGAAATCCAGTGAGACGACACCTTATGAACTATGGTTTTGCAAGAAACCCAAGGTGTCGTTTCTTAAAGTTTGGGGCTGCGATGCTTATGTGAAAAAGTTCAACCTGTAGCTCGAAACCAGATGGAGAAATGTGTCTTCATAGGATACCCAAAGGAGACTGTTGGGTACACCTTCTATTACAGATCCGAAGGCAAGATATTCGTTGCTAAGAATGGATCCTTTCTAGAAAAGGAGTTTCCCTTGAAAGAAGTGAGTGGGAGGAAAGTAGAACTTGATGAGGTAACTGTACCTGCTCCCGAGTTGGAAAGTAGTAGCTCACAGAAGTCAGTTCCAGTGATTCCTACAAAAACTAGTGAGGAAGCTAATGATGATGATCATGAAACTTCTGATCAAGTTACTACCGAACCTCGTAGGTCAACCAGAGTGAGATCCACACCAGAGTGGTACGGTAATCCTGTTCTGGAGGTCATGTTACTTCACCATGACGAACCTACGAACTATGAAGAAGTGATGATGAGCCCAGATTCTGCAAAATGGCTTGAGGCCATGAAATCTAAGATGGGATCCATGTATGAGAACAAAGTGTGGACTTTGGTTGACTTGCCCGATGATCGGCAAGCCATAGAGAATAAATGGATCTTCAAGAAGAAGACTGATGCTGACGGTAATGTTATTGTCTACAAAGCTCGTCTTGTTGGAAAAGGTTTTCGACAAGTTCATGGAGTTGACTATGATGAGACCTTCTCACCCTTAGCGATGCTTAAGTCTATCCGAATCATGTTAGCAATTGCCGCATTTTATGATTATGAAATTTGGCAAATGGATGTCAAAACTGCATTCCTTAATGGATATCTTAAAGAAGAGTTGTATATGATGCAACCAGAAGGTTTTGTCGATCCAAAAGGTGCTAACAAAGTGTGCAAGCTCCAGGGATCCATTTATGGACTGGTGCAAGCCTCTCAGAGTTGGAATATACGCTTTGATAGTGTGATCAAATCATATGGTTTTATACAGACTTTTGGAGAAGCATGTATTTACAAGAAAGTGAGTGGAAGCTCTGTAGCATTTCTGATATTATATGTATATGACATATTGTTGATTGGAAATGATACTGAATTTTTGAATAGCATAAAAGGATACTTGAATAAGAATTTTTCAATGGAAGACCTCAGTGAAGTTGCTTATATATTAGGCATCAAGATCTATAGAGATAGATCAAGACACTTAATTGGACTTTCACAAAGCACATACCTTGATAAAGTTTTGAAGAAGTTCAAAATGGATTAAGCAAAGAAAGGGTTCTTTCCTGTTTTACAAGGTGTGAAATTGAGTCAAACTCAATGCCCGGCCACTGCAGAAGATAGAGAGAAAATGAAAGTCATTCCCTATGCTTCAGCCATAGGTTCTATCATGTATGCAATGCTGTGTACCAGACCTGATGTGTGCCTTGCTATAAGTCTAGCAGGGAGGTACCAAAGTAATCCAGGAGTGGATCACTGGACAGCGGTCAAGAACATCCTGAAATACTTGAAAAGGACTAAGGATATGTTTCTTGTTTATGGAGGTGACAAAGAGCTCATCGTAAACGGTTACGTCGATGCAAGCTTTGACACTGATCCGGATGACTCTAAGTCACAAACCGGATACATATTTTTTATTGAATGGTGGAGCTGTCAGTTGGTGCAGTTCCAAGCAGAGCGTCGTGGCGGGATCTACGTGTGAAGCGGAGTACATATTTGCTTCGGAAGCAGCAAATGAAGGAGTCTGGATGAAGGAGTTCATATCCGATCTAGGTGTCATACCTAGTGCATCGGGTCCAATGAAAATCTTTTGTGACAATACTAGTGCAATTGCCTTGGCAAAGGAATCCAGATTTCACAAGAGAACTAAGCACATCAAGAGACGCTTCAATTCCATCCACGACCAAGTCAAGGAGGGAGACATGGAGATTTGCAAGATACATACGGATCAGAATGTTGAAGACCTATTGAATAAGCCTCTCTCACGAGCAAAACATGATCAGCACCAAGACTCCATGGGTGTTAGAATCATTACACTGTAATCTAGATTATTGACTCTAGTGCAAGTGGGAGACTGAACGAAATATGCCCTAGAGGCAATAATAAAGTTGTTATTTATATTTCCTTATATCATGATAAATGCTTATTATTCATGCTAGAATTGTATTAACCGAAAACTTAGTACATGTGTGAATACATAGACAAACAGAGTGTCACTAGTATGCCTCTACTTGACTAGCTCGTTAATCAAAGATGGTTAAGTTTCCTAGCCATAGACATGAGTTGTCATTTGATGAACGGGATCACATCATTAGAGAATGATGTGATTGACTTGACCTATCCATTAGCTTAGCACGATGATCGTTTAGTTTGTTGCTATTGCTTTCTTCATAACTTATACATGTTCCTATGACTATGAGATTATGCAACTCCCGAATACCGGAGGAACACTTAGTGTGCTATCAAATGTCACAACGTAACTGGGTGTCTATAAAGATGCTCTACAGGTGTCTCCGATGGTATTTGTTGAGTTGGCATAGATCGAGATTAGGATTTGTCACTCCGTGTATCGGAGAGGTATCTCTGGGCCCTCTCGGTAATGCACATCACTATAAGCCTTGCAAGCAATGTGACTAATGGGTTAGTTAGGGGATGTTGCATTACGGAACGAGTAAAGAGACTTGCCAATAACGAGATTGAAATAGGTATTGAGATACCGACGATCGAATCTCGGGAAAGTAACATACCGATGACAAAGGGAACAACGTATGTTGTTATGCGGTTTGACCGATAAAGATCTTCGTAGAATATGTAGGAACCAATATGAGCATCCAGGTTCCGCTATTGGTTATTGACCGGAAGTGAGTCTCGGTCATGTCTACATAGTTCTCGAACCCGTAGGGTCCGCACACTTAACGTTCACTGACGATCGGTATTATGAGTTTATGTGTTTTGATGTACCGAAGGTAGTTCGGAGTCCCGGATATGATCACGGACATGACGAGGAGTCTTGAAATGGTCGAGATATAAAGATCGATATATTGGAAGGCTATGTTTGGACATTAGAATGGTTCTGGGTGAGTTCGGGCACTTACCGGAGTACCAGGGAGTTACCGCCCCCCCCTCGAGTCATTGGGCCTTAATGGGCCTTATTGGGAGAGAGGAGGAGACGGCCAAGGTGGGGGCGCCCCCCCCCCCAAGCCCAATCCGAATTGGAGTGGGGGGCGGCCCCCCTTTTCCTTCTCCCTCTCCCCCCCCTTCCTTCTTCTCCTACTACTACTAGGAAAGGGGGAATCCTACTCCCATCGGGAGGAGGACACCCCCCCTTGGGCGCGCCATGAGAGGGCCGGCCCTCCCCTCCTACACTCCTTTATATACAGGGAGGGGGCACCCCATAGACACACAAGTTGATTGTTTTAGCCGTGTGCGGTGCCCCCCTCCACAGATTTCCACCTCGGTCATATCGTTGTAGTGCTTAGGCAAAGCCCTGCGTCGGTAACTTCATCATCACCGTCGTCATGCCGTCATGCTGATGAAACACTCCCTCGACCTCAGCTGGATCTAGAGTTCGTTGGACGTCACGGAGCTAAACGTGTGCAGGTCGTGGAGGTGTCGTACCTTCGGTGCTAGGATCGGTCGGATCGTCAAGACGTACGACTACATCAACCGCGTTGCCATAACGCTTCCGCTTATGGTCTACAAGGGTACATGGACAACACTCTCCCCTCTTGTTGCTATGCATCACCTTGATGGATCTTGCATGTGCGTAGGAATTTTTTTGAAATTACTACGTTCCCCAACATTATCCTCCCCGTACCACTTGTTGGCAAGCAACACGCACCCCCCACACGCTCGGTATGCCATCACACAATTCCTTACTTATAAATTGTGAAAATATAAATTGAAAATTTGATTTTACCTACTATTTATTGCAAACACTAAGAGCTTTTAATCAAATATTGGGATTTTGTTGAATCACGTGGCAATACTCTAGTTTAAGAAACTCTCATCACACGAGCCCGCTGAGTTTAGAACCTCCAACCCCTCCCGTGTCGCCCTCCCCGTGGGCAACCTAGTAGCGCGCCAACACCGCCTAGGGCTCCATTTCCCCGCTGCCACTTCCCTCGCCGCCGTCGGCGAGTGCCACTCGGCAAAGCCCTTGTGGTGTTGGCGGCAACAGGATCTCCTCCCAAAGCGCGTGGGATGGGGCGTGGGGCCTCCTCTCTTCAGCACGGTGGGGCGTCGCTGCTTCCCCTTCCCTCGGCACCTTCCCATGACATGCTCACCAGCAGGCATCCCATCGCCCGGTGGCTCTAATGAGCCCTCGGAGTGGACGCTAGCCTTGGTGGCAGTTTTGGGAGGCGGTTGGGTTGGGGGTGGTCGACGGGCCCGTGGGACAGTGTTGGTGATGCAGCTGGTGGCCTAGCTACGCCAGTAAGGTGTGGCAGGTGTGCCTGGCGCACTAACCAGGATGTGGAGGTGCTTGGTGATGTGTTGGTTTGGCGCTAGCAATCTTCGTCCACCATGTCATCTTGCTGCTGATTGTTGACCTCTTCGATATGGCTGCTGACACGTTTTGGTTTTCCCCGTCAGAGATATATACGGATTGGTGAATGTCGCCCTGGATATCTAGATCGGAAAGGCTCCGATCGCGCGCGCTCATATTATCAGCCAACACGGCTTCAAAAGGGCGTGACGCGAAGCTTCGCTTTCTTTATTAAGTCATGGGACATGTCTAAGTCAAGATTCCCAAGGCACTGATAGAGGTGGAGAAAGGCATGACAGCTGCGATTGGAGGTCTTGAAACATTGGCGGAAAGATGTACTGGATGCGATGAAGATTGTGTGCTAGGTGTTTGGTGACTTGCAACAGCGGCCTTGGCAAGCGGGGGTGGCATCACTGGAGGACTGCAATTTTGGTGGTGCTCCTCGATTACCGAGTCTCGATTCCCAAGGTGAAAACCCAAGGGTTTGCCTTCATTAGTTGTACCTGGCAATGGCCTTTTTGAAGGCATTGTTTTTGGGTGAACTCAGACTTTCTCCAGGGTGAAAACTCAAGATCTTCGATTGGGCAATGACAACGCTTGTGCATTGTTTCCTTCTTGGAGGTGTTTCTTTTGGAGAACCTCTTTTATAAGCTGGGTGTTGTCTTTGGAGGTGGTTATAGTGTTGCTGTTGCTAGTGACCGATCATCGTGGCGGGGCTTTTCTTTTCTTTTCTTTTTTGGCTGTGCGTATCCTTTTTGTTTTTGGACATCTTGTTGGTACAAAGGCCGGGTGTGTAGCGACCAGACCTCAAACAGTCTGATCTCTGTGCTCCGGTGTCATCCCTGGATCAGTAATGCTGACACCACACAGTACTCGGAGGATTTATAGCAGAGTAGCAATCACACACTTATTACATCGAATGTCTCCATAGAGAACTTATTACAATAAATATGGCTTAAGGCCATCTAATAACGATAACAGCGGAAGGCTTGGAAGATAAGTGAGTCCATCAACTCCAATGGCATCACTGAGTATAGAACCACGACCTAAAAACTCCTTAATCATCGTCTGAAAAGTCTGCAACATTAACGTTGCAGCCCGAAAACGGGTCAGCACATGGAATATGCTAGCAAGGTAACACATAGAGAGTAATGGAATGAAACAGCTATACTATATGCATATTTGGCTGGTGGAAAGTTTTATGGTTACAGTTTTGCGTAAAGCCAATTTTTCCCTACTTCAAAGGAATGAAATTTAATTACTATCATGGTGGTTGTTAAACATTGAGAATGGTTGATAGCATTCTCAATCCCAATTAAGCATCATCATTAAACATGACCCAACAAAATTAATTTAGAGTAACATGTTGAGATTCAAATGAAAATCCAAGTACTAGATACTCAAGATGTCCATAACCGGGGACACGGCTAACCATGATTAGTTTATTACACTCTGCCGAGGTTTGCGCACTTTTCCCCACAAGACTCGATCGCCTTCGTTTGGTTTCTCACACTACACGGTGTTTGAGAAACGGATGACCGAGACATAGTCTTTCAGAAGCGCTAGCACCTTACGTTCGGGTAGACCGTACCACCTACATCCCCTACATCTGCTAGTCTACCACTGTAAGAGTTCGCACGACTTAGTCAACTATGCTAGAGCACATAATAGCTTGTGGCTGCACACGGAAGTTTCTAGTATGAATAGTCTCATGATCCCTTTGAGCCTGGATGGCGGTCCAAAAGAAAACAGGCAAGTCCTGGAATACCCAGGTCCTCAATCCACCCAGATGTGTGTTTAAGTTGCCACCTTAGATAAACCATTAATTAACAATCTCACATATGTCATGGATATCACTCACCCAATCGACGTCTACTAGCATAGCATGGCATAATAAGGAAACGTAGAAGTAACTCCCAAAGATTTGATAGTAACAGGTAATAGGTACTACCTCATCTACTTCCCATCCTACAATTTAATTAGATCCTAATCATGCAATGTGTGAGGATTGATCTAATGCAATAAAACTGGGTAGTAGAAAAGGTATGATCAAAGTGTTACTTGCCTTGCTGATGATCCGCGAAACCTAACGATTCGAACTAACAGGCGGCGCACTCCGGGTACTCTATCGCAGACAAACAAACAAGCATACAATAAGTACTCATCTAATGCACGGGTAAAACTCAAATAAGAGATCTAACCAGAAGGTTCAACTTAAGAACTCCGGTTGGCAAAAAGAATCAAACCGAACGAAGCAACGAAAGACAAACGGCGAAAGAAAACAACTTCGTTCTACTAATCTGGATCTAGGGCAAATTTTACAGTAACAAAAACTTGTTTAAGTTGGTTAAACGGATAGAGGGTTTCGAGACGAAACTCTAGGCGCTCGAATCGCCTGATTCCGATAAACGAGCGATCAGGAATTTAATCCGAGAAAAAGAAAAATCGGATCAGGAATCGCGATCAGAAAAATCGCGGATTTAATCCGAGAAAAAGAAAAACGACGAACGCCGAATTTTTTTTTTCTCTTTTTTCGGCACGGAAAACAAGGCGCGACGAACCTCGGGCGGCGGGATCGTCGGCGGCGGCTCCGGCGGCGCGCGCGGAATGAGGCGGGGCTGATGGGCTGGGGCGGCTCGGGGCGGCGGTATTTAAAGGCTGCCCCGGGCGGTGTCCCACTCGGGTACGGCCCGAAGTCGGTTTTTTTTAATTATTTTGCTCGGAAGAAAAATAAAAAGAAATACTAAAAGGACTCCAAAAATTCCGAAATAAATTTTCTCGAGCTTCTAAAATCAAGCCGCACAAGGTGAACATTTATTTGGGCCCAAAATGCAATTTTTAAAAATGCACTTTTTTCCTAAATTCAAATAAAACACCGAAAAACTCCGAAATAAAATCTTATTTGATTTTATTATTAAATCCTCAATATTTCTTTATTTTGGGAAAGTCATTTTATTCCCTCTCTCATATTTTTGTAATAGAAATAATTGATGATAAAATAAATAAAATCAAATGATCCTATTCTCAAAATTTGAGAGAACTCAAATATGAAAATAACAAAATCCCCAACTCTCTCTGTGGGTCATTGAGTTGCGTAGAATTTCTAGGATCAACCAAAATGCAAAATAAAATATGATATGCATGATGATCTAATGTATAACATTCCAAATTGAAAATTTGGGATGTTACAAACCTACCCCCCTTAAGATGAATCTCGCCCTCGAGATTCGGGTTGGCTAGAAAATAGGTGAGGGTGGTCTTTGAGCAAATCTTCCTCTCGCTCCCAGGTGGCTTCATCCTCCGTGTGGTGGCTCCACTGAACTTTGCAAAACTTGATAACCTTGCTGCGAGTAACTCGGCTGGCAAACTCGAATTAAATATATTTTTATATGTTGCTTGGGTTGCCGTGTGTGCAAAACCACTGCTTAATTTTAAGGCTAAGATTATAGGTTTAAATATGTTAAAAACACTATTCATAAAATAAATAAATAAAAATAGCGGGATTCAACTACAAAACCGATGTCAGATTTTTTTACCATGGAAAAATCAAATGTTTATTTATGGCAATTTGTATTTGCCAGGGTAGCAAGTTTAGTTTGTAGGTATGAAAAATCTGGTTCAGTTCATTTTTTTTGCCTGGAATTTGTCGTGCTTGTAAACATAATTTGTCATCCTCGCGCGTGAGACTTCTTTAACTGAGAAACGTGGAACACATCATGTACTCCTGACAATCCTTCGGGTAATTCCAACTTGTAGGCCACTTCTTCCATACGCTCCAAAACTCGATATGGTCCTACAAATCGTGGCGCTAATTTTCCCTTAACTCCAAAACGCTTTGTTCCCCGAAGTGGAGATACTCGAAGATAAGCTCTGTCTCCGACTTCGTAAATTGTCTCCTTGCGTTTAGAATCTAGATAACTTTTCTGTCTGGACTGGGCTATCCTGAGCCTATCGCGAATCAATTTCACCTTCTGCTCAGACTCTTTAATCAAGTCAGGACCAAACAACTGGCTGTCTCCAACTTCATCCCATGATAACGGTGTCCTGCACCTCCTTCCGTACAAAGCTTTGAAAGGGGCCATCTTCAAACTGGTTTGGTAACTGTTGCTGTAAGAGAACTCTGCATATGGCAAATTATCGTCCCAACTAGATCCATAATCTAGCGCACAAGCTCTCAGCATATCCTTCAAAATCTGATTGACTCTCTCGGTCTTTCCATCTATCTATGGATGAAAAGTTGTACTGAATTCTAGCCTGGTACCCAAAGTTTCGTGCAACTGCTTCCAGAACTTTGAGGTAAACTGGGTTCCTCTATCTGATACGATACTCCTCGGAACTCCATGCAGACATACGATCCTGGTCATGTATATCTTTGCCAACTTAGCACTGGTATAAGTGGTCTTTACTGGGATGAAATGAGCTACCTTCGTCAATCGATCAACTACAACCCAAATCGAGTCATAGCCTGAACGAGTCCTGGGCAATCCCGTGATAAATTCCATGCCTAGCTTATCCCACTTCCATTCGGGTATCGACAATGGTTGTAACAATCCTGCTGGCTTCTGATGCTCTGCCTTTACTCTCTGACATACATCATAAACTGCTACATACTCCGCTATATCCTTCTTCATTCCGGTCCACCAGAAAATATCCTTCAACTCCAGATACATCTTGGTATTTCCTGGGTGAATTGAATACGGTGAGTCGTGTGCCTCTTGCAAAATCAACTTCCTGATCTCCGGGTCATTGGGCACATAAAAACGGTCTTCAAACCATAGGGTGTCGTGCTCATCCTCACGAAATCCTTTAGCTTTTCCTTTGCTCAGTTTCTCCTTTATAGCGGCAATCTCTTTGTCAGCTTTCTGAGCTTCCCTGATTTTATCCATCAAGGTTGACTGAATCTCTAATGCTGCTACATAGCCTCTCGGAACTATTTCCAAACATAGTTCACGAAGATTTTTTGCTAACTCCTTGGGTATTTCTCCCGTCATTAACGTACTGACATGGCTCTTGCGGCTTAATGCGTCTGCTACTACATTAGCCTTTCCGGGGTGATAATGCAATTTCATATCGTAATCCTTGATAAGCTCCAACCATCTCCTTTGTCTGAGATTTAACTCCTTCTGGGTGAAAATGTACTTCAAACTCTTATGATCCGTGTACACCTCACAATGATTTCCAATGAGAAAATGTCTCCATGTCTTCAATGCACGCACTACGGCTGCTAACTCCAAATCATGCATGGCATAATTCAACTCATGAGGTTTCAGTTGTCTTGAGGCATATGAAACAACTCTCCTTTCCTGCATAAGCACTGCTCCAAGTCCTTGACATGAAGCGTCGCAATACACCTCATAATCCTTGGTCTGGTCTGGAAAAATCAACACTGGTGAGGTAACCAAACGTTTCTTCAACTCCTGGAAACTAGCTTCACATTCCTCTGTCCATATGAACTCGGTATCTTTCTTTAATAACTCCGTCATAGGCTTCGCAAATCTTTGAGAAATTCTCAATAAATCTCCGATAGTATCCTGCGAGTCCAAGAAAACTCCGGATCTCTCCAACTATTGTTGGGGCTTCCCACTTGGTCACGGTTTCAACTTTAGTGGGATCTACTGCTATACCTTCTCCTGATATAACGTGTCCGAGGAATCCTACTTCCTTCAACCAAAACTCACATTTGCTGAACTTGGCATATAATTGATGTTCTCTGAGCTTTCCAAGTACCAAACGCAAATGCTCCTTATGCTCCTCTTCATTCTTCGAATAAACCAGGATATCATCAATGAACACTACGGCGAACTTATCCAAAAACTCCATAAACACTTTGTTCATCATGTTCATAAAATAGGCAGGTGCGTTAGTCAGACCAAATGACATAACGGTATACTCGTACAGCCCATACTTGGTGGTAAAAGCTGTCTTAGGAATATCCTGTTCTCGAATCTTCAACTGGTGGTATCCTGATCGCAGATCAATCTTGGAAAATACCTTAGCTCCTTACAATCGATCAAACAGATCGTTGATCATTGGTAGTGGGTACTTGTTCTTGATCGTTACTTCATTCGATCCTCGATAATCAACAACCATCCTTAATGATCCATCCTTCTTCTCCACTAGAAGTACTGGCGATCCCCAAGGTGAAGAACTTGGGCGAATATATCCCTTATCCAGTAACTCTTTAATCTGCTTCTTAATTTCCACCAAATCCTTTGTTGACATCCTATATGGTCTCTTTGATATTGGACCTGTGCCTGGCAATAGCTCAATAAAAAACTCAATATCTCTACCCGGTGGCATGCCTGGCAACTCCTTTGGAAATACATCGGGGAAATCCCTTACCACTGGTACTTCCTCCTGCATAACTCCTGTTAGGCAGTTTACTTAAGTCCTCTTTGGCACATGCCGGGATACATACTTGATCCTTCTCCCTTCTGGGGTGGTAAGCAAAATTTTCTTACTAGCACATTCAATATTCCCTTCATACTTTGATAACCAATCCATGCCTAATATCACATCCAATCCTTGAGATTACAATACTATTAGGTCTGAGGGAAAAACATAGTTACCAATCCTTAATGGTAACCGATCACACCATAGACTAGCCACATACTCTGCTCCGGGCGAGGTTACTAACATGGGTGACCTAAGGGCTTGGGTTGGTAGGTTATACTTATCCACAAATCCCCTTGAGATGTATGAATGCGATGCGCCAGTATCAAAAAGAACGAGTGCAGTAAATGACTTAACCAAAAACTTACCTATTACTGTATCGGGCTGAGCTTCAACCTCCTCCACGCTAACGTGGTTCACCTGTCCCCTGTTAAAAGGGTTCGGCTTCTTCCCTGAACTTCCATTGCCATTTTGGCCTTCAGGACATTCATTGGCATAATGTCCGGTCTTCGAACACTTAAAACAAGTGACTTGGCTTAGGTCCTTCTTGGCTGGGGTTGAGGGGTTGGTGCGGTTCTGGCCGTTGCTTCCTCCATTGCCATTACCATTCTTGGTGCCATTGTGATTGTGCGAGCTACCTCCTCCATGGGTATGCTGAAAATGTCCTCCCGGTCTAGGGGTAAAACGTGGCTTCTGCTAAGCTCCTGAAGTGTACTTTCCTTGTCCATACTTCCTCTTGCGATTCTCAATCTGCTGCTGCTTCCCTTCAATCATAAGAGCACGATCTACCAACTCCGGGTACTTATTGAAGGTTGCTACCATCAACTGCATGCTCAACTCATCATTCAGTCCTTCCAGAAACTTCTCCTGCTTAGCTGCATCCGTAGCGACGTCATCTGGGGCATAACGTGCTAGCTTACTAAATTCCTCCACATACTGGCCAACTGTCCGTCCTCCTTGGCGCAAGTTGTGAAACTCACGCTTCTTCATGGCCATAGCTCCTGCTGAAACATGGGCAGTACGAAAAGCCTGCTAAAACTGGTCCCATGTGACAGTGTCTACAGGGAAAGTGGCTATGAAGTTCTCCCACCATGATGCTGCGGGTCCTTCTAACTGATGTGCGACAAACTTCACCTTCTCCGCATCTATGCATCCTGCTGTGGTCAACTCCCTAGCTGTCTTGCGGAGCCAATCGTCCACTACTATCGGCTCGGTGCTACTGGAAAACAACGGCGGATTTAGCCTAAGAAAACGGGCTAAGTGGTCAACAGGTGGTGGTGGTGGTGGTGGGTTGTTGTTGTTCCCCTGGTTCTGATTCTGGACTAGCAATTGCATCAATGTGTTCTGCTGCTGGATCAACTGGGTGAGCTCCGGTGGAAAGGCAAATCCGGGGTCACGTCTCGGAGGCATCTGAGGGTTTAGAAAAGATGAAATATAAGAATAGAGGGGGTCTAAAGAGAAAACACTACCCATATGCACATGAGGCAAAACAAACAATTCACTTCAATCAATCAAACAAGGGCATACCATCGATCTAACTATCGCAAAAGTGCCCGGACTACTATATTTACATGGTGGACTACTACTACTAATGAGGTGGTCTACTAGAAATATTCTACGGTCATTGACTCCATGATATCTGCTCCAGCTTCATCAACATAGTCATCATCGCTACTATCTGGTTCCGAGTCGGTGCCGTCGATGATGATGTAGTCTTCCGGGTTAATCTCCTTGGGTTCTTCGTCTTCATCTACTGGCGTAGGGTCTCCCATAAATATTCCAATCTTCTTGATCAGGTCGTCATTCTTCTCCACCAATACTTCAATTTTCTCTTCATAATCTTCACGTGTAGCCTTGAGTTCTTCCTCCAGTTCCTTGATTCTAGTCTTAGCCTTCTTCAGATCTATCATGTCGGTGCACATCTGGTTCTCCTGTCGTCGAATGTGCTGGTTTAGCTCCTGGATAAAAGTTGCGATTGATCTATCCTTCCTGGTACTGATCATCTCCCAGTGTTCATCTCGGCGCCCACAAATCTGGTAGATAGTATCCTTGAGATCCTTGCGCTAGACTTCTCCAATGCGTCCCATGGCGATGTGAGCTGCCATGCTCTTTCCTAGACTCCAAGTTGGTGCATCAAAAGAAAACTCTATGGGCTCAGTGACTGGCATGAACGTCCTTCCTGGAACTTGAACTTGAATCATCCAGCGCTCTTCTTCAGGTAAAGTGGCGTTGTAGGTTCCCGTGAGGCTAGGTACTCCTATGTTCAGGTATCTAGTGACTTCCTTCAAGTGACGTCCAAAGGGTGTATCTTCATCTGGTTGCGTGAACTTGTTCCTTGCATCCTCCATCCTAAAGAGTAGAAAAGATGAGAGGTCAGAAGAGAAGAGAGTGAATAGTGATCTAGGTCTTTAGCTTAGTGGTCGTGTCCTACAGTTAGCGTGTGCTCTGATACCATCTCTGTAGCGACCAAACCTCAAACAGTCTGATCTCTGTGCTCCGGTGTCATCCCTGGATCAGTAATGCCGACACCACACAGTACTTGGAGGATTTATAACAGAGTAGCAATCACACACTTATTACATCGAATGTCTCCATAGAGAACTTATTACAATAAATATGGCTTAAGGCCATCTAATAACGATAACAGCGGAAGGCTTGGAAGATAAGTGAGTCCATCAACTCCAACGGCATCACTGAGTATAGAACCACGACCTAAAAACTCCTTAATCATCGTCTGAAAAGTCTACAACATTAACGTTGCAGCCCGAAAACGGGTCAGCACATGGAATATGCTGGCAAGGTAACACATAGAGAGTAATGGAATGAAACAGCTATACTATATGCATATTTGGCTGGTGGAAAGTTCTATGGTTACAGTTTTGCGTAAAGCCAATTTTTCCCTACTTCAAAGGAATAAAATTTAATTAATATCACGGTGGTTGTTAAACATTGAGAATGGTTGACAGCATTCTCAATCCCAATTAAGCATCATCATTAAACATAACCCAACAAAATTAATTTAGAGTAACATGTTGAGATTCACATGAAAATCCAAGTACTAGATACTCAAGATGTCCATAACCAAGGACACGGCTAACCATGATTAGTTTATTACACTATGCAGAGGTTTGCACACTTTTCCCCACAAGACTCGATCGCCTCCGTTTGGTTTCTCGCACTACACGGTGTTTGAGAAACGGATGACCAAGACATAGTCTTTCAGAAGTGCTAGCACCTTACGATCGGGTAGACCGTACCACCTACATCCCCTACATCTGCTAGTCTACCACTGTAAGAGTTCGCACGACTTAGTCAACTATGCTAGAGCCCATAATAGCTTGTGGCTGCACACGAAAGTTTCTAGTATGAATAGTCTCATGATCCCTTTGAGTCTGGGTGGCGGTCCAAAAGAAAACAGGCAAGTCCTGGAATACCCAGGTGCCTCAATCCACCCAGATGTGTGTTTAAGTTGCCACCTTAGATAAACCATTAATTAACAATCTCACATCTGTCATGGATATCACTCACCCAATCGACGTCTACTAGCATAGCATGGCATAATAAGCAAACGTAGAAGTAACTCCCAAAGGTTTGATAATAACAGGTAATAAGTACTACCTCATGTACTTCCATCCCACAATTTAATTAGATCCTAATCATGCAATGTGTGAGGATTGATCTAATGCAATAACTGGGTAGTAGAAAAGGTATGATCAAAGTGTTACTTGCCTTGCTGATGATCCGCGAAACCTAACGATTCGAAGTAACAGGCGGCGCACTCTGGGTACTCTATCGCAGACAAACAAACAAGCATACAATAAGTATTCATCTAATGCACGGGTAAAACTCAAATAAGAGATCTAACCAGAAGGTTCAACTTAAGAACTCCGGTTGTCAAAAAGAATCAAATCGAACGAAGCAACGAAAGACAAACGGCGAAAGAAAACAACTTTGTTCTACTAATCTGGATCTAGGGCAAATTTTACAGTAACGAAAACTTGTTTAAGTTGGTTAAACGGATAGAGGGTTTCGAGACGAAACTCTAGGCGCTTGAATCGCCTGATTCCGATAAATGAGCGAAAAGTTATATTAAAACAAAAATCGGATCAGGAATCTCGATCAGAAAAATCGCGGATTTAATCCAAGAAAAAGAAAAACGACGAACGCCGAATTTTTTTCTCTTTTTTCGGCACGGAAAACGAGGCGCGACGAACCTCGGGCGGCGGGATCGGCGGCGGCGGCGGCTTCGGCGACGCGCGCGGATCGAGGCGGGGCTGATGGGCTGGGGCGGCTCGGGGCGGCGCTATTTAAAGGCTGCCCCGGGCGGTGTCCCGCTCGGGTACGGCCCGAAGTCGGTTCGTTTTTTTTAATTATTCCGCTTGAAAGAAAAATAAAAAGAAATACTAAACTGACTCCAAAAATTCCTAAATAAATTTTCACGGGCTTCTAAAATCAAGCCGCACAAGGTGAACATTTATTTGGGCCCTAAATGCAATTTTTAAAAATGCACTTTTTTCCTAAATTCAAATAAAACACCAAAAAACTCCGAAATAAAATCTTATTTGATTTTATTATTAAATCCTCAATATTTCTTTATTTTGGGAAAGTCATTTTATTCCCTCTCTCATATTTTTGTAATAGAAATAATTGATGATAAAATAAATAAAATCAAATGATCCTATTCTCAAAATTTGAGAGAACTCAAATATGAAAATAACGAAATCCCCAACTCTCTCCGTGGGTCATTGAGTTGCGTAGAATTTCTAGGATCAACCAAAATGCAAAATAAAATATGATATGCATGATGATCTAATGTACAACATTCCAAATTGAAAATTTGGGATGTTACAGAGTGTAATTGATATCTTTGCGATATTAATATATTCCCTTTCTCGAAAAAGAAACGGTCATCCTGAAAAGTTTGTCTCACATGTAACGCCCATGTTTTTTTTAACATATGTAAGGCCTATGTGGTGGTTGAGTTAGAGTCCACAACTTCACACCATGTCACAAGATGTATGGTGTATCTCCTAGAAATGATGATAAAATCATAATATCTCATTCATGCAAACTCTAAGCTGAGTTTTGCTTATTTTTAAAAATATGAACACTGTAATAAAAGTAGTTACACTATGAAGTTTATGCTTTCAAAACCATATTTTTATAGCTGCTTAAGTTAGATTAAATACATTATAGGGCTTGTATACATGCAAAAGATTACAATATAAATGAGATTAAACACATTGAAGATTTTATTTTTAGTTCAGTTAACTACTCCAAATACATGTCATGGTTTTAGTTCAATGAACTAAAACCACGACAAGTATTTTGGAATGGAGGGAATAATATATTGCTAATAGTATGGCTTCCCCGTGAACCAAATTTATATGGAAGAACCATGGCATAAATTAGATTGTACTCTGGTCGACCAGACAAATATAAGTGCACGACATTTGGTCGACCAGACAAGCGAGTACATTGGTTCCACATCGTGATGGCCATGATGGGGAAGGAGACGAAAGGACTTATTTGTGTCCAGCGACGTCCACACAGCCATGACGCTCCTGTCTGGCACACTGAAACTTAAAAAAAAACATGGTCCAAAGTTTAAGGGCATCTTTGATTGTAGGATTACAAAAACGCAGAATAGGATGAGATAGGATTGCAATGGTATGCCCATTTGAATCCCACAACATTTTGGTTTGTTTGATCATATCACATGAGAACTAAATGATTCCTTCCTAGAGATTTGAGTGGATACTACAAAAATGGTTCATATTCTACGAACCAAACAACCGCCGTGCTAGGAAAATTTGCTAGTAGTATAAAAATTGATCTATATTTTGGTCGGGCACAGGCACAACTAGAATCCAAAAGAAAGGTAATGAGCCTAGCTATTTCAGTGGTCAAACCCAAAGCAGAGGCCAGCCGCCGCAGGGCTAGACACCCCACACCACACACTAGACCGTCTCTTTGCCTGCGTCCTGCGGCTGAGCCGATGCAGCAGATCGCCATGATCCCATGTTTGGCAAACGGCAGCCTGCCTAGATCGTCCTGTCGTGTCGCCCCGACGACCCTCGGAGCCAGCGCTGTGCAGCTGGCTGCCGCTCCGGCCACTGCGGCCTGCGTGCCACAGTCACAGTGCAATAACGTGCGTAAGAATTGGCTGGTCCGTCGACAAGCAGGCTACGTACGTACATCGATGCGCGCATCCCATGCATACTCATATCACCTTGGCAGGTCAGGAGGATCCGATCGCTCCCAAGTTATTGCGAGCAGTCAGGTACTCAGGTAGTAGGTACGTAGCCCGGCTCCCAAGTTATTGCGAGCAGTCAGGTACTCATATAGTGCATGCACGCACGCACGACCCCACGTTGATCCATAACTGAATCATTAGTATCGGTCCGATTCGACCACCCTCATCCGTTGGATCTTGGCTCAACGGTTCAGATTTTTCAGTTAACTCGAGTAAGCACTCATCTTCCCCGCAGACGATGACCGAACCTCTAGCTAAGCTGGCCACTTCAGGTCCTAAGCATTTGTTCTCTGACTTCTAACCACGCTGCTAGACAAACGGTCCCCTGCCTCAGTTAGGAATTCTTCATGCATGTGCCCAGTCGTCCAGTGGCGGAGCTTTGTGGAGAGTAACCTGGGCCATTGCCCC
>NC_041392.1:105683059-105683947 GCF_002162155.2 Triticum dicoccoides
TAGCAAATATCCCCTAGTATTCAGCCCATATGTCGAGTTAAAATCAGCCTAAAAACTTGTTTCTTGCCCCTCCAGCCCATTTGCCCCTCCATAATTTCAGCCTAAGCTCCGCCACTGCAGTCGTCATCATTGAACAGTTAAACCGGGGCACCCAACGTTGTTCTTGAATAGACTGACAACTTAGACACATACTCATTAGTGCCATATCATATTATGTCAAATTTCATGAAATTGTATGTGTTTTTGTGTCAATTTAGCGGACACATTTGCAACTAGGTACACCGCACCCCCAACCAAAGCAAATACGGGCGTGAGTTGTCTGTAGGGGCCTAGGTACAATAAAACGACATCAATGTCCCACTTTGAAGTATATCGTTGTCATTCTTATTTTTGAAGCCACTTAATTGTTTCTAAAGAGCATTAACAAGAAATCATTGGTGTCATTTGAGAGCAGTGACCACAACTAACCGGTATAAGAGGGTAAACATTGTCACGACTCACGAGATAGCCACTATGGGGTAAAAAGTCTAACTTACTCAAAACCAAGCTGTCAGCTTGGTAAGCTACCTACAAAAATTTGCAATAAAAAAAGTCTAACTTACTCAAAGATAATACTCAACGGCTGATGGAGTGAGCAACGAGAGGAAATAAATGAGTGATCATGTAGTTTCTTGTACGTATATCATCACATAAGCAATATTTTTTCAAAGAAACATAAGTGAGCACACAAGTAAATCGATTAATTGCGCACAATTACGGAGCTAGTGGGTGAGGGCGAGGGGGAGCCATGGCCTCCTCCAAGTTTTTGTATATGATCTTCAAAATTTCAAGTAACAACAGCCAACAATTAGTGTTTGCCTCCCTCCACGCCCCCATCCTTGGCAATTG
>NC_041392.1:105684142-105688016 GCF_002162155.2 Triticum dicoccoides
AAAGCAAAATTAAACAAAAGAAACGGAAAAGGAAGAGAGTGCCCTTCTATTTTGGCAACAAAACAAGGCACCAAGGACTACAATTTTTTCGTTGAAATTGAATCAAGTGAAAGCTAGGTACGAGAATGAAATCTCAGTCGATCGCTCGCTTGACATGGGCCATGTAGGCCGTCGATGGACATGTTGTTTATGCAACCTTTTTCTTAAGGTAATACATTTCTCATTTATATAACGAAGAATATAGTGCAAGTCATGTAGACACCAGCATGATTTTCTTTGCAAAGACAACACAACATAAGCTTCAGCCCAAACAACCACAACCAAGAAAGGAAATTACAATCAAGACCCAAGAATCACCTGAACTTCGTGCCAACTTCCTTCACCCGCCTCTGATACCAACATAACGGCCACGGAAGGAAAAAAAAACATATCACCTCTTCACCCGAGCTCAGTGCGGCTTCACCATTCATTTCCAGCTTTTCGGACCTTCAAAATAGTTTGTCAAAGGCGAACCCCTTACTACTGAAAGAATCTTTGCCGGAGCAGCACCCCGAACTTTATTATTCAAAGCCGCCGTCACCCTTGCCGAAGCCAAGATGCCGAGGGGCCAAAACCTAATCTATTAGAGACCTAAATCCTAAAGCTAAATGATCCGCACGTGCGGGATCCAGAGTACACAGGCCCCTGCACAAGTACGTACTATACCATACTGTATAGAAGTACTATAGTGTAGCACGGAAATTCACCGCTGCCTTTTTCCACCACACAAACACGAACACACGGCGTCACTGCAAGGCGGATCCGCGCAAGAGGCTGGCCCAGCCGTCAGCCGCTCTAGCCCGAGTAGACCGCGTACAGAAAAACGAGTGCATGGATGTAAACGAGTGCATGGATGTTTACCACAGCGATGGAAAGTATACCCAAGCAAGTGGAGATGCCGTTTGCAGCGTGCATTCACTCTAACTGACATGCACACACACGTACGTAGAGTACTCCACTGTGCCTGTAAACCCTCCCAATATTTACGGTACCCATGCGTGTCGCACGATCCATCATTTGGGCCCTGATCAAGAGCACGTTTACTTTCGTGCCAGCGAATTTATTGGCGGCTGGCCAGCGTATGTACGTACTTAGGTAGATCTGATTGACACGCATGCATTCTGTCGTTCTTTCGCAGTGAGAAAACTACAGCGAAAAGTACTAGGAACAGTAGAGTGGTGATTCTTATAGAGGTACGTACGTCCGATAGCCGATCGATACCACCTTGCTTAAGTTGTCCGGTAGCCGTCCGATATATATACATACGGCTGAGCGCCAAGTGTGTGTACACTGCATGCATCCTGTCCCGTAGTAGTTACGTACGTGCAGGTCACCCACGGTAATCCTTGTTTTCCCAAAAACACACACATGGTAACCGGCCGGCGGGCGCCTGCGCGTGGACCAGACAGACCGTTCGTATACGTAAACACACATGCATGTAAGTATTACCTCTGTTCCAAAATATAAGTCAGATGCAGGAGTTCAGTTTACACTCCCCAACGACATGTATATAGCCCGTCAAAAAAAAACGACATGTATATAGTTGCATGCAGTATGAATATATTTCATACACATGCAGGATCAGGTTAACGTATATATGTTGGTCGATGTGTATGATTGATTATTTGCCGAGTGTACGTCGCGTGTAGGTACGTCTAATGCCATCATATATCCATCCACCTCGTTCGAGGACGCACGTACACGTACGAGCGAGTTAAACCACGCGCATACAATACAGGCGGGGCAGTACACACGCTGCCGCGGCATGTCAGATCAACATGCTTCGCCGCGTATATGGTACAGTACACGGAAAAATCCGGCATCTGCTGTATCCATACACTGGATCTATCTCTCCATGCAGAAGCCAGCTCTCTCTCTCTCTCTCTCTCTCTCTCTCTCTCTCTACACGCAGAAGCCACAGCTCTCTCCCTCTGCATGCAGAAGCCAGCCTTGTGGCACCATTTTTGCGACGCAGTATGAACAGTATTCAGCGGCCGGACCTGCCTGCTGCGCTGCATATGGTGTGTGCAGGCGGGGAGATTCATATCTCAGGAGCCCTATCCATCGATCCGTTGCTCCGTAGCAAAGATCATGCACGTATTTTTAGGCGCCCGAGGCAGGCAGGCAGCCGGCCTCTCTTTCTCTCTCTCTTTCTTTTTAAACTCAGCCGGCCACTCTCTGTGCCTCTGGTGGGCGCGCGACGCTCACTCTAATCTCCGACCAACATTTGTTCGCCTGCATGCCCGCCCGCTTCGATCGCTCCGGTGGCTATTAACTCCACACATTCACGCGAAGATCCGCCGGATCCGCCGGAGTGCGTACTACGCGCCTGTGCGCGATAAATCCTATGGATCCCGGCCGGGCGCATGATTGCGCTGTGCGTGCCCCCCCAGCCCCTCCGCCTGTGGACGCGGGCGCCATTGGAGTATCTGCTAGCAGCTAGCCCATGGCCGGACACATCGTAGCCGGCCGGCGTAACTACACCTTGTCAGAGTAGTAGCCGGAGGCCCCGATTTTGATTAACTGCCCACGAGTATGCATGATGGATAGCCTGAAACAAACACGCTTGAACAAACGACACAGTGGAGCTCCATCTGATGTGCACCATGAGTGCTTGGTTGAATTGGAAATGTGCGTTAGTGTTGATTGCTTGGTGTTCACATATGCAAGTGTACCTGTGTTGGTCCATGCATCATCGCTGCCATGCCACCCACATGATCTTTGTTTGTCCTGAGGTGTGGGAAGATAAGCATATGTGCGATAGTATACATGTTTAAAAAACATGTACATAATTATAGAAAAAAAATACGCCCCTCGCTTCGTCCGGAATTACTTGTCGTAGAAATGAATGTACCTGGATGTAATTTAGTACTAGATACATCAATTTTTATTCATTTTTGCGACAAGTAATTTGGGACAACTGGGTACATTCATTCTTATTTATTTTTCTTTTTTGTCGATACATCCTTACAATAATTAAAAGCATCTACAGCCGGGCACCTCACACACCCCTCAAACGTCTGGGTGCGCCGTCTGGTCATTGACCGGTCAAAAATACCCGACCCACCTGGGCCCTCAAACCGGCCTCAAATGCTCGGGTTGACTAGCACCCCTCATATCCAGCCCAAATCTAAGGCAGATATGGGGAGATCCGGGCACAACCAGGCGCGCCCGCCACATTGGATGTTGACGGTCGGGTCCCACACAAAAACACTCCGAAGCCCAAGGGTCCGAAGCTCGTCTCCTCAGTTGGACCGATGGCACCGCATATGGTCTCTTTGATATTGGATCTGTGCCTGGCAATAGCTCAATCAAAAACTCAATATCTCTATCCGGTGGCATGCCTGGCAACTCCTTTGGAAATACATCGGGGAAATCCCTTACCACTGGTACTTCCTCCTGCATAACTCCTGTTAGGCAATTTACTTAAGTCCTCTTTGGCATATGCCGGGATACATACTTGATCCTTCTCCCTTCTGGGGTGGTAAGCAAATTTGTCTTACTAGTGTTGGGGAACGTTGCAGAAAATTAAAAATTTTCCTACGGTTTCACCAAGATCCATCTATGAGTTCATCTAAGCAACGAGTCTAGGGAGAGAGTTTGCATCTACATACCACTTGTAGATCGCGTGCGGAAGCTTGCAAGGTGATGATGTAGTCGTACTCGACGTGATCCAAATCACCGATGACCAGTGCCGAACGGACGGCACCTCCGCGTTCAACACACGTACGGGACGGGAGACGTCTCCTCCTTGATCCAGCAAGGGGGAAGGAGAGGTTGATGAAGATCCAGCAGCACGACGGCGTGGTGGTGGATGCAGGGCGTCACAGCAGCA
>NC_041392.1:105688107-105729273 GCF_002162155.2 Triticum dicoccoides
GTGTATGAAGTCCCTCCTCTCCCCCACTATATATAGGGGTGCCAGGGGGGCGCCGGCCCTAGTAGATGAGATCTACTAGGGGGGCGGCGGCCTAGGGGAGGTTTCCCTCCCCCCCAAGGCACCTAGGGGTGCCTTCCACCACTAGGACTCCTCCTAGGGGGAAACCCTAGGCGCATGGGCCTATAGGGGCTGGTGCCCTTGGCCCATGATGGCCAAGGCGCACCCCCTACAGCCCATGTGGCCCCCCCCCCGGGACAGGTGGCCCCACCCGGTGGACCCCCGGGACCCTTCCGGTGGTCCCGGTACAATACCGATAACCCCGAAACTTGTCCCGATGCCCGAAATAGCACTTCCTATATATAATTCTTTACCTCCGGACCATTCCGGAACTCCTCGTGACGTCCGGGATCTCATCCGGGACTCCGAACAACATTCGGGTTTCTGCATATCCATATCTTCATAACCCTAGCGTCACCGAACCTTAAGTGTGTAGACCCTACGGGTTCGGGAGACATGCAGACATGACCGACACGCTCTCAGTCAATAACCATCAGCGGGATCTGGATACCCATGATGGCTCCCACATGCTCCTCGATGTTGTCATCGGATGAACCACTATGTCGAGGATTCGATCAAACCCTGTATGCAATTCCCTTTGTCAATCGGTACGTTACTTGCCCGAGACTCGATCGTCGGTATCCCAATACCTTGTTCAGTCTCGTTACCGGCAAGTCACTTTACTCGTACCGTAATGCATGATCCCGTGTCCAACACCTTGGTCACATTGAGCTCAATATGATGATGCATTACCGAGTGGGCCCAGAGATACCTCTCCGTCATACGGAGTGACAAATCCCAGTCTCGATCCGTGTCAACCCAACAGCTACTTTCGGAGATACCTGTAATGCACCTTTATAGTCACCCAGTTACGTTGTGACATTTGATACACCCAAGGCACTCTTACGGTATCCGGGAGTTACACGATCTCATGGTCGAAGGAAGAGATACTTGACACTTGCAAAGCTCTAGCAAAACGAACTACACTATCTTTTATGCTATGCTTAGGATTGGGTCTTGTCCATCACATCATTCTCCTAATGATGTGATCCCGTTATCAACGACATCCAATGTCCATAGTCAGGAAACCATGACTATCTGTTGATCACAACGAGCTGGTCAACTAGAGGCACCTCACACACCCCTCAAACGTCTGGGTGGGCCGTCTGGTCATTGACCGGTCAAAAATACCCGACCCACCTGGGCCCTCAAACCGGCCTCAAATGCTCGGGTTGACTAGCACCCCTCATATCCAGCCCAAATCTAAGGCAGATATGGGGAGATCCGGGCACAACCAGGCGCGTCCGCCACATTGGATGTTGACGGTCGGGTCCCACACAAAAACACTCCGAAGCCCAAGGGTCCGAAGCTCGTCTCCTCAGTTGGACCGATGGCACCGCATGTCATCGCCGCTCCGACGGGCCGTGTAGTGCCCTATCCCGGCTATTTAAGCCGACCGCCGGGCACCAAAACCCTACCGTCCATATTTCATCCCCTTTCATTCGTTGCCACCGCCACTTTCCACTCGTCGGCCGCTCGCTGACCACCACCAGTAGTAGCGACGCCACCATGCCAGCGGGTAGAGAGCTACCCATATCTAAGTCTAAAGCCAGAGCGTCGGCTTCAACTCCTTGAGCAGATCCGGTCAAGGTGTGATGCCCGGATTGCCGCGTGGCTACCTCCGAACGCGGTGGATCCGGAGGAGGAGGAGGAGGATGATGGGGAGGACGCAAAGCCGCAACATGAGGAGGAGCAGGGGGACAAGGAGGATGTGAGGGACGTGGATCTGCGGGTGGAGCAACAGTCAATCCTCGATTCCCTCCAGTCGGAGGCAGAGGCGGAGGCCAACTGCCGCACCTGCAAGAGGCGGAGGCGGAGCCTACTGCAGCCATCGACGAAATGCTCGCGTATATGGATGAGGAGGAGGAGCTCGAGCCCTCCTACGCGCCCATCTACCCGGCGCCCGGAACCGAAGTCATTGGACATATAGGATGACCAAGCGTAGTGACCAGCATGATGTGTGTAGCACGTAGGACTTTATCTGCATGATTATTATGGATCTAGGGGATACATAGCACAAGGTATGAGGTATGACCGGTCAATGCTTGCAGACGCGCCCAGTCGTGCCCGCGGGCGTATGAGGTTTCGGATTTGGTGTCCGCGTCTGTAGATGTTATGAGCTCCCTAGGAATAGAGGCCTTGGAGAGCTCCAACATTATTTCATTGAAGTGGACCCCACATCTAAGTAGGGATGCAAGCGAGAGTCCCGCGCAGTCTCGCAAAAATAGGAAGTTAGGTCAAACTAAACTAAATTTGAGTCAGGCGATTAAAACAAAACCTGATCAGTTTTGACTATCGAGCAGGGTGGATCGGGCGCCACTCTGCATCCCTACCTGTTAATGTCTGTTCAACTTGTGGGTCCTGCATGATAGTATCAAAACCGACATTCTCTCTTTGGTCAAAAATCAGTAACATGGGTGTTGTCTCTACTAAGCTCCCAAGGAATAAAGTCCTAGGAGAGCTTCAATATTTTTCCTCGAAGTGGAGCCGATTTGTAAAAGTCAGGTCGGTCATGGGTCCCACATGATAGTGTCGGAACCGACATTCTTGCTTTGGTAAAAAATCAGTGTGAAGTGTGTTGCCTCCACTAAGCTCCCTATGAATAAAGGCCTAGGAGAGCTCCAATGTTTTTCACTTGAAGTGGGCCCCACTTGCAAAAGTCTGGTCCGGCCAGGGGTCTTGCATGCTAGTTCGGAACCGACATTCTTGCTTTGGTAAAAAAAATAGTTTGTTGCGTGTTGTCCTGCCACTATTTTGTTGTATAGGCAAGGAGCTTACAACTCCCGATGTGTTTGAGGTGCCGCTTGCTTTTGGTACGCGTATGACGACATAGTTGCGATGAGCTCTTTTGCCTCTAAAAATCTTCTAGTTTTTAGCACATTGTGTGGGGGACAGAGCGCCCGGGATGTGGATGGAGAAAAGGAAGCAGCTTGATTTTGATACATGTATGACGACACAATTGCTAGTGAGCTCAGTTGGCTTTAAAAATATTCCAGTTTTTAGCACATTGTGTGGGGGACAGAGTGCCAGGGATGTGGATGGAGAAAGGAGAGCACGGGTGGGTGGACAAGTGGGGAGAAGGGTGCAACCGCCGACGGCTTTGTTGTGGTGCTGTAGCCCGATGGAGAAGAGGAGAGGAGGTTGGCGGGGCTTGCTGCCGGAGCTCGGCACGAAGGGCATGCCTCAGCCCTCAGGTTGCCGTTGTTCCTACTGATGGAGCTCGACACAATGCTTCTGGAGATTAGGGATATTGGTCAGGTTTTCTATCAATTTTTTTTCATTTTTCTAACAAAAATTATACCCAATTTTTAAAAAATTGTTCCAAACTTAAACAATATTCATTTTTTTAAAAATGATCACAAATATGAAAAAACATGAATTCTAAAAACTATTCACAGGTTAAAAATCATGAAATTTGGAAATTCTCATTGATTTTAAAATATTCACAAAGCAGATCTAATTTTTTTATGAGTTTGGAAAATGTTCTAATATTCTAAGCTCCCTAGGAATGCTGGCCCTTGGTGCGTTAGGGCTTTGAGGGTCACTGGTGGGCCCACCTATTATCGGATACTTTGCATGTTCGTGTTGTTTGGGATTGGTTTTATGCGCTACAATGAAGGGCAATGTAACCATTACTGGTCGCCACTACGAGTAAAATGTGTAACAATATTACAGCCAAACATTGAACAATTTCACCCTCCTCACAAAACAAATACTGCATAGAACATCAGCTTATACCAATGATAGAAAACACACCGCTACGCTGAACACAATTAAAGTCCAACCCAACATAGATTATTTCTATGAGGGAATCCAACCCAACATAGATAAAATCAGATTGAAACAACTCACTATAATAACCGCGTGTGAGAGGAGAGCTCTTGTCCAGCGTGTAACATGCAAATAAGAATAGGATGTGGCCCATGTGTAGCGCCATGGGCATATTGCATCGGTAATTGTTTTTCCTTGGTAGTTTATTCCGAATTTTTTTTATTTTGGCCTTTTTCCTATTAAATACTTTTCATATTTTTGAAAAAGATTTAGAATTGCGAGCAAACGCGTGGGACCGCCACCCATGTAGTGATATGTGCGTATTATGTTGGTGATATTTTCCCACTCGATTTTTAGCAAATTATTTATTTATTTTAGTTTTTATATTAAAACACTTTCAAAAAATTAAAAATACTTAGGATCTTTTTTTCAATTTCCATAATTGTTGACAATTATTTTTAATATTTTTGAATTGAAACAAGTTAATTATTTTTGAAACTCTTCATGTAATAGTAAAATATAAATTCATGAATTCTAAGAAAATTTTCGAAACTTTAAAAGATTTTCATATGTTTTAAAATGGCGCAAGAATTTCAAGATGTCTACTAGTTTTTAGATTGTTTCACAAATATGAAAAAAATATTCAAGATTTTCTTAGAAATGCTCATAATTTTGTAGAAAATATTTATAAATATTTCAATAATTTTCACCGATTTAAATTATCTTCCTGAATTTCAGAAATCATTCACAATTTTTTAAATAAATCATGGATTAAAAAGGATAATATGTACATATGAATAGTAAAATAAAAAATGGAAATGAAAAATAGAATGAAAATTGGGAGAGAAAAAAGGAAATGAAAAAAATAATCTTAAAGGAACCTTCACAAAATTGGAAGGGCCTTCCTACATGGCTGGCCCAATAGAGCGCACAGGGGTCCAGGTTTGCTCGCCTGCCTCCACGGTATGTGCAGAATATGGATTGCCATAATATCCCCTTGGAGAAAAATAAAATCAATTCTACAACTGAAAAATGACGCGACAAACTGCGCATTACCTCTAATTCCACGATCGCCAGAGTAATATAATCCATCCTTTTTTCCTTTAAAATGCCGATGGTGATTCTTTCTATACTGATCGGCATATCTGAAAAATGCTTGCCTATGACAAAGAAGTTTAATCAATTGACTATATTATAAAACAGTAGGGGTATATAAAAATCGTAGGCTGGTTAACCTCCAAAAAGTTTAATTAATTTAATTACTAGAATTAGAATTCTAGTAGTAATATATATTTTTAGTACCAAAAACAATTAACTATATAACTAAATAAACTATTCCAAATATGTGTGCATCATCAATGGTGCAAATAAGATTTCAGTTTTTCATTTCAATTTGTGTGGGTCGTCAATGACTCTTATGGCAGCTCCTTCGTCTATGTCGAAGACGAATTCCGCCAATAGTACAAGACAAAGGTTACCTTGGCCTATGGGTCGCCGACGAAACCGATAGGTGTCACTGAGGCTGCCATTGGCGGCAAGATTGATTTGAGGCGGAGGACGACGCGGGTAGAGGGCAGGTGTTCAACGATGCGGGAATGAGAACACGTGGGTCGATTGGAGCAGGTGGATGGCGGCGGCGGCTGAAGACGATTGTTCTAGCGGTGATGACAGATGCAAGGTTCCAAGAAGGACGGAGGCGATTGCGAGGCAATAATCGCATGCTAAAATACCTTTTGGGGGATGGGTTAGGTGAGATTAACTCAAAACGCAACTTTTTGGCAGTTAGATTTATTGGCCTTCGACTAGAGATGCTCTTAGAAAATAGTCTCAAAGCAACCCATTGGCTCACTAACCCAACCTTTTCTTCTTTCTAGAAAAGAAAAAAAGGAGATTTTTGTTTGAAATTGTATCAAGCAATATTCTATGTTTTGAATGATTTGAAGATTGCTCACCACGCCTGCCGTGCGGTCACTATCATATTTGCTACTGGTCCCTCCAACTATTTTATTTATAATGACAATATTTTATTCCATTGTATACTTTTCTAACTTTATTTTGGTACTGGAGTTTTTTATTCTATTTTTCTCCTTTGTATACTTTTCTAACTTTGCGTTTTATCAAAAGACCTGACATTCTTTGAATCTTAGTTTTCTTTTTTGAAAAATATTCCTGATGTTCTTTATTTGAATTAAATATATTTTTATATGTTGCTTGGGTTGCCGTGTGTGCAAAACCACTGCTTAATTTTAAGGCTAAGATTATAGGTTTAAATATGTTAAAAACACTATTCATAAAATAAATAAATAAAAACAGCGGGATTCAACTACAAAACCGATGTCAGATTTTTTTACCATGGAAAAAATCAAATGTTTATTTATGGCAATTTGTATTTGCCGGGTAGCAAGTTTAGTTTGTAGGTATGACAAATCTGGTTCAGTTCATTTTTTTTGCCTGGAATTTGTCGTGCTTGTAAACATAATTTGTCATCCTCGCGCCAACATAATTTGTCATCCTCGCGCCAACATAGATTTGTCAGATTTTTAACAGTACCTCCTCTAGAAAAAGTTTTTAAACATTACTGAAACACAAACACCTTGATATCTTTTTTTTTTCAACTGACACCACGATATCTTTTTTTATTGACATTTACACCACCACGATATCTTTGTACTACTACTGTCACGGTATCGCCAAGTACGACCAAGACATTTACGACTAATCGCAGAGTCTTGATAAGTTTGCAGCAGGCACGTACGTACGAACTGTGGACTTTTAAACAGTATAAGACCGTGGCATATGCAACAGCAAATCAGCATGTGCGACCAGTTTAATTAGGACTATATTACTATTAAGTTCGGCAGGCAGCAGTAGGGATTCCATTATGTATTGGGCTCTGCTCGTACCACGGTAGACTAGAGTACGTAGGAAGTACCAGCTTCTGCGTCGAGCTTAATTGTCCTTCCGCTTGCTGCGAAGAGATTCCCATCTTAATTAGCCGGAGATTACGTGCGTAGCGTACGAGCGTGCAAGCCCCGTTCGGAAGATCCTTCTTAATTAGCGGGGGTACGTCCGATCGCTCCGCAGCGAGCAGGCGATTTATGAAAAGTTGTGATCTTTGCCTGGCGCTAGCTGATCAGCCTTTTGCTCTTCGAAAATGAATGTGGTGCATGATGATCTCTGAATCCAGTTTCCGATAGGTCTGTTCTTATAAACCGTCCAGAGTCCTTGCAGTGACACGGCCGTCCAAATCCAAATGGAATCTCCAGAGTTAAGGGCATTTTCTTCAATTTGCGGGACACAGAGTCAAGGGGTTAATTTAGTATTCTTTCTGTTCTCATTTCTAACTAGAGGCTAACGTGCGCTTCGCCACGCGGTTCTGCATTAATGGGATGTTTGTTTTTCGTCTAGCGGGTTTTTGTGGATGTTGTCTTATTTTGCTTTTATCAGCGTTGGTTTGAGTTTTGATGGTATTTTATTTGTTTGTATATAGTGATGGATTGGTGTTAGACGGTTTTTGCTCTGAGGGGAGAGTGGAATTGTTCACTGCGTGGTTGTGATGTTCTTACATGTTTCGGCTTCGGTATCTGTCGGTGATGTTTACTTTCTAATCATCTTAGAAGCTCCCATTCCACGTTAAAACCATGCACTCGTTGCTATAACTTCACATGGGTCGGCTCATGAAGCCCTCGCTCTCTCAACTTACAACCTGCTCCACTCACCCACTTATGAAAAGCCCGATATCCTTTTTTTATCTGAAAAAGTTTGTTAAATCAAAAGATGTTTACAGATTTTTTTAAAATCTTAAAATTTTATTTTTTTGTAAATTAATACAATTATGGTTTTTTAAATCATACATTTCAAAAAAATATTCATAATTTTGAATAAAGTTAGGAATTTTAAAATATACACAAACTAAAAAATATTCATAATTTATAAAGTTAGGGGATTTTAAAACATACACAAACTTATAAATATTCATGAACTTTGAATATAAACGCAAGATTAGTTTGACGTTTTCAGCCAAAGTGCAGCACCATATTGTGTTGAGCACAAAATAGCACTTGGTGAGCGGAGAGCACATTCAATCTACAATTCCCCATGACCACTCGACAGTAGTATATATTCTTCCAATGCAGTGATTCGGCTCCCAAGCATGGACAGTTATAAAATCAAAAGATATAGCAAAAAATTCAAAAAAAATTGTCATGCATGATGCTCAAGTGTGTGATGCCCGTGTCAAATTTGATGGTGTTTGGACATTTCAGTAGCCCTAAGTAAAAAACAAAATTCAGGCCTGTGAGGAAGTTTTAAAAGAGCTCCTCGGATATGATGTCTGAACACCACAAATTTTGCCCGAACATCACGCATTTGAGTATTTTGGCTGACAAAAAAATCAGTTTTTTTTGGATTTTTCAAGTCTTTTTTTGGATTTACTGTTCACATAGTAAATATTCGATATTCTTCTCTCTCTCTCTCTTGCATCATCATTTTGCATTTTTGCTTTTAATTCACGATGAATGATTAAAAAAAAGATCACCATGAGTGAAAAACAACCGTAGCAAGCAAGCTCCCCCAACTGCCATGGCATTGGAAGATTGTGGCCTGTGTGGGTCCGACGGCTCCTCTCGTAGTCTTGCATCATTTGCAAGCCTTATCAGTTGTCACTTGTCACCACTCCCACTCTGACTGACCCCTATAAATCAGCCACCAACAGTCCAAAACTTTGCTTTCCGTCGCCATCTCGCTCTGCACTGCTCGCCTCTTCCACCTCCCCAAACAACACCCTCCCCACCTCACCAAGCGTGCGTGCTGCTGCTGCTGCGGTGGTTTGGCTGCTTCCTCCTCCTCCTCCTTGTCATCTTCTCCCTTTGCTTGCCTGTGTTGCTTGGCGTGGCTGAGCTGAGCTGAGCTGAGAGCACGGGTAGGGCTTGCTTCCTCGCTTGGGCACCCGGAGTGTCACTGTCTGTCTCTGCGTTTCTTCTTTCCTCTGTCTCGCTTGGTCCTTTTGGCCTTTTGCTTTCCCAGCCTCTTCCCTTCCTCTATAGTGATGGAGGAGCTGCGGCGGGTTCGTTCCTGAAGGCCTCTCCTCCCATCTTGTCACCGCCGGTGTGCCGGAATCCAAATCCACCTAGAGTTTTTCCCTCTCTTGTTCCCGGAGTATTTTTCGGGTCCCCTAGCTTTCCCTTCTGTTGTGTTCAGGTGGTGTCCCCTTTCTTCTTACTCTTAATTAGCCGCCATTAGCTTCTCAGAGTTTTTGTCTTTAGGGTTAAATAGGAGTTGCTAGTTCACAAGCAGTTGTTAGGTTACTCTGAATTGGGACGATTTCGGATGCTTTTGGACGCCATGATGATGGAGGCCAGGAAGGGGTTAATGGAGAGGGACCAGTTCCCCGCCGGCATGCGGGTCCTCGCCGTCGACGATGACCCCGTGTGCCTCAAGGTTCTGGAGGTCCTCCTACGCCGCTGCCAGTATCATGGTCAGAGCCTGCTTGCACTTCATTGTGTGTATTTTTTTAAGAAACTTCATTCTGTTGCAAGTCATATTACCTGCAGCTAGTTAATTGTATTTTCACTTATCACTCATCTGATGTTACTTTATGCTGTTCCAGTCTTCCAGAGAGTTTGCGTTGGTAATTACTATTGCTTAAATGCTTCTGTGGTTGCAAGAGTTCCCACTTGCAGATTGGAGAGTGTAAAAACAATCTGCCATGTTCTGAAATGCATATCACAGACATAAATTTTACAGATGTTTTAACACTCTTGCAACGCAATGCGATATATCTTAGCTATTATGCATCCTCTGCTTTCAAGTTTCAACAATTGTAAATCTGATATAAGAGCACATGCTGTCTCTTTAACAGTGACAACCACCAACCAGGCTGCTACTGCACTGAGGCTGTTAAGGGAGAACAAGGACATGTTTGATCTGGTCATCAGCGACGTCCACATGCCCGACATGGACGGCTTCAAGCTCCTCGAGCTCGTGGGGCTCGAAATGGATCTCCCTGTCATCAGTAAGCCCACAACTTCCTTTATTGATTTTTTGGTACTTTGTTGTTGAGTAATGCATGTGTAAGAATATGGATGGATGCTAATGATATACCATTCAACTCGGCGTAGTGTTATCGGTGAACGGAGAGACAAAAACTGTACTGAAGGGGATAACTCATGGTGCCTGTGACTATCTCCTAAAACCAGTTCGCATCGAAGAGCTCCGGAACGTGTGGCAGCACGTTGTGAGGAGAAAATTCTGCAACCGTGAGCCGAACAATCTTGATTTCTGCAAAGAGATCAGTAGGGACTCGTACCACCGGCTCGGCCAGGCGACCTGTGACAGGTCGTCTGACCAAAGCAACAGGGCCAGCAAGAAGAGGAAGGAGCCGCACTGCGAGGAGGAAGATGAAGGCGAGGACAACGACGATGCCTCGGCGGCGTCGAAAAAGCCGAGGGTGGTGTGGTCAGTGGAGCTGCACCGGAAGTTCGTAGCTGCCGTCAACCAGCTCGGGATCGACAGTAAGAAAGAAAAAACACCTCCCAACGTTGCCTTTTGCTTTATGTTAAATGTTCTTGCAGGCTACAGCAAACCCATTTATGCTTGTGTCCTTCTCTCTCGCTGATTGTTGCAGAGGCTGTACCTAAAAGAATACTCGAGCTTATGAACGTGGAGAAGCTCACCAGGGAAAATGTTGCGAGTCATCTGCAGGTACGCCAGCACGGCATTTACTTCCATCACCACCTTTAGCTCTAGCTATTGGATTGTTATCTCTTCCATTCATGATTCATGAGCCTGTGATGCACAGAGAGAAAACTTTTGCAGAACTTTTGATAAAATTGTCTGCAAAGTGGCCTTGTTTTCCTGTGTTAAAATTAAGAGGGCTAACAAACAACCGTTAATTGCGGAGCAAAGTAGAGCAGAGCTTAATTTGGTATTATGGCTTGGAAACAAAACATAAATGGTATTTTGGTATACATACAACTGTTATATTTAGTATAGATACAACTGTTATTTGTGCTACCCTTTTTAACAAACTAGAGGAATACCCCGCGCGTTGCTGCGGGAATTTGTATAAAATAAATACTGCGCTGAAAAATAATCTAGCTAATGTCTTTACGGTTTTTCCTGTAGCATGGTAATTTTCTTATCAACATTTTAAAAATAAATAAATGTGTATCTCTCTGAGTAAGTCCAAACTGAAGCAAAATAAAACAAAATATGATGCATGCGATATTTTCTTTCATGGAGCATCGGAGTGTGAGTTGCATGCATCAAATTTCTTTTGGGTTATTAAAGCAAACCTTGCACGTTCTGCATGCATGCTTCGGTTACTGCATGCGCTTGGTGGAGGAGCTCTCAACCTGTAGATCCAATGGCTATTGTAGATAGATCTTGTATATCCAATGGCTAAATTAATTTGAGTGATGTGGCGCAAGGAGAAGGCAGAGAATTCTTTATAGTGGGGGCTAGCTATTTAGGTATAGTAGATATGTTAACATGCTCTGGTGTCCATTCAAAATGAGTTCAGCTGGTCTGGAGACAAAACATATGAAAGAAACATTCTGTTCAGCTATACTGAATCTTTCAGGAAACCTGAAAAAGGAGATATCTAATGTGAATAGCAGCTTGCTCATATTATTCCTCCCCACTAGTAGATCGGATCTGACATAAATTAGTATGTACTGCTGTACAAGTTTAATGCAGTATTTCGGTAGTACAGCTGTACAAGTTCAATGTAGCATTTTGGTATGTACTGCTGTACAAGTTTAGGCCCTGTTTGATAGAGTATTTTCTAAGTATTATGAGAATACTACAGTTTTTTAGATTACCATAATTTTTTTTACAACGAGCTGTTTGGTTGCCACTAAAAACTGTGATTTTAAGACTGTGGTATTTACCAAACCAAGGTTTGCTTAAAAAAAGACTTCTGGACCTCTTTTTTTTAAAACAGAGCAGCTGTAGAAAAAAGAGGGAAAGCATCGCTATCTTTTCCCTCGCTATTCGCATCAATTCCCCTTCGCTTCCATGTCATCGTTGCCACCGCCATGTTGTTGCTGGAGTTTTCTCCCTCAGCGGCAAAATTGTAGTAGGCATCGCATGGCTGTGGCATGTTTGTGCATGGTGCTGCAATAGATTGCAGCTGCCTGGATGCATGGATTTCTGCGTTCTTATGCATGATACAGCCAGCCAGCTAGAGCAGCGCTGCTCTTACGCCGGTCTGTTGCTGGATGCAATGCCAATGGCTAGCCAGCTAACATCTAGAAAACATGCTTGTATGCAGTGCTAACAGCTAGTCAGCTAATGTTACGTCATTGTACCAAACAGGTCCTCTGTATCACGAATACTTCAAAATACTCTGTTATGTCAAAACTGTAGTATTGTGTACCTACTGACTAAATTACTGTAGTTTTCAATACTTTAGTTTTTATAATACTTTGCTATCAAACAGGGCTAGTTTGGCTACATTGTTTCAGTTTTGTAAACCAGCTAGAAGGAAAAAAAAATAGAAGGAAGACACTGACACAGCCCAGTGGCTTATCTAGCCCAATGGGCCAGGGTAGGCCAGCTGTAAAATTGTTCATTGTCCACCCTCTAGATCCGCCCCTGCCGCCGTGTCCAGCTTACTACACTATGTTTACCTCAAAAAAAAACTAAACTATGTAAACCGTGCTGTACACCTTTTTTTTATATATTTTAAAAATAAAAATGCAAAAGCTATGAAAAGTTATTAACAAGCCTACATTAAAAGTTAAAAAAATTCGTCAGATGTTAATATATACTGTAGTGCTTTTATGTAGCAGTTCCGCAAGAATTTCGATGCCAAACCAGAGAGTGGTTATCTCTGATTATAGGTCTTATTTTCTAGAACTCTTATGATTATACTATATCTCATGCATGAAACATATGCGATTGTGATCTGCGATTCACTTTATATGTGCCAATGCAGAAGTACAGGCTATACCTCAGACGGCTAAGTGCTGTGGCATCACAACAAGCCAGCATTGCTGCTGCTTTTGGAGGCAGAGACCCCTTCTTGCACATGGGAGCATTTGAAGGACTTCATAGTTATCATCAACCCTTTGGCCCTTCTGCTGCTCCTCCATCTTTCAATCCGCATGGACTGCTGAGTGGTGCTGGTGCAACAACATTTGGGCTTCAGGACCTTGCTTCTCCCAAGGGAATTCACTGTGCTGGCAACAATGGCGAAGTAAGCTTACAAGGCAATAAACACGCAGACTTGACGCAAGGCTTGACCGCATCATCATTTGGGCAGCCCCGGCTCCAGCAGGAGTGGATCCATCAAGAAACCAATGATCTGTGCTCTGTCTTTTCTGGGGGTGCTCTGGCCAACACTATGCGTGGCACATTCCAGAGAATTACAAGCAGTTCACTGCCACCAGAAGATCTTTTGGAGTGCACTCCACATATCAAAGTTGGAGCCCATCCATCAGTAGGAATACAAAATGCAAGTTCAGGATTGCTTGAAAGGTCTCAGCAGGGTGCTCTTCCAGTTGGTGATGGATTTTCTGTCGACAAGTTACCGTTGCACATCTCGTTCGATGGTGCTATCGCGACAAAGCTGGATGCTAGCTTTGTCACTGAAGAACAAGGGATGGACCAAAAGGGGATATTTTCAGAAAGAATGACTGTTGGTGTTTGCCCTTCTGAGAGCCTCATAGCAGCCAGCAGCGGCAGATGTGGAGCTAGTTCTTCTGGTAGTACAAGGCTGCTCCCTCCTCATGATACCGACAGACATTCGAAATACCTCCAGTTTGGAGTTGCAAGCAACTCTAGACATAGAATGGATGGTGGAATGAGACAAGACCAAAGACTGAACAATGGTGATTTTAGCTACGATGGTGGTGCCATTGTGCCTGAACAGACTGATGTGTATGATTTGGGAATTTCAAAGCTGCAGGGTCAGGGTGCGTTAAATTCTAGCAGCTGCAACTTTGATGGCCTTCTCAATTCCATAGTAAAAGTGGTAAGAACCTATAATATGCTTGAACTTTTATCGCTTTTTCCGCTCAAAATTTCACTATTTCTGTTAGTCCATCTTTCCTTTCAAATCATTTGTACGGAACTAAGCCCAGTAACCTAGTAGTACAATCCTAGAATCTCAATGGTGATTTTTCTGAACCCATTTTCTGATTTCAACACAGGAGAACCGACATGTCATGACGATACTCCCCCTCTAGCAACCTCCACAGACCTGGGCAAGCCATATCCGACCTGCCAAGAGAGCCTAGCCTACGGGGGATGCCTCAGGAGGATAGATGATCGCCTTCGGAGCCAACGACCAGACCATATATCTGAACGGAGCCGTCGTGCCTAGTGTGAAAGCCCGCGGAAGGAAGAAGGGTGGACACGATCTGGGCCGGCCGGTCCCGGTCCGAGCCATCGTTTGGATCGGCCGGCTGCGGTCCGAACCAGACCGGACCGAGATCATGAAGGTCCTGATTTCAGAGACTGGACCGGCGGCGGCCAAGCCCGGGCCGGACCGAGCGGACCGGCCAACGACCATCGGCAAGGTGTGCGACGTGCGCGGGTGCTGTAGCAAGGTGGGCGACATGTGAGAGAGCCGGCGGCAAGGTGGGACTCGGCGATGTGTGCGCGTTTGTTATCCATGATGAGCCTGCACATATGTTCATTAGCAGTTTTTCGTATTGCATGCAAGTAATGTAGAGCGTGTATGAGGCCACGATTTTCTGTTTGCGGGCCTTGCCGGGATTAGAGGATCAAACCTGGCGTGGAGTTCTTCCTTAAATGGCGCCATGATTTTCGGATCAAATCGTGTTTTCCTCCTATATTTGGTTTCCTGCTCGACTGAATAAAAGAAAACTGCAACGTGGGGTGATGGCCCATGATTATAGGAAGTAGGCGCTATTATATCTACTCCTTGTCTTTCAAAAAATACTTTGCCTGATTAGTCGGACTAATGTCGGAGTCCCACGCGGAATTGTCTGGAAACCCAGCGGTCCGAAGCTCGTCTCCTTCGTCGGACTGATGTCGCCGCGTGGCACTACTCCGGCGGGCTGCATAGTGCCTAGCCCGACTATTTAAGACGAACGCCAGCACCGAAACCCTACCCCTCCACACTTTTCTCTGCCCGTACGTCGCAGCCGCCGCTTTCCACTCCCTGTCCGCCATCACTAGTAGGCATGCCCCCACACCGTTGGATAAGGGACTACCCATTTCTAACGCCAGAGCGCCGGCTGTAGCTCCTTGAGCAGATCCGGGCAAGGCACGAAGCCTGGATCACTGAGAGACTACCTTCGGATGCAGTGGATCCAAAGGAGTTAGAGTAGGAGGAGGATGCTGAGAGGAGGATCTGGGAGACGCCAAGGGCACGGATTTGCAGGTGGAGCAGCAAGCCATCATCGATTCGTTCCGCTCGGAGTCAGATGCGGAGGCCAGACGCTGTCGCCCATAGGAGATGAAGGTGCAGCACGCTGTGGAGGAGGAGTAGATGCTCGCCTACATGGATGAGGTCGAGCAGGAGAAGATGAGCTGGAGCCCTCCTACATGCCCGACACCGACTTCGTGGACATCCCTGACGACGAAGATTAGCTAGGGTAGTATGTAGTATGTAGTTTTTTTTTGACATGCATTGTATGGATCTAGAGGTTAAAATATAAAAGACTCAGATGCAGAGTACCTAATTTAAGGTATGGTCAGTCACTGGCCATGAACGCGTCCAATCATATCGGCGGGTGTCTGAGGAATCGGATTTGTAAAGTCCGAATGTGAATGCTCTGAGTCCGCGCTCGACGATCCCGCATTTGGCAAACGGCATCCTGCCTAGATTGTCCTGTCGTGTCGCCCCGACGACCCTCGAAACCAGCGCCGCGTAGCTGGCGCCTGGCTGCCGCTGCGGCCTGCATGCCGCAGTCACAGTGCAATAACGTGCGTACGAGCTGGCTGGTCCCATACATATCACCTTGTTGGCAGGTCAGGAGGATCCGAGCAAATTGCTCCCAAGTTATTACGAGAAGTCAGGTAGTGGGTGCATACATACCCCGGCTCCCAAGGTAAAAACATCCGTCTGTACTGTATCAATGATCAGACGAATGCAGTGTATCCCGTCTACTGCGGCACGTATGGAGCATCTGCGGGCAGGGAGTAAATTGCACAGAAGTATCATAATTGGGGCATTGGAAGCAGATTGGTATCAAGTTTGGTAATTTTTACATGTCAGTACCAAGTCTGGGGCTATACGTTACAAAAAGGTCTAAATCGCGTATAAACGCGTATTGACAGTGTATCTGACCGGCGGGGCCCGCCTGTCAGCTGCCGACGTGGCATTTTTTTTGCAGAAAACCCCCGCACGGCGGCGCCCGGTCTGGATCGAGGGGAGGATCCCCTCGAGCCCGAGCTCCTCTCGCATCACCGCCGCCCCCGCTCGCGCCGGAGCTGCCCCTGCTCGCGCCGCCGCGGCCTCTAGTCGCGCCACCGCGGCCTCTGCTCGCGGCCCAAGATCGGCGACAGGGCGACGAGCGACGTGGTGGTGCGACTGCGGATGCCGGACTCGGGCCGGGACGAATGGCTCTACTGCCACTCCGGCGTGCTCGCCGCCAGGAGCGGCTACTTCGCCGACCGCCTCTCCGACGCCTGGCCGACGTGCCAGATCCTGCTTGAGGCCGCCGACCCCGTCTCCCGCTTCGGATTCAGCGGCGCGCTCGCCCTGCTCGAGGCCGCCGCGCACCTCGGCTGCGCCCGCACCGCCGCCGCCTGCGCCGACTACCTCGAGTCCGCCCCCTGGGATGAGGCCGACGAGGAGGAGATCCTCGCCGCCAGCCACACGCTCGCCTTCTTGCTGCCGGGATACCCGTGCATGCCGCCTCCACGGGACGCGGCTCCCTTGCCACTCGGCGTCCCGCTGGTGAGCCCACCGTCGAGCAGCCGCTCCGGCCGTGCCGAGGCGCTCGGGCTCACGAGTCCTCCCTGGTGACTCATTCGAGGACGAGCGCGGCGGGATCTCTTCTCGCCGTCGGTGATGCGGCCGGTCGGCCAGCGCTGGGGTCTCCGCCGTGCTCTCCTCCCCTCGATCCAGATCGAGCGCCGCCGCGCGTGAGGACGAAGGAGGTGCGGGGGGTTTTCTGCAAAAAAAAAATGCCACGTCGGCAGCTGACAGGCGGGCCCCGCCGGTCAGATACACTGTCAATACGCGTTTATACGCGATTTAGACCTTTTTGTAACGTATAGCCCCAGACTTGATACTGACATGTAAAAATTACCAAACTTGGTACCAATCTGCTTCCAATGTCCCAATTGTGGTACTTCTGTGCAATTTACTCGCGGGTAGAAGCGGGAAGGGCGGGGTGAAAAACCACGCTGAAAGCGCCTGTATACGCGCGCGCTGCCTACTACCAGGTGTAAATGGTGGCAAGATCTCCGGTGGAGATCGCATGGTCCTCTGGATCCGATGCATATGGCGCCCGTCATCCTGCCGCCGCCATGAATGCCGGCGCAGGTAGGGCAGCCAAGGTCGTCCGAGGGGCCGATGCCGGCCGCCATTACGTACCATTCTTCGCGTCATCCATGATGTCATGTCACATCTCAATGTAGTAGGTAGAGTACGTGCACGACCGCTGCTTCATGTCGCTCCCCCAATGTCTCGTAGGAGGACACAAGTACGTGCCATAACGATGCATGCACGCCGTACGTACTGATGACATCGTTACCGTGTGCTACTTCTTTCTTACTGTACTGAAACCCTGGGCAGTGTCCAACACTTTTGAAATCCATGCATGACCAACGCTCGCTCCGTTGTATACTTGGATTCATACATCAAGAGCTTTTCTCATCATTGTGTTTTTCTGCAGGATTATCACCGTTGTTTTACAAGTACCAAAAAAGAGTACCCAATTAACAAGCAGTGCATGGACATAGTCACATAGAGAGCGAATGCTCACCCTGCCAACGATGGGAGGAAGACCAAACGGCAGGATGCCGACTTGATGATGACAATGATGAAGACTGGGGGCGGATGGGTAATATTGCAACGTTCGGCTGTTGAAGTGTTAGAGAAAAGTATTCTACACTGTGATCACACAACTTGTTCTCATATGTGTTGTTTGGTCACACAAGTTCAAAATTGAAATGACCTAGTCACATGACTGCAAAGCGAGCACACGAGGTCACGTATTATGCTATTGCTTTGCCAAGTTATGTGGCCAAACGCACCATAATATTTAGCTTGTGTGATCAAAGTACTCGCAACACAAGTTGCGTGCGGCTGTTAGTGCAATAAACTCTTAATAAGAGAAAGAAAGGAGAAGGGGAAGGAGGTGGCTTCAGTGAGTCGATCTGGAAGACGTGGAAAGAATGGATAGGTGGAGTGGCGGCGACACCGCTCAAGAGGAGGAAGACCAAGCTGCTTTGAAGAAATGTGTACGACCTGCGGCGGCAGTGGCGGATCCACAGTTGGTCATGGGTGTACATGTGAGTAAGAATTTCTAAAATATTATGTACCATTAATGAAGATGTGGGGTAATAAACCCTACACAAAAAAACCGTTGCACCACAAAACATCTCGAAAAACATAGTCAATACTTGAGCAACATGCCAATTTTCTGCAGCGATTAGTTGTGTTTCATAATATGCGTTAACAAAATCCCACGAAAGTATCTTTGTCCAGGAGAAGTGACTTAATCATCATAAACAAAGTTGAGTCACTTATTTTGAAACGGAGGGAATACTTACTAGATGACCCGTTGCACCTTTGACGCAAACACCAATTGAAGTGAAGAAGCCAAGAAACTTATGAACAACATATTTTATGAATGATCCACAAAGGGAAAAATAATAAATGCAACTGATAATTTAGGTGAACTATTTGAAGAATATTTTTGTGAATTGTCTGCAAGTCATTTTTTATTTCATATTATGTCTATATTTGCCAGCAATTCTTGGTTGTCTCTCTATACTCGGCCCGCATTGATCGTGGAATCCCCCTTTGACTTCTCAATAGAGCGTCCGACTCCCAACAATCCCCTCACCCCCACACGGCACGACTATGTCCGGGGCATCCGAGAATGACATGTTGAAATCTGATCATAAATAACAATGACCATGACATCAGGTGAGAACCAAATATTGCCATTCCGACCAAGGTAACACCAAACCAGACGAACTCAGCAAAAGGACCCTCACCCAAACAGACCGCGAACCAACCTCCTCAATGACTTCCTAGCCTTCCACCGACAACACCAAAAGTGGTCGGAACCCAGTATTGTAAGCAAGGACCCCCACCATCATGACGACAGATCAGGAGATGTGCCCGACATAATCCAAGCCGGCACGTGCCAACAGTCGAATAAGGCTCCAAGGTACTTCACATGGCTCCTAGTTTGATACAAGTGATGAATACGAAAATAATGAATAAAACCCGAGCTATTCAACACTTGCTAAAATTGCTACTGAGCAACAACTTGTTATGGAAATGATTAAAAAATTAATTGATAAGACTAAAGATCTATTTGTCGAGGAAATGGAACTAAATCAAACTTTTACTAATGAATTTCGAATTCTTCATTCAATGTTTGACAAACTCTCCAGTCATCATGATGCCGTGTCAGCTGATCCTGAATGGCCCACTTATGATTTCTGTTAGGACCGAGAGTATATCGACCAGAGGGGGGGGGGCTGAATGGGAGATTAAAATTTTCTTTCGAAAGCTTTGAACCTAATCCCACTCATAGCAGCGGGACAGAGTAACGAAGGAAATGGACTAAATCAATCTTCTTCGTCATAGGCATATATATATATATGCATTGATGAAAGCATTGACAACAGTACGAGCTTGATAAATCACAGGTTTAACTAAGATGCGAGTAATGCAACATGCAAACAGATGTAGTAGAATGAGACACAACATGGTATGTACTGATACAAAAACTATGGACAGATATCTCAAGTGAATATGAGAGATAGGGTGGTACCGAGTGAAAACAGGTGAAGACAATGAAACAGGGTGATCACAAAGTCACAAGATGGTATCAGACAGAAAGAAATGATCGAGTAATCTATCGGCACAGGGCATGAACAATAACTATTGAAGGAAATGTAGTAGAGTAAATTGAACCAGTGGTGCTCAATGGCGACGAGATTTGGTAGACCAGTTCACCCTTCTGCCAAAGGGTTACGTCTGGTCGGAGGGGCTGTGACTTAACACGGAAGATAATCTCTTTTCACCTTATTATCCTTCAACGCAGAGCTGATCAGACTCACGTTGATTTCACTCGTGTTAGATCCTTATCGGTGATCTCCAAGCCTTCAGTCGACCTTCGCGAACCACAGTCACTCTTGGTTGCTGAAGATCAGGCTTGGTAAAGACAACAACTCTTCAACACTCAAAGCCGAAACCTACCCGTCTAAAGAGTGCGCAACTCTCAAGAGTAACAGGTACAAGAATTCTCACTCAGAACTACTGTGATGCTAAATCACTGTCTATGCTTGGGCTCTTGGTTTTTCTCTCGGTGGATCTTAAACTCAGATCACTCGGAGAGGGGTTGCTTAAATCAATCTTCTCAGAAATCTCAAGCGAAGCAGCCAACGGAAAAAGTTGGAGCGGGGTGGCTATTTATAGCCGCAGCCTTCCCTGATGGGAAAAGACCAAATTAGACATCGGGTTCAGCCAATGGCCAAACGACACGATTCCAATGGTCGGATCTGAGCACAATGGTAACATTTTTTGCGGAGCAAGAAATGCTAACTCCTCGGTCTGAGGCAAATCTCTCGCAGCAAAGAAGATCACAGTCTCTTGCAGGCAAGTATTTGCTCGGGGCACAAAGATATTTCCCTCTCATCTTTCATAGGTTATAGCTAAGCATCACAATAGATCTAAGCATCGAGAATCTATACTCCTCTTAATAGTACAGAGGTCCTATGACTTGAAAGAATGAAAGAAGAGCAACCAAATGAATACTACGTCTTCACTTTGTCTTCGACTTCCATTGCTGCAGTGAATTTCTTCGGATGACAGTACCAAATCAACAACTTTGCTTCAGTAGTAAAGCTTAGAGGGGTCGATTTCTTCACATCAATCTTCTCGACTCTATTCCTTCAACAAATATAGCTCGTTCTTCTCTGCAACGCAGATATACTTCGGTGAAGTTCCTCGAACTCAGCACTGAAGACATCATTCTCTTTGGTCGTTTATGAACTCTTTCTCTCTGTATGCACTAGCAAACAAATTAGTCCATACATGTTTTTGTCAACAATCTCCAAAACACAAGGTAGGCAGATATTGTGTGACGCCCCCGATTCAATCGTACACTAATCATACACGCAAATGTGTACGATCAAGATCAGGGACTCACGGGAAGATATCACAACACAACTCTACAAATAAAATAAGTCATACAAGCATCATATTACAAGCCAGGGGCCTCGAGGGCTCGAATACAAGAGCTCGATCATAGACGAGTCAGCGGAAGCAACAATATCTGAGTACAGACATAAGTTAAACAAGTTTGCCTTAAGAAGGCTAACACAAACTGGGATACAAATCGAAAGAGGCGCATGCCTCCTGCCTGGGATCCTCCTAAACTACTCCTGGTCGTCATCTGCGGCCTGCACGTAGTAGTAGGCACCTCCTGTGTAGTAGGAGTCGTCGTCGACGGTGGCATCTGGCTCCTGGACTCCATCGTCTGGTTGCAACAATCGGGTATAGGAAAGGGGGAAAAGGGGGAGCAAAGCAACCGTGAGTACTTATCCAAAGTACTCGCAAGCAAGGAGCTACACTACATATGTATGCATTGGTATCAAATGGAAAAGGGGTTTTATATGTGGACTAAACTGCAGAATGCCAGAATAAGAGGGGGATAGCTAGTCCTATCGAAGACTACGCTTCTGGTAACCTCCATCTTGCAGCAGAAGAAGAGAGTAAAAGGTAAGTTCACCAAGTAACATCGCATAGCATAATCCTAACCGATGATCCTCCCCTCGTCGCCCTGTGAGAGAGCGATCACCAGTTGTATCTGGCACTTGGCAGGGTGTGTTTTATTAAGTATCCGGTTCTAGTTGTCATAAGGTCAAGGTACAACTCCAAGTCGTCCTGTTACCGAAGATCACGGCTATTCAAATAGATTAACTTCCCTGCAGGTGTGCACCACATTTCCCAACACACTCGATCCCCTTTGTCTGAACACACTTTTCTGGGTCATGCTCGGCCTCGGAAGATCAACACGTCGCAGCCCTACCTAGGCACAACAGAGAGGTCAGCATGCCGGTCTAAATCCTATGGCGCAGGGGTCCGGGCCCATCGCCCACTGCACACCTGCACGTTGCGAACGCGGCCGGCGAGCAGACCTAGCCTCCCTTATACAAGAGCAGGCATTCCAGTCCAACCCGGCGCGCGTGATGTCTACTACCCAACCTTCTTCTTGTAGACGTTGTTGGGCCTCCAAGTGCAGAGGTTTGTAGGACAGTAGCAAATTTCCCTCAAGTGGATGACCTAAGGTTTATCAATCCGTAGGAGGTGTAGGATGAAGATGGTCTCTCTCAAGCAACCCTGCAACCAAATAACAAAGAGTCTCTTGTGTCCCCAACACACCCAATACAATGGTAAATTGTATAGGTGCACTAGTTCAGCGAAGAGATGGTGATACAAGTGCAATATGCATGGTAGATAAAGGTATTTGTAATCTGAAAACATAAAAACAGCAAGGTAACTAATGATAAAAGTGAGTGTAAACGGTAGTGCAATGCGTTGAAACAAGGCCTAGGGTTCATACTTTCGCCAGTGTAAGTTCCCTCAACAATAATATCATAATTGGATCACATAACTATCCCTCAACATGCAACAAAGAGTCACTCCAAAGTCACTAATAGCGGAGAACGAACGAAGAGATTATGGTAGGGTACGAAACCACCTCAAAGTTATTCTTTCCAATCAATCCATTGGGCTATTCCTATAAGTGTCACAAACAGCCCTAGAGTTCGTACTAGAATAACACCTTAAGACACAAATCAACCAAAACCCTAATGTCACCTAGATACTCCAATGTCACCTCAAGTATCCGTGGGTATGATTATACGATATGCATCACATAATCTCAGATTCATCTATTCAACCAACACAAAGGACCTCAAAGAGTGCCCCAAAGTTTCTACCGGAGAATCACGACGAAAACGTGCGCCAACCCCTATGCATAGGTTGATGGGCGGAACCCGCAAGTTGATCACCAAAACATACATCAAGTGAATCACGTGATATCCCATTGTCACCACAGATATCCACAGCAAGACATACATCAAGTGTTCTCAAATCTTTAAAGACTCAATCCGATAAGATTACTTCAAAGGGGAAACTCAATTCATTACAAGAGAGTAGAGGGGGAATAAACATCATAGGGTCCAAATATAATAGCAAAGCTCGTGATACATCAAGATCGTATCATCTCAAGAACATGAGAGAGAGAGAGAGAGAGAGAGATCAAACACATAGCTACTGGTACATACCCTCAGCCCCGAGGGAGAACTACTCCCTCCTCGTCATGGAGAGCACCGGGATGATGAAGATGGCCACCGGAGAAGGATTGCCCCTTCCAGCAGGGTGCCAGAACGGGTCTAGATTGGTTTTCGGTGGCTACGGAGGCTTCTGGCAGCAGAACTCCCGATCTATTGTGCTCCCCGATGTTTTTAGGGTATATGGAGATATATAGGCGGAAGAAGTACGTCAGGGGGGCCACGAGGGGCCCACGAGGGTGGAGGGCGCGCCCAGGGGGGTGGGCGCGCCCCCTGCCTCGTGGCCTCCTCGCAGGTCCCCTGACGTGCACTCCAAGTCTTCTGGGCTTCTTTCCTTCGAAAAATGAGTTCCGTGAAGTTTCAGGTCAATTGGACTCCGTTTGATTTTCCTTTTCTTCGAAACCCTAAAACAGGGTAAAAACAGAAATCGGCATTGGGCTCTGGGTTAATAGGTTAGTCCCAAAAATGATATAAAAGTGTATCATAAAGCCCATAAACATTCAAAACAGTAGATAATATATCATGGATCAATCAAAAATTATAGATACGTTGGAGACGTATCAGCATCCCCAAGCTTAATTCCTGCTCGTTCTCGAGTAGGTAAATGATAAAAGAAAGAATTTTTGATGTGGAATGCTAGTTGGCATAATTTCAATGTAATTCTTCTTAATTGTGGTATGAATATTCAGATCCGAAAGATTCAAGACAAAAGTTCATATTGACATAAAAATGATAATACTTCAAGCATACTAACTAAGCAATCATGTCTTCTCAAAATAACATGGCCAAAGAAAGTTCATCCCTACAAAATTATATAGTTTAGTCATGTTTCATTTTCATCACACAAGAATGCTCTCATCATGCACAACCCCGATGACAAGCCAAGCAATTGTTTCATACTTTAGTAATCTCAATCCTATAAACTTTCACGCAATATATGAGCGCGAGCCATGGACGAGGTGGAATAGAATATAATGAGGGGGGTTATGTGGAGGAGAAAAAAAAGGAGAAAGTCTCACATCAACGAGGCAAATCAATGGGCTATGGAGATGCCCACCGATTGATGTTAATGCAAGGAGTAGGGATTGCCATGCAACGAATGCACTAGAGCTATAAATGTATGAAAGCTCAACAAAAGAAACTAGTGGGTGTGCATCCAACTTGCTTGCTCACGAAGACCTAGGGCACTTGAGGAGGCCCATTGTTGGAATATACAAGCCAAGTTCTATAATGAAAAATTTCCACTAGTATATGAAAGTGATAACATGAGAGACTCCCTACTATGAAGATCATGGTGCTACTTTGAAGCACAAGTGTGGTAAAAGGATAGTAACATTGTCCCTTCTCTCTTTTTCTCTCATTTTTTGGGCCTTTTCTTTTTTGGCCTTTTTTTGGGCCTTCTCTTTTTTATGGCCTTTCTCCTTCTTTATATTCCTCACTTGGGACAATGCTCTAATAATGATGATCATCACACTTCTATTTATTTACAACTCAATGATTACAACTCGATACTAGAACAAAGATGACTCTATATGAATGCCTCCGGCGGTGTACCGGGATATGCAATGAACCAAGAGTGACATGTATGAAAGAATTATGAACGGTGGCTTTGCCACAAATACTATGTCAACTACATGATCATGCTAAGCAATATGACAATGATGAATATCTCATGATGGACGGGATGATGGAAAGTTGCATGGCAATATATCTCGGAATGGCTATGAAAATGCCATAATAGGTAGGTATGGTGGCTGTTTTGAGGAAGATATAAGGAGGTTTATGTGTGAAAGAGCGTATCATATCACGGGGTTTGGATGCACCGGCGAAGTTTGCGCCAACTCTCAATGTGAGAAAGGGCAATGCACGGTACCGAAGAGGCTAGCAAGGATGGAAGGGTGAGAGTGTGTATAATCCATGGACTCAACATTAGTCATAAAGAACTCACATACTTATTGCAAAAATCTACAAGTCATCAAAAACCTCAGCACTACGCACATGCTCCTAGGGGGATAGATTGGTAGGAAAAGACCATCGCTTGTCCCCGACCGCCACTCATAAGGAAGACACTCAAATAACACCTCATGTTTCAAATTTGTTACACAATGTTTACCATACGTGCATGCTATGGGACTTGCAGACTTCAACGCAAGTATTTCTCAATTTCACAACTACTCAACTAGCACGACTTTTATATTATTACCTCCATATATCAAAACAATCATCAAACATCAAACTTCTCTTAGTATTCAACACACTCATAAGAAAGTTTTATTATTAATCTTGCATACCAAGCATATTAGGATTTTAAGCAAATTACCATGCTATTAAGACTCTCAAAATAATATAAGTGAAGCATGAGAGTTCATCTATTTCTTCAAAATAAAACTACCACCATGCTCTAAAAGATATAAGTGAAGCACTAGAGCAAATGACAAACTACTCTGAAAGATATAAGTGAAGATCAATGAGTAGTCGAATAATTATGCAACCATGTGAAGACTCTCTAACATTTAATAATTTCAGATCTTGGTATTTTATTCAAACAACAAGCAAAACTAAAGAAAATAAAATGACATTCTAAGAATGGCAAACATCATGTGAAGAAGCAAAAACTTAGGATCAACCGATACTAACCGATAGTTGTTGAAGAAGAAAGGTGGGATGCCAACCGGGGCATCCCCAAGCTTAGACGCTTGAGACTTCTTTAAATATTATCTTGGGTTGCCTTGGACATCCCCAAGCTTGAGCTTTTGTGTCTCCTTAATTTCTCTCATATCACGGTCTCCCTAAATCTCAAAAGCTTCATCCACACAAAACTCAACAAGGACTCATGAGATAAGTTAGTATAAACCATTGCAAAAACCTTATCATACTCTACTGTAGCAAATCACTAAAATTATTATTCAACATTTCATACTAAATGCCTCTGCATATTTAATAGTCCTATCCTCAAATAGAATCATTAAAGAAGCAAACATATGCAAACAATGCAAACATAACAGCAATCTGCCTAAACAGGATAGTCTGTAAAGAATGCAGAAGCATCCATACTTCTCTAGCTCAAAAAATTATGAAAGAAAATTCCCACTGTAGTAAATTTATCAGAGCTTAATATTCAAAAGGTTTCAACATTTTATCACATTCTGAATTTTCTAGGAAATTATTGCAACAGTGGTAAACTTTCTGTTTTCAAACAGCAACATGTGAACTTCTAAAATAGGCATAGTAAAGGCTATCAATGCCACTTTTATTGAAATAAAAGATGCAAAACATTGTTCTAAATAACAGCAAGCAAATCCTAACAAAATAAATTGACGCTCCAAGCAAAACACATATCATGTGGTGAATAAAAATATAGCTCCAAGTAAAGCTACCGATGAATGAAGACGAAAGAGGGGATGCCTTCCGGGGCATCCCCAAGCTTAGGCTCTTGGATATCCTTGAATATTACCTTGGGGTGCCTTCGGAATCCCCAAGCTTAGTCTCTTGCCACTCCTTATTCCATATTCCATCGAATCCTTACCCAAAACTTGAAAACTTCACAACACAAAACTTAACAGAAAACTCATAAGCTCCGTTAGTATAAGAAAATAAATCACCACTTCAAGGTACTGTAATGAACTCATTCTTTATTTATATTGGTGTTAAAATTACTTTATTACAACTTATCTATGGTTTATAAACTATTTTACTAGCCATAGATTCATCAAAACAAGTAAACAACACATGAAAAACAGAATCTGTCAAAAACAAAACAGTCTGTAGTAATCTGGATCAAACGTATACTTCTGGAACTCATAAAAATTCTCAAATAAATTGCTGGACCTGAGGAATTTATCTATTAATCATCTGCAAAAAGAATTAACTAAATAGCACTCTCCAAATAAACATGGCAGCAATTCTCGTGAGCGCTAAAGTTTCTGTTTTTTACAGCATGATCAACAAGACTCTTCCCAAGTCTTCCCAAAGGTTCTACTTGGCACAAACACTAATTAAACACATAAAACCACATCTAAAAAGAGGCTAGATGAATTATTTATTACTAAACAGGAACAAAAAGCAAGGAATAAAAATAAAGTTGGGTTGCCTCCCAACAAGCGCCATCGTTTAACGCCCCTAGCTAGGCATGATGATTTCAATGATGCTCACATAAAGGATAAGAATTGCAATGTAAAGAGAGCATCATGACGAATATGACTACCACATTTAAGCCTAACCCTCTTCCTATGCATAGGGATTTTGTGAACAAACAACTTGTGGGAATAAGAATCAACTAGCATAGGAAGGCAAAACAAGCATAGCTTCAAAACTTTAAGCACATAGAGAGGTAACTTGATATTATTGCAATTCGTACAATCATATATTCCTCCCTCATAATAATTTTCAGTAGCATCATGAATGAATTCAACAATATAACCAGCACCTAAAGCATTCTTTTCATAATCTACAAGCATAGAAATTTTATTACTCTCCACATAAGAAAAATTCTTCTCATTCGGAATAGTGGGAGTATCATAAGAGACTTGAATACTATAAATTGTTTCCACATTAAAAGAGTAATGTTCAGAAAAAGGGTAATCATATGTTGGGGAACGTAGTAATTTAAAAAAAATTCCTACGCACACGCAAGATCATGGTGATGCATAGCAACGAGAGGGGAGAGTGTTGTCAACGTACCCTTGTAGACCGAAAGCGAAAGCGTTAGCACAACACGGTTGATGTAGTCGTACGTCTTCACGATTCGACCGATCAAGTACCGAACGTACGACACCTCCGAGTTCAGCACACGTTCAGCCCGATGACGTCCCTCGAACTCCGATCCAGCTGAGTGTTGAGGGAGAGTTTCGTCAGCACGACGGCATGGTGACGATGTTGATGTTCTACCAACGCAGGGCTTCGCCTAAGCACCGCTACAGTATTATCGAGGTGGACTATGGTGGAGGGGGGCACCGCACATGGCTAAGAGATCAAGAGATCAATTGTTGTGTCTTTGGGGTGCCCTCTGCCCCGTATATAAAGGAGTGGAGGAGGGGGAGGGCCGACCCTCTCTATGGCGCGTCCTAGGGGAGTCCTACTCCCACCGGAAGTAGGAATTCCCCTTTCCTAGTAGAACTAGGAGCCCTTCCAAGTAGTAGGAGTAGGAGGGAAGGAAAGGGAAGGGAAAAGGAGAAGGAAGGAAGGGGGCGCCCCCCTCCCTAGTCCAATTCGGACCAGCCCATGGGGAGGGGTGCGGCCACCCTTTGAGGCCTTCCTCTCCTTTCCCGTATGGCCCATTAAGGCCCAATACGAATTCCCGTAACTCCCTGGTACTCCCAAAAATACCCAAATCACTCGGAACCTTTCCGATGTATGAATATAGTCGTCCAATATATCGATCTTTACGTCTCGACCATTTCGAGACTCCTCGTCATGTCCCCGATCTCATCCGGGACTCCGAACTCCTTCGGTACATTAAAACACATAAACTCATGATATAACCGTCATCGAACTTTAAGCGTGCGGACCCTATGGGTTCGAGAACTATGTAGACATGACGGAGACACGTCTCCGGTCAATAACCAATAGCGGAACCTGGATGCTCATATTGGCTCCTACATATTCTATGAAGATCTTTATCGGTCAAACCGCATAACAACATACGTTGTTCCCTTTGTCATCGGTATGTTACTTGCCTGAGATTCGATCGTCGGTATCTCAATACCTAGTTCAATCTCGTTACCGGCAAGTCTCTTTACTCGTTCCGTAACACATCATTCCGCAACTAACTCATTAGTTGCAATGCTTGCAAGGCTTATAGTGATGTGCATTACCGAGTGGGCCCAGAGATACCTCTCCGACAATCGGAGTGACAAATCCTAATCTCAAAATACGCCAACCCAACAAGTACCTTCGGAGACACCTGTAGAGCACCTTTATAATCACCCAGTTATGTTGTGACGTTTGGTAGCACACAAAGTGTTCCTCGGTAAACGGGAGTTGCATAATCTCATAGTCATAGGAACATGTATAAGTCATGAAGGAAGCAATAGCAACAAACTAAATGATCAAGTGCTATGCTAACAGAATGGGTCAAGTCAATCACATCATTCTCTAATGATGTGATCCCGTTAATCAAATGACAACTCATGTCTATGGCTAGGAAACTTAACCATCTTTGATTCAACGAGCTAGTCAAGTAGAGGCATACTAGTGACATACTGTTTTTCTATGTATTCACACATGTATTATTTTTCCGGTTAATACAATTTTAGCATGAATAATAAACATTTATCATGATATAAGGAAATAAATAATAACTTTATTATTGCCTCTAGGGCATATTTCCTTCAGTCTCCCACTTGCACTAGAGTCAATAATCTAGTTCACATCCCCATGTGATTTTAACATCAATAGTTCACATCACCATGTGATTAACACCCATAGTTCACATCGTCATGTGACCAACACCCAAAGGGTTTACTAGAGTCAATAATCTAGTTCACATCGCTATGTGATTAATACCCAAAGAGTACTAAGGTGTGATCATGTTTTTGCTTGTGAGGGAAGTTTAGTTAACGGGTCTGCTACATTCAGATCCGTATGTGTTTTGCAAATTTCTATGTCAACAATGCTCTGCACGGAGCTACTCTAGCTAATTGCTCCCACTTTCAATATGTATCTAGATTGAGATTTAGAGTCATCTGGATCAGTGTCAAAATTTGCATCGACGTAACCCTTTACGATGAACCTTTTGTCACCTCCATAATCGAGAAACATATCCTTATTCCACTAAGGATAATTTTGACCGTTGTCCAGTGATCTACTCCTAGATTACTATTGTACTCCCTTGCCAAACTCAGGACAGGGTATACAATAGGTCTGGTACACAACATGGTATACTTTATAGAACCTATGGCTGAGGCATAGGGAATGACTTTCATTCTCTCTCTATCTTGTGTCGTGGTCGGGTTTTGAGCCTTACTCAACTTCACACCTTGTAACACAGGCAAGAACTCCTTCTTTGAATGTTCCATTTCGAACTACTTCAAAATCTTGTCAAGGTATGTACTCATTGAAATTCTTTATCAAGCATCTTGATCTATCTCTATAGATCTTGATGCTCAATATGTAAGCAGCTTCACCGAGGTCTTTCTTTGAAAAACTCCTTTAAAACATTCCTTTATGCTTTGCAGAATAATTCTACATTATCTCCGATCAACAATATGTCATTCACATATACTTATCAGAAATGCTGTAGTGCTCCCACTCACTTTCTTGTAAATACAGGCTTCACTGCAAGTCTGTATAAAACTATATGCTTTGATCGACTTATCAAAGCATATATTCCAACTCCGAGATGCTTGCACCAGTCCATAGATGGATTGCTGGAGCTTGCATATTTTGTTAGTACCTTTAGGATTGACAAAACCTTCTGGTTGCATCATATACAACTCTTCTTTAATAAATCCATTAAGGAATGCTGTTTTGTTTATCCATTTGCCAGATTTCATAAAATGCGGCAATTGCTAACATGATTCGAACAGACTTAAGCATAGATACGAGTGAGAAACTCTCATCGTATCAACACCTTGAACTTGTCGAAAACCCTTTTCGACAATTCTAGCTTTGTAGATAGTAACACTACTATTAGTGTCCGTCTTCCTCTTGAAGATCCATTTAATCTCAATGGCTCACCAATCAATGGGCAAGTCAATCAAAGTCCATACTTTGTTCTCATACATGGATCTCATCTCAGATTTCATGGCCTCAAGCCATTTCACGGAATCTGGGCTCATCATCGCTTCCTCATAGTTCGTAGGCTTGTCATGGTCAAGTAACATGACCTCCAGAACAGGATTACCATACCACTCTGGTGCGGATCTCACTCTGGTTTACCTACGAGGTTCGGTAGTAACTTGATCTGAAGTTACATGATCATCATCATTAGCTTCCTCACTAATTGGTGTAGTAGCCAGAGGTACAGATTTCTGTGATGAACTACTTTCCAATAAGGAAGCAGGTATAGTTACCTCATCAAGTTCTACTTTCCTCCCACTCACTTCTTTCGAGAGAAACTCCTTCTCTAGAAAGGATCCATTCTTAGCAACGAATGTCTTGCCTTCGGATCTGTGATAGAAGGTGTACCCAATAGTCTCCTTTGGGTATCCTATGAAGACACGTTTCTCCGATTTGGGTTTGAGCTTATCAGGATGAAACTTTTTCACATAAGCATCACAACCCCAAATTTTAAGAAACGACAACTTTGGTTTCTTGCCAAACCACAGTTCATATGGTGTCATCTCAACGGATTTAGATGGTGCCCTATTTAACGTGAATGCAGCTGTCTCTAATGCATAACCCCAAAACGATAATGGTAGATCGATAAGAGACATCATAGATCGCACCATATCTAATAAAGTACGGTTATGACATTCGGACACACCATTACACTGTGGTGTTCCAGATGGCGTGAGTAGTGAAACTATTTCACATTGTTTCAACTGAAGGCCAAACTCGTAACTCAAATATTCTACCTCTGCGATCATATCGTAGAAACTTTTATTTTCTTGTTACGATGATTCTCCATTTCACTCTGAAATTCTTTAAACTTTTCAAATGTTTCAGACTTGTGTTTCATCAAGTAGATATACCCATATCTCCTCAAATCATCTGTGAAGGTCAAAAAATAATCATACTTGCCGTGAGCTTTAACACTCAACGGATCGCATACATCAGTATGTATTATTTCCAATAAGTCAGTTGCTCGCTCCATTGTTCTAGAGAACAGAGTCTTAGTCATCTTGCCCATGAGGCATGGTTCGCAAGCATCAAGTGATTCATAATCAAGTGATTCCAAAAGTCCATCAGCATGGAGTTTCTTCATGCGCTTTACACCAATATGACCTAAACGGCAGTGCCACAAATAAGTTGCACTATCGTTATTAACTTTGCATCTTTTGGCTTCAATATTACGAAAATGTGTATCACCATGATCGAGATCCAACAAACCATTTTCATTGGGTGTATGACCATAGAAGGTCTTATTCATGTAAACAGAACAACAATTATTCTCGAACTTACATGAATAACCGTATTGCAATAAACATGATCCAATCATATTCATGCTTAACGCAAACACTAAATAACATTTATTTTAGGTTCAACACTAATCCCGAGAGTATAGGGAGTGTGCGATGATGATCATATCAATCTTGGAACCACTTCCAATACACATCGTCACTTAGCCCTTAACTAGTATCTGTTCATTGTGCAACTCCCGTTTCGAGTTACTACTCTTAGCAACTGAACCGGTATCAAATACCGAGGGGTTTCTATAAACACTAGTAAAGTACACATCAATAACATGTATATCAAATGTAGCTTTGTTCACTTTGCCATCCTTCTTATCCACCAAATACTTGGGGCAGTTCCGCTTCCAGTGACCAGTCCCTTTGCAGTAGAAGCACTCAGTCTCAGGCTTAGGTCCAGACTTGGGCTTCTTCACTTGAGCAGCAACTTGCTTGCCATTCTTCTTGAAGTTCCCCTTCTTCCCTTTGCCCTTTTCTTGAAACTAGTGGTCTTGTTAACCATCAACACTTGATGTTTTTCTTGATTTCTACCTTCGTCGATTTTAGCATCACAAAGAGCTTGGGAATTACTTTCGTTATCCCTTGCATATTATAGTTCATCATGAAGTTCTACTAACTTGGTGATGGTGACTAGAGAATTCCGTCAATCACTATTTTATCTGGAAGATTAACTCCCACTTGATTCAAGCGATTGTAGTACCCAGACAATCTGAGCACATGCTCACTGCTTGAGCTATTCTCCTCCATCTTTTAGCTATAGAACTTGTTGGAGACTTCATATCTCTCAACTCGGGTATTTGCTTGAAATATTAACTTCAACTCCTGGAACATCTCATATCGTCCATGACGTTCAAAACGTCTTTGAAGTCCCAATTCTAAGCCGTTAAGCATGGTGCACTAAACTATAAAGTAGTCATCATATTGAGCTAGCCAAACGTTCATAACGTCTGCATCTGCTCCTGCAATAGGTCTGTCACCTAGCGGTGCATCAAGGACATAATTCTTCTATGCAGCAATGAGGATAAACCTCAGATCACGGATCCAATCCGCATCATTGCTACTAACATCTTTCAACTTAGTTTTCTCTAGGAACATATCAAAAATAAAACAGGGGAGCTAAACGCGAGCTATTGATCTACAACATAGATATGCTAATACTACCAGGACTAAGTTCATGATAAATTTAAGTTCAATTAATCATATTACTTAAGAACTCCCACTTAGATAGACATCCCTCTAATCCTCTAAGTGATCACGTGATCCATATCAACTAAACCATGTCCAATCATCACGTGAGATGGAGTAGTTTCAATGGTGAACATCACTATGTTGATCATATCTACTATATGATTCACGCTCGACCTTTCGGTCTCAGTTTTCCAAGGCCATATCTATTATATGCTAGGCTCGTCAAGTTTAACCTGAGTATTCCGCGTGTGCAACTATTTTGCACCCGTTGTATTTGAACGTAGAGCCTATCACACCCGATCATCACGTGGTGTCTCAGCACGAAGAACTTTCGCAACGGTGCATACTCAGGGAGAACACTTGTACCTTGATAATTAGTGAGAGATCATCTTATAAAGCTACTGTAGAACTAAGCAAAATAAGATGTATAAAAGATAAACATCACATGCAATCAAAATATGTGACATGATATGGCCATCATCATCTTGTGCCTTTGATCTGCATCTCCAAAGCATCGCCATGATTTCCATCGTCACCGGCATGACACCATGATCTCCATCATCTTGATCTATATTAATGTGTCGTCACATGGTCGTCTCACCAACTATTGCTCTTGCAACTATTGCTATCGCATAGCGATAAAGTAAAGCAATTATTTGGCGCTTGCATCTTATGCAATAAAGAGAAAACCATAAGGCTTCTGCCAGTTGCCGATAACTTCAACAAAACATGAACATCTTATACAACAACTCATATCTCATCACGTCTTGACCATATCACATCACAACATGCCCTACAAAAACAAGTTAGACGTCCTCTACTTTGTTGTTGCAAGTTTTACGTGGTTGCTACAGGCTGAGCAAGAACTGTTCTTACCTACGCATCAAAACCACAACGATAGTTTGTCAAGTTAGTGCTGTTTTAACCTTCTCAAGGACCGGGCGTAGCCACACTCGGTTCAACTAAAGTTGGAGAAACTGGCACCCGCTAGTCACCTGTGTGCATAGCACGGCGGTAAAACCAGTCTCGCGTAAGCGTACGCGTAATGTCGGTCCGGGCCGCTTCATCCAACAATACCGCCAAACCAAAGTGTGACATGCTGGTAAGCAGTATGACTTATATCGCCCACAACTCATTTGTGTTCTACTCGTGCATATTACATCAACGCATAAAACCTGGCTCGGATGCCACTGTTGGGGAACGTAGTAATTTCAGAAAAATTCCTACGCACACGCAAGATCATGGTGATGCATAGCAACGAGAGGGGAGAGTGTTGTCCACGTACCCTTGTAGACCGAAAGCGGAAGCGTTCGCACAACGCGGTTGATGTAGTCGTACGTCTTCACGATCCGACCGATCAAGTACCGAACGTACGGCACCTCCGAGTTCAGCACACGTTCAGCCCGATGACGTCCCTTGATCTCCGATCCAGCCAAGTGTTGAGAGAGAGATTCGTCACCATGACGGCGTGGTGACGATGTTGATGTTCTACCGACGCAGGGCTTCGCCTAAGCACCGCTACAATATTATCGAGGTGGACTATGGTGGAGGGGGGCACCGCACACGGCTAAGAGATCAAGAGATCAATTGTTGTGTCTTTGGGGTGCCCTCTGCCCCCGTATATAAAGGAGTGGAGGAGGGGGAGGGCCGGCCCTCTCTATGGCGCGCCCTAGGGGAGTCCTACTCCCACCGGGAGTAGGATTCCCCCTTTCCTAGTAGAACTAGGAGCCCTTCCAAGTAGTAGGAGTAGGAGGGAAGGAAAGGGAAGGGAAAAGGAGAAGGAAGGAAGGGGGCGCCCCCCTCCCTAGTCCAACTCGGACTAGCCCATGGGGAGGGGTGCGGCCACCCTTTGAGGCCTTTCTCTCCTTTTCCGTATGGCCCATTAAGGCCCAATACGAATTCCCGTAACTCCCCGGTACTCCCGAAAATACCCGAATCACTCAGAACCTTTCCGATGTCTGAATATAGTCGTCCAATATATCGATCTTTACGTGTCGACCATTTCGAGACTCCTCGTCATGTCCCCGATCTCATCCGGGACTCCGAATTCCTTCGGTACATCAAAACACATAAACTCATGATATAACCATCATCGAACTTTAAGCGTGCGGACCCTACGGGTTCGAGAACTATGTAGACATGACGGAGACACGTCTCTGGTCAATAACCAATAGCGGAACCTGGATGCTCATATTGGCTCCTACATATTCTACGAAGATCTTTATCGGTCAAACCGCATAACAACATACGTTGTTCCCTTTGTCATCGGTATGTTACTTGCCCGAGATTCGATCGTCGGTATCTCAATACCTAGTTCAATCTCGTTACCGGCAAGTCTCTTTACTCGTTCCGTAACACATCATCCTGCAACTAACTCATTAGTTGCAATGCTTGCAAGGCTTATGGTGATGTGCATTACCGAGTGGGCCCAGAGATACCTCTCCGACAATCGGAGTGACAAATCCTAATCTCGAAATATGCCAACCCAACAAGTACCTTCGGAGACACCTGTAGAGCACCTTTATAATCACCCAGTTACGTTGTGACGTTTGGTAGCACACAAAGTGTTCCTCCGGTAAACGGGAGTTGCATAATCTCATAGTCATAGGAACATGTATAAGTCATGAAGGAAGCAATAGCAACAAACTAAATGATCAAGTGCTATGCTAACAGAATGGGTCAAGTCAATCACATCATTCTCTAATGATGTGATCCCGTTAATCAAATGACAACTCATGTCTATGGCTAGGAAACTTAACCATCTTTGATTCAACGAGCTAGTCAAGTAGAGGCATACTAGTGACATATTGTTTTTCTATGTATTCACACATGTATTATGTTTCCAGTTAATACAATTTTAGCATGAATAATAAACATTTATCATGATATAAGGAAATAAATAATAACTTTATTATTGCCTCTAGGGCATATTTTCTTCATCATAATCATGACAAGTTTTATAAATATAATCACTACTTTTTATAGCATAAGTATCATCATAATAATCATCATAGGTAGGAGGCATGCTATCATCATTATAAATTTGCATATCAAAACTTGGGAGACTAAAAATATAATCTTCATTAAACGTAGTATCCCCAAGCTTGGGACAAACATTAATTGTATATTCTCAAAAACATCATCTTCATCAAACATAGCATCCCCAAGCTTGGGCCTTTTCATATCATAAGCATAATCACTCTCATCATTAATAGTATGGATAGCACCAATAGTATAGCAATTATCATATTCTTCCAAGCAAGTGCCAAAAAGATTTTCAAGATCAGAAGAAGTATCATTATCTTCCACAATTATATTTTCATGAGGCACAATAGTAATGGGAGCACCATTATTTGGGAGAGATATCTTTTTACCTCTCTTCCTTTTTCTTTTCTTCTTATTCTTCACCACATCATGTGTAGGTTCAATCCTCTTTTTGGAGCTCCTTATTAATGAGATTGGTTGAATAGGAGGCTCCTCCTTGTTACCTGATTCATCATAAGAAATAATAGGAGGATATTGGGAAGTCTCTTCCCTTTCATTAGTATTCTCTTCATCTTCTATTTGTTTTCTTTTCTTTATGTAATTTGCAATATAAGGATTTTCAATGCAATTCACCGCACAATACATATAAATTTCCTCTAGGTCAAAATGAAGAACTCTATCACGGGCAAATTTTGGAATCTCCTTAGTTATACGTTTCATTTCTTCGTAGCCCATAAAAAAACTAAGTTCATTATAATGTGCAAGAGAAATGAAGTCATCACAATTTTTGGACACGATTAGATCATGAAACAATTTGCATCGGATAATTAAATGACCACATTCATTACAAAGCTCACATGTATGGCCAAGAAAATTTAAATTTTCAGCACAGTCATCTAGCTCTTCTTGCAACAATTTAGTTTCTAAGTACTTATGCTTCTTGCAATATCTATCTTCTCTATTTGGTGTGTACTTACAAACCCAATGAACTCCACAAAAATTGACATGTTTATAGGAGACATTTTCATCATAACTAGTGCAATCATCGTTAGTGTCATGGATATTCAAAGAATTCGTACTAACAACATTGCAATCATGCTCACCATTCAAATATCTAGTTCCAAACATTCTAATGCATTCTTCTTCTAGCACTTGAGCACAATTTTCCTTTCCATCATACTCACGAAAGATATTAAAAAGGTGAAGCGTATGAGACAAACTCAATTACATTTTTTATAGTTTTCTTTTATAAACTAAACTAATGATAAAACAAGAAACTAAAAGACTCGATTGCAAGATCTAAAGATATACCTTCAAGCACTCACCTCCCCGGCAACGGCGCCAGAAAAGAGCTTGATGTCTACTACACAACCTTCTTCTTGTAGATGTTGTTGGGCCTCTAAGTGCAGAGGTTTGTAGGACAGTAGCAAATTTCCCTCAAGTGGATGACCTAAGGTTTATCAATCCGTAGGAGGCGTAGGATGAAGATGGTCTCTCTCAAGCAACCCTGCAACCAAATAACAAAGAGTCTCTTGTGTCCCCAACACACCCAATACAATGGTAAATTGTATAGGTGCACTAGTTCGGCGAAGAGATGGTGATACAAGTGCAATATGGATGGTAGATAAAGGTATTTGTAATCTGAAAATATAAAAACAGCAAGGTAACTAATGATAAAAATGAGTGTAAACGGTATTGCAATGCGTTGAAACAAGGCCTAGGGTTCATACTTTCGCTAGTGTAAGTTCCCTCAACAATAATATCATAATTGGATCACATTACTATCCCTCAACATGCAACAAAGAGTCACTCCAAAGTCACTAATAGCGGAGAACGAACGAAGAGATTATGGTAGGGTACGAAACCACCTCAAAGTTATTCTTTACAATCAACCCATTGGGCTATTCCTATAAGTGTCACAAACAGCCCTAGAGTTCGTACTAGAATAACACCTTAAGACACAAATCAACCAAAACCCTAATGTCACCTAGATACTCCAATGTCACCTCAAGTATCCGTGGGTATGATTATACGATATGCATCACACAATCTCAGATTCATCTATTCAACCAACACAAAGAACCTCAAAGAGTGCCCCAAAGTTTCTACCGGAGAATCACGATGAAAACATGTGCCAACCCCTATGCATAGGTTCATGGGCGGAACCCGCAAGTTGATCACCAAAACATACATCAAGTGAATCACATGATATCCCATTGTCACCACAGATATCCACGGCAAGACATACATCAAGTGTTCTCAAATCTTTAAAGACTCAATCCGATAAGATTACTTCAAAGGGGAAACTCAATTCATTACAAGAGAGTAGAGGGGGGAAGAAACATCATAGGATCCAAATATAATAGCAAAGCTCGCGATACATCAAGATCGTATCATCTCAAGAACACGAGAGAGAGAGATCAAACACATAGCTACTAGTACATACCCTCAGCCCCGAGGGAGAACTATTCCCTCCTCATCATGGAGAGCACCGGGATGATGAAGACGGGCACCGGAGAAGGATTGCCCCTTCCGGTAGGGTGCCGGAACGGGTCTAGATTGGTTTTCGGTGGCTACGGAGGCTTCTGGCGGCGGAACTCCCGATCTATTGTGCTCCCCGATGTTTTTAGGGTATATGGAGATATATAGGCGAAAGAAGTACGTCAGGGGGGCCACGAGGGGCCCACGAGGGTGGAGGGCGCGCCCAGGGGGGGTGGGCGCGCCCCCTGCCCTGTGGCCTCCTCACAGGTCCCCCAATGTGCACTCCAAGTCTTTTGGGCTTCTTTCCTTCCAAAAATGAGTTCCGTGAAGTTTCAGGTCAATTGGACTCCGTTTGATTTTCCTTTTCTTTGAAACCCTAAAACAGGGTAAAAACAGAAATTGCCACTAGGCTCTGGGTTAATTGGTTAGTCCCAAAAATGATATAAAAGTGTATAATAAAGCCCATAAACATTCAAAACAGTAGATAATAAAGCATGGAGCAATCAAAAATTATAGATACGTTGGAGACGTATCAGTGCGCCGCTCAGTCGCTGACGTCAAAAAGGCTTCGGCTGATACGACGACGTCGAGTGCCCATAACTGTCCCCGCGTAGTTGGTTAGTGCGTATAGGCCAGTGGCCAGACTCAGATCAAATACCCAGATCTCATTAAGCGTGTTATCTTGAAATAACCATGGATGCCGACTAGGGCCAGGCCCACCTCTCTCCTAGGTGGTCTCAACCTACCCTGTCACTCCGCCACAAAGGTTCACTCAGAGGGCCGTCCGGACAAACGTCCTTTCAAACCCAATCCGTGAATCACTCGGGGGTACTCTACGAGCCGACCCGACTTTAGTCACGACAAGTATCATATAATATATATATATATAAGTATATGCCCGTGATCACCTCCCGAGTGATCACGACCCGATAGTATAGCATGGCAGACGGACAAGAATGTAGGGCCACTGATGATAAACTAGCATCCTATACTAAGCATATAGGATTGCAGGTAAGGTATCAATGACTATAGCAACAATGACAGGCTATGCATCAGGATAGGATTAACGGAAAGCAGTAACATGCTACACTACTCTATTGCAAGAAGTAGAGAAGAGTAGCCGATATCTGGTGATCAAGGGGGGGGGGCTTGCCTAGTTGCTCTGGCAAGAAAGAGGGGTCGTCAACACCGTAGTCGTACTGGGTAGCAGCGGCGTCGGTCTCGGTGTCTAGCAAGAGAACAGGGGAAGAAACAATAATTATCAAGCAAACAGATGCATAGCGATGCATGACATGGCAAGTAGCGGTGCTAGGGGTGCCCTAACGCTGTATGAGGTGGTACCGGTGAAGGGGGGAACATCTGGGAAAATATCCCCGGTGTTTCGCGTTTTCGGACAGATGAACCGGAGGGGGAAAGTTGTGTGTTCGCTATGCTAGGGATGCGTGGTGGACGAACGGGCTGCGTATTCGGATTCGTCTTGTCGTTCTGAGCAACTTTCATGTACAAAGTTTTTCCATCCGAGCTACGGTTTATTTTATATTAATTTTAAAAGATTTAAATCATTTTAGGATTTATTTATTATTTAAATTCAACATTATCTAGAACAGTGCACGCTGATGTCAGCATGACGTCAGCAGTCAACAGAGGAGTTGACTGGTCAACTAACGTGTGGGTCCCAGTGGGACCCACCTGTCATTCTCTGTTCAGGTTAATTAGGGTTTAGGTTAATTAATTACTGTTTAGTTAAACTAATAGGTTAATTAGATTAATTAAATAGGATTAATTAACTTAATTAATTAATTACTTTAATAATTAATTATTTATATATTTATTTATATTTATTTAATTCTTTTTTTAAATCGTTCAAGGGGTGGGCCCCATGTGTCATTGGGCCAAGGGGGGCATACCGGGCGCGGCCTAACAGGCGCGGGACGGGTCGTGCGAACGGGCGCTGCCCGAGCAGAGCCCGAGCCCGCCCGGTTGCGGGGCGAGGCATGCGGGGCGCCGGAGCAGCACAGCGAGGGGGCAGGCACGCGCGTCGCGCGCCGGGGCTACGGGGAGCGACGACGGGGCTGTGCAGAGCAGC
>NC_041392.1:105729894-105826170 GCF_002162155.2 Triticum dicoccoides
GGCGAGGTTCGGCAGCGTCGGGGGCGGGTTCAGGCAACGGCGTCGGCGTCCGGCGAGGTGGCTCTCCAGGCGGCCGCGATGGGCGGTTCCCCCTCCTCGATGCCGATCCAATCGGGGGAGGGAGATATTTTGCGGGGGGGAGTGGGGGTGTCGTGGGTGAGTGGGGAAAGGATAAGGGGTGCGGGGTGGGCCATAGCTGGGCCGGCCTATGGCCTGCTGGGCCGAAGCCCGGGGGGTTTCTGTTTTCCTTTTTTGTTAGTTTTGTTTTTTTGTTTTTTTGTATTTTTTTTATTTTATTTATTTTCCTATCTGTTTTAGTTCTCTTTAAAATATTTAGGCATCCTGAAAAAGTGTGGTACCTTCCTCTTAAATTCCTAGGCATTTATTTGCACACCCGAACATTTATTTAAATTTTGAAAAACTTTTATTGTTGACAATATTTTGAATTTAAATTTTGAAAAGTTCTGATCCAACGCGATATTAACAACAGTAACCGGGGTGACGTGGCACCGTTAACGTGTGATTACTGTAGCTTAATTACCCGGGCGTTACATATTGCAACAACAATCTCCCCCTTTTTGGATGGTTGTTGAAAAAACAGACCACATCGAATGATAGGTAATGAATGGAATGTCATGCGAAGCAAAAATGAAGGATGGGAGATAATTAAGAAGATAAAATATCCTCCCCCTTAATATAAGCTTCGGATCATGAAGAATTGGAGGGGAGTAATATCACTCTTTGTATGAGTGTCATTGACAACAGATTTTATACTTGAGATCTTTCAATGCACTCGACCATGTCTGAGGTGGTTCTTGTCACAATATCTTCAAAGAAAGTTAGATGTAAGATAAGCGTTGAATGATTTGTAACCAGAATATATCATGAAGGTTTTCTCAGAACACAATTTGAATCCACACAAGATGTAGTTTTCCTGCATGTTAGGTATTCGATATGATCAACGCAAGATAAAATAAGAATGTGTTGCTCGGAGTGGATATGCTTTCGAGGCTGTTTTCCTGCAATAAGGATGATACTGAGGATATCTGTGAGGAAAAACACTTTGTCAGTCATAGAGATAGCCTTCAACATAAGACATTTGTGCATAGACTGACTCTCTCTTTCTGCAAGGTTAGATAAAGAAAGATAGCAATCAGAGCATATCCAACCACAACAGATATAGGTATATTCAGTACACGAAGTACTTCTCCAAACTAGTATCATCACATGATGACTCACTGCTCTTCTTCGAGAAGCAGATATGCTTCCTTGTAAGATAAATAATTGTCGATGATAGTCATTCACAGTAAAAACACATTTGACGGTACCTGCAAGCAAATAGTGCGAAGCAAATGATATTGCAGGCGGGATTTATAAACGTTACATGACATTCGAGTGTTTCAGCACCACATGCAGTGCGATAAGTTCATGAAGCAAATTGTTCGAGGGAAAACTAAATAGGGAATAAAAGAAAACACCCTGCAAACCCCGATAAACTATCACTCGATGTAATTCTCCCCATTTTTGTCAACAAGTGTCAAAAAGGAAAGATAGGACACGCGAGAAATTACTCGGTGGGAGTGTCTTCCGAATCCGAATTAAAACCACTCGAAAAATCAGTTACTGAAGAATGCAAAATAGTCGAGGCAGAAGTAGGAGTAGCAACCTTGCCCTTGGAATACTTGGAGCGATGAATGTATGGCTTGTAGACAAGAGTACCGGCTGTATCTGCAACTTTATCGTCATGATTGACAAACAACAAATCCACTGAAGCAGAATGCTGAGGGAGCACTAGAGTTTGTCTTCGGATGCGCGGAACAACAAGCAAGTCCAGGTAGTAATACTCCTTGAAGAGGCCCTTCTTGGCTAAATCCTTGCGAGAGTAATGCTCTCTCAACAAGGTCCATGAGCACTTCCTTGCATCCTTCTCACGCAGAAGAATTTGACGAGTGTGATTATGAATCAGATTCAGCTCAGTCATCAATTCCACCTTTTCCTTTCTATCCATCTTGATGTGTCTTTCCAGAGTCTGCTGCGTGCGAATGCAAATCTCATAGAGTGATGGATTTTCTTCGCGAGGGATGTCAACCCTGGCTTCCTTGACCTTCTGAGAAATTTTAGATGCAGAGGCAGTTGCAGCAGTATCAACAAGTTCCTTCCCTTTGCAATTATCCTCCACAATGCGTAGAGTGTCACGAACAGTTGGCATGAATACCTTCAGTATGTAAGCCCACAACAATTTCTCATTCGTAAGCTGCTCGATTGCGAACATGATCCATGGAGCATAAGGCTTCAGAGACTGAGGGCTATCTGTTGCACATGCCAGGTTTCGAATGAAAAGGTCAGGAATGTCAAACTTGATTCCTTGAGATATTGCCACAAATGCATTCCCCACGATGCCTTTGATGGAGTTTGGCCTGTTTGTTGGCGTGATAGTATTGCACAAAATGTGAAATAGCACTTTCTTACCATAGGCCAACTTCTTCAGATCAACATCAATGCGTTTGTCGCCCACCATGGTGGGATCCATCAGGACGTGGAGTTGTGCTTCGGACGCTTCCCAAAAATATAGTCTATGATCTCTGTGCTTCTCAAACTCACATTGTGGAATATTTATCTGGGCCAGGAAATGATCTGCTGAACATTTGATTCTCTCTCTGCCAGTCACCCATTCAAGAGTCCAAGTTGAGGTATTTCCAATTTCTCTTGAGATGTATAGCGTGGCATAGAACAGAAGAATAACTTCCTTGTTCCAGCCATGATTAAAGCACATGAACCCTTCCAGAAGAGCAAGTTCAATATGATTAATTGCATTATGGAAGCAGGGCATTTCTTCGAGCGTCGCGAAGTTTAATATCTTATGATTGAAAATTCTGTGCTTGCCAAACAGGATCCGAGCATAATAGACTGCTTGTTCTTCGGTCCAAAACCTTGGTGACAAAGAAGTTCTTTCTCCTTCGCAAGGGCTGACCTCAAAGAATGCAAGCTTCGATGAATGAAGATGTTCATTGAAAGCGGGGCCATTGGGGCCATACTCAGCTGGAAATAGCGGAAATGATTCCTGGGAATTTTTTCAATTTTATTCCCCACTACTTTCAATCAGATGAACATCATCAGAGACTGGCTCATTCTCATCGATGGTTTTCAATGGAGCAAGTGGCCTTTTAGTCTTTTCTGAAGCAGATGACATGCGATCACTAGACTGACCGCCAATTTCCTTCACTGGAACTCCTTCAGCGGCTTTCTCATTCCCAGGCACTAGGGCCTTTTCCTTCAGTGAATTCTCAATGGTGGGTGGCACGGCAACTTCTTCAGACTCTTGAGTCACAACTTGTTCTCCTTCAGTCTGCTGAGGCAATACTGGTGGTACAACTGTTTGCTCTTTCTCTTCGGGAGCCATGGGCTCTTCCAATTTATTCTCTTCATGTTATGGTTGTGAAGCCAAAGAACCAGGAGCAGGGTCAACCTGCATCTGGGTAGGGGCACGATATGAGGAGACCGGGGTGGTATTTCCTTGGGAAGCAACTTGCTTCCCCTCAACATGACTTTCCTTCAAAGGCAATGAAAAAACCTTTTCCATCTCAATTTCTTCATCAACTTTTTCTTCAGGAGCATTTTGCTCGACATTTACTTCATCGGGATTGACCAGATACATGTCCACTACATCAGATTCTTGTTCAACTGGGGTAGGAATGATAACTGTCGCAGGTTCAGCTTGTTGCTCGATTACTTCCTCGGGATGAGGGGAAGGTGGAACCTGTTGCGGTGGGGCACTTGAGTCAACAGGTACATCAGTTGATACTGATTAGATACAATGATCCTTGGAAGCCTTCAACTAGCTGGCTCTTGCCTAAGCTTTCTGACGCCTCTCTTCTCTTTCTCTTCTTCGAGCAAGATCTGCTTGACGCTTAATCTCATCGTTTCTTCGATCACAGAGTTGGGAAACATCCATGCTCAGCTTGGAGTGCCACTCAATATTGTTGTTCCTCATGACGGCGAGGGCTTTGGTGATCTCAAGGATTCCCTTGTTCATGTCTTTAGACTCTGAGCGGGCTTCATTCCTCATTTTCTCAAGTAGTCTCTTGTCCTCTACAGCCTAGTTTAGTTCCTTGGTAATTTCCTTCAACTCAGAGAAGTGTTTTTTTACAATCTTGGTAACATCATCAGGCAAACCCAGACTGCTCCGCTCAGATGGATTTTCATCATAAGAAGCACCTTCAATGATGCCAAACATAAGATCAAAATCATATTCCTCCATTGAAGCAAGAACAGTTTTCTTGGCCATCTTGACGGAGACAACAACATTTTCATCGATTATCAACTTTCTCTTCACCACTAGGGTAGCAGAACCTGATGGTTTATCTGATGGGATAGGGGCAAACCTTGGTGAAGATCACAACAGTGGCAAAACCTTTGCTGGAGAAGGAGTTTGGTATGGCTTATCAAGCAGAGCTCTTTGATCGCCAACATTATCATTAGAAGAATCATCAGACGAGGCAGATGCACCTTTCTTGATTTTCTGGCAATAGACTTTTTCTTCAAAGCTCAAGGAGAAACATACTTCCTCTTCTTCTTTTCTTTTCGGGCCAACACCCTTTCCTTCTTCTCCTGCACATCTTGTTGAGTCAACTGAAGATTTCTCTATTCCACTTGATTTTTCTTTGCGAGTCTTGCCTCACGGTTGGCCTTGGCCTTTTCCCTCTTTTCAATCTCCACGGCAAAACCAGCAATGGTTTTTAAGGAATCAACATGAGCATTGGGAGGCGGTGTTGGCCTTACTTTTTCATCATCCTATCCAAGGCACCCCTCTACTATGCAGTCATTCCACGGAAGAGTGAATGCAAACAAAATCTGGTATTTTCTTCAGATGTTCTCGTAGTTGAACCACTTCCTTGCCCTGTGATGGCGAATCTTTTGCAGCCTGTTGTTTCTCTCTTGAGTAGTTTCTGCTCCGGGTGGAGTCTTATAAGTTTCAGGATCAGACATTTTAGCTGCAGTGTTCCTCTCTCTACCGCGACCACCCTTCTTGGGATTTCCATCAAAGAATAGGGTTTTGGAGTTAGTGACTATCTCATCCTCTGGCTGACTGTGTGCTGAGGAAATATCATCATCTTCTTCAGTGGATTCTGATTCGACCTTTTTCTTTGGTGCTTTTGGCGGCTTTGCTGATTTCCTTTCAGCCACCTTTGCTTTATCAGCCACTCGCGACTGCTGTGGAATTTCTTCCTTGGACCCAGAATGTTCATCTGAACTATTTTTCATGACCACTCTTGAGAGAAAAAACACAAATTCGAAAGAAAACAAGAAGAAGTCACAAACATGCATAGAAGCATTTTGACTCAAAACAAATAGTTTTTACGAAAGCAGCGAGAGATCCATGGCACACACTTTGCAACAAATTGTCGAGAGAATTGCAATGTGCCCTAATAGAGAATAACAATTCCTCTAATGTTTCGATGTATACACAGTGAACCCTAGATCCAAAAGACTGGTATGAGGAACTACTACAAACCATACAAGCCATGACTTAGTGAATCCTAAGGATCTATCGCAAGAAAATAAAACAAGATAAATGGTGTCGGGAAGAACTGCCCTAGAACATAAAAGAGATAGGGCTAGTTCCAGATCTGCACGCCCTAACTTGGTGATACGTCTCCAATGTATCTATAATTTTTGATTGTTCCATGCTATTATATTATCATTCTTGGATGTTTTACAATCATTTTATATCATTTTTTGATACTAACCTATTAACATAGTGCCAAGTGCCAGTTGATGTTTTCTACATGTTTTTTACATCGCAAGAAATCAATATCAAACAGAGTCCAAATGCAGCTAAACTTTTTGTGAGTTTTTTTGGACCAGAAGACATCGAGTGGGCCAAAGAAGTACCAAAGAGGGATCCCAAGGTGAGCACAAGACACCAGGGCACACCTCAAGGCCCAGGCGCGCCCTAGTGGGTTGTGCCCACCTCAGTGGCCTCCCGAACCGCCTCTTTGCTCTATAAATACCCCAATATTCTAGAAACCCTAGGGGAGTCAACGAAAATCAATTCCAGCCACCGCAAGTTCCAGAACCACCAGATCCAATCTAGACACCATCACGGAGGGGTTCATCATGTCCATTGGTGCCTCTCCGATGATGCGTGAGTTATTCTTTGTAGAACTTCGGGTCCGTAGTTAGTAACTAAATGGCCTCCTCTCTCTCTTTTGATTCTCCATACAATGGTCTCTTGGATATCCATATGATGTAACTATTTTTGCAGTGTGTTTGTTGGATCCAATGAACTTTGATTTTATGATCAAATCTATCTCTTTTTAACCATGAAAGTTATTTGAGTCTTATTTGGTCTCTTATATGCATGATTTCTTATAGCCTCATATTTATTATCTGATACTTGGGTATTGTTTGGCCAACTTGATCTATTTATCTTGCAACGGGAAGAGGTGCTTTGTGATGGGTTTGATCTTACGGTGCTTGATCCAGTGACAGAAGGGGAACCGACACGTATGTATCGTTGCTATCAAGGATAACAAGATGGGGTCTATTTTTACATAAATAGATCTTTTCTACATCATGTCATCGTTCTTATTCCATTACTCCATTTCTCCATGAACTTAATACACTAGATGCATGTTGTATAGCGGTCGATGTGTGGAGTAATAGTAGTAGATGCGGGCAGGAGTCGGTCTACTAATCTTGGACGTGATGCCTATATAATGATCATTTCCTGGATATCGTCATGATTATTTGAAGTTCTATCAATTGCCCAACAGCAATTCGTTTACCCACCGTTTGCTATTTTTCTTGAGAAAAGCCACTAGTGAAACCTACGACCCCCGGGTCTCTTCTTTATTATATTTTCCTTTACGATATATTTTCCTTTGCTTTTATTTTCAGATCTATTAGAACAAAAATACAAAAATACCTTGCTGCAATTTATTCTTATTTATTTTATCTCGCGTTCCCGGGCGATCTATCTATCAAATTATTACAACTCTCTCACGTTCGTTTCCCAATTTCTGGCGCCGTTACTCGAAAGGGATTGACAACCCCTTTAATACGTCAGGTTGCGAGTGTTTGTTATTTGTGTGCAGGTGTCGTTCACGTAGTGTAGCATGGTTCTCCTACTGGTTCGATAACCTTGGTCTCCTCATTGAGGGAAATACCTACTGTTGCTGTGGTGCATCATCCCTTCCTCTTTAGGGAAGTATCGACATATTTCTAGCAGACATCAAAAGGAATTTCTGGTGCCGTTGCCGGGGAGACATCATCAACATCTACCATGTTCCTAATCACAAATTTCATCTCCTTGCAATTTACATTATTTGCCATTTTCCTCTCGTTTTCATTTTCCCCACTTCAGAAATTTTTGCCTTTTTATTCGCAATCCTTTTTGTTCGCCTTTTTCTCGTCAGATCTTTTCTTTGCTTGTGTTGCCATGTGCCTTCTAGATGCTTGCATCTTCTCTTGCTGAAAATATATTGATATGGATCCCCATCCACTTGCTAATCTTTTTAAAAGATCCAATCATGATGAACCAATTGCTAGTGAGTTGAGTGCACTAGATTATATTTATGAAGTTTTTCTTGAGATTCGTGAATCTGAAATTATGATGAATATATTTATGAAGTAATTCATGATAGCTCCTTGAATGAAAAGCATGATTGCAATGATTTTACTATAATTTCTATTAAAATCAATTGTGCTAACAATATGCAAAACCCCAAGCTTGGGGATGCTAATTTTGATATGATGTCTACTACTTATTGCAATGATCATGATTGGGGTGATAATGTTTCTTATGATCTTGAAAATTTATTTAAGCCTCATGATGAATATGATATTCATAATAGTGTTTGCAATAATATTGAAAGTGGGATCGGAAGAGTGTCAACTCTAGGTAAAAACAGTCCCACATATTTGGAGAGTGTTCAATCTTGTGATTTTTTTTGATAAAAGTGGGTTTGGAGAGGTCATGACTTCAGTTGATGTTAATCCCACTATTTTGAAAGATTATAAAACTTTTATGCGTGTGGATCATGAAGAGAAACTTTTATATGATAGCTATATTGTTGAATTTGATTATGATCCTTGATGTCTGCTAGAACTACGTCGGTATTTCCCCAAAGAGGAAGGGATGATGCAGCATAGCGACGGTAGGTATTTCCCTTAGTGATGAGACCAAGGTTATCGAACCAGTAGGAGAACCAAGCAACACTACGTAAACAACACCTGCACACAAATAACAAATACTCGCAACCGACGTGTTAAATGGGTTGTCAATCCCTTTCAGGTAATGATGCTGGAAATTGGCAAACGTACATGATAAAAATATGATAGATAGGATAAATATATCTCGGATAAAATAAATTGCAGCAAGGTATTTTTTGTATTTTTTAATAGATCTGAAAATAAAAGCAAAGGAAAATAGATCGCAAAGGCAAATATCTTAAAGAAGAGACCCGAGGGCCATAGTTTTCACTAGTGGTTTCTCTCGAGAAAAATAGCAAATGGTGGGTAAATGAATTACTATTGGGCAATTGATAGAACTTCAAATAATCATGACGGGCAATGATCATTATATAGGCATCACGTCCACGATTAGTAGACCGACTCCTGCCTGCATCTACTTCTATTACTCCACACATCGACCGCTATCTAGCATGCATCTAGTGTATTAAGTTCATGGAGAAACGAAGTAATGCAATAAGAACGATGACATGATGTAGACAAGATCTATTTATGTAGAAATAGACCCCATATTGTCATCCTTAATGACAACGATACATACGTGTCCGTTCCCCTTCTATCACTGGGATCAAGCATCGTAAGATCGAAACCATCACAAAGCACCTCTTCCCATTGCAAGATAAATAGATCAAGTTGGCCAAACAAAACCCAAATATCGGAGAAGAAATACGAGGCTATAAGCAATCACGCATATAAGAGATCATAGAAGACTCAAATAACTTTCATGGATAAAAACCTAGATCTGATCATTGATACGTCTCCAACGTATCTATAATTTTTGATTGTTCCGTGATATTATATTATCTATCTTGGATGTTTTATATGCATTTATATGCTATTTTATATGATTTTTGGGACTAACCTATTAACCTAGAGCCAAGTGCCAGTTTCTTTTTTTCCTTGTTTTTGAGTTTCACAGAAAAGGAATATCAAACGGAGTCCAATTGACCTGAAACTTTATGACGATTGTTTTTGGATCAAAATTAGCCCACAGAGTACCGCTGATGCACCAGAAGAGTCCCGAGGCCACCACAAGGGTGGTGGGTGCCCCACCCCCCTAGGACGCGCCCTCCGACCTTGTGGGCCCCTCGTGGACTTCCCTAACTTGTTCTCGACGCTAATACCTCTTATATTTCCCCAAACATCCAGAACAGAACCTAGATCGGGAGTTCCACCGTCGCAAGCCTCTGTAGCCACCAAAAACCAATTGAGACCCTATTCCAGCACCCTACCGAAGGGGGAAATCATCACCAGTGGCCATCTTCATCATCCCAGCGCTCTCCATGACGAGGAGGGAGTAGTTCACTCTCGGAGCTGAGGGTATATACCAATAGCTATGTGTTTGATCTCTCTCTCTCTCTCTCTCTCTCTCTCTCTCTCTTGTGTTCTTGATATGGCACGATCTTGATGAACCGCGATCTTTGCTATTATAGTTGGATCTTATGATGTTTCTCCCCTCTATCTCTTGTAATGGGTTCAGTTTTCCCTTTGAAGTTATCTTATCGGATAGAGTCTTTAAGGATTTGAGAACACTTGATGTATGTCTTGCATGTGCTTATCTGTGGTGACAATGGGATATTCATGTGATCTACTTGATGTATGTTTTGGTGGTCAACTTGCGGGTTCTGTGACCTTGTGAACTTATGCAAAGGGGTTGGCACACGTTTTCGTCTTTACTATCTGGTAGAAACGTTGGGACACTCTTTGAAGTTCTTTGTGTTGGTTTGAATAGATGAATCTAAGATTGTGTGATGCATATCGTATAATCAAACCCGCGGATACTTGTGGTGAGATTGGAGTATCTAGGTGACATTAGGGTTTTGGTTGATGTGTGTCTTAAGGTGTTATTTTAGTACGAACTCTAGGTCTGTTTGTGACACTTATAGGAATAGCCCAATAGATCGATCAGAAAGAATAACTTTGAGGTGGTTTCGTACCCTACAATAACCTCTTCATTTACTCTCTGCTATTAGTGACTTTGGAGTGACTCTTTGTTGCACATTGAGGCATTTTTATATGATCTAATTATGTTATCACTGTCGAGAGAACTTGCACTAGTGAAATATGAACCCCAGGCCTTGTTTCTAAGCATTGCAATACCGTTTTTGCTCACTTTTGTAACTTGTTACCTTGCTGTTTTTATATTTTCAGATTACAAAAACCTATATCTATCATCCATATTGCACTTGTATCACCATCTCTTCGCCGAACTAGTGCACCTATATAATTTACCATTGTATTGGGTGTGTTGGGGACACAAGAGACTCTTTGTTATTTGGTTGCAGGGTTGTTTAGGAGAGACCATCTTCATCCTATGCCTCCCACGGATTGATAAACCTTAGGTCATCCACTTGAGGGAAATTTGCTACTGTCCTACAAAACTTTGCACTTGGAGGCCCAACAATGTCTACAAGGATAAAGTTGCATAGTAGACATCAAGCTCTTTTCTGGCGCTGTTGCCGGGGAGGTTAGTGCTTGAAGGTATATCTTTAGATCTTGCAATCGAATCTTTTAGTTTCTTGTTTTATCACTAGTTTAGTCTATAAAAGAAAACTACAAAAATAATGGAATTGAGGTTTCCTCATATGCTTCATCTTTACAATGTCTTTCGTGAAAATAAGGATTTCGATAATTATGACAAAGTGTTAGAAGAAGAATGCATTAAAATGTTTGTCACTAAATCTCTGATTGGTGAGCATGATTGCAATGTTATTAGTATGAATTCTTTGAATATCCATGATGCTAATGATATGCAAAGCCACAAGCTTGGGGATGCTATGTTTGATGAAGATGATATTTTTAGTCCCCCAAGTTTTGATGTGCAAATTTATTATGATGAAAGCATGCCTCCTATCTATGATGATTATTGTGATGACTTGTATGCTATAAAGAATAGTGATAACCATGAAACTTGTCATCATGATTTTAATTTGCAATTGGATTATGCCTCACATATAGTTATTTTGTTGAGTTTGCTCCCACTACTATGAATGAGAAGAATTTTGCTTATGTGGTGAGTAGTATAATTTCTATGCTTGTAGATCATGAAAGTAATGCTTTATGTGATAGTTATATTGTTGAATTCATTCAGGGTGCTACTGAAAATTATTATGAGGGAGGAATATATGCTTTTAGGAGTTGCAATAATATCAAGTTTCCTCTCTATGTGTTGAAAATCTTGAAGTTGCACTTGTTTTACCTTCCTATGTTCGATGATTCTTGTTCCCCGGAATTGTTTGCTCACAAAATCCCTATGCATAGGAAGTGGGTTAGACTTAAATGTGTTTTTCATATGCATCATGATGCTCCCTTTATGTTTCAATTCTTATCTTTTATGTGAGCATCATGGAAATTATCATGCCTCGCTAAAAAGGCGTTAAAGAAAAGTGCTTGTTGGGAGTCAACCCAACATTTATACCTACTGTTTGTGTGTGTTTACATGATAAGGATACTTTAGTAATCATGTTTTATAGCTTTCGTTTCAATAAATTGCCAAGTAAGACCTTTGGGATGATCTATGGTGGTAGTTGATTTGATCTTGCTGAAAAACAGAAACTTTTGTGCTCAGGAAAACAATTATCATTTTTAACAGAAGCGCAATAAAACACGGATTATTTTTGCATAGGATTAATAAACAAATTGCCTAGGACATCCTAGTTTCTCAGGATTTTTGGAGTTACAGAAGTATTCGAGGGTTACAGATTACTACAAATTGTTCTATTTTTGACATATTCTGTTTTCGATGCATAGTTTGCTTGTTTTCTAGTTTCTCTGGCTTATATTGCTTAACATAAATTGTAGAAATGATATGGTACAGTAGGCGTCATGTGAGGAAACTTATGAATCTTGTCTTGATAGTACCTAAGTGGTGATTTGCTTTCTTATACTAACGGAGCTTATGAGTTTCCTGTTGAGTTTTGTGTTGTGAAGTTCTCAAGTTTTGGGTAAAGTTTTGATGGACTACATAATAAGGAGTGGTAAGAGCCTAAGCTTGGGGATGCCCAAGGCACCCCAACGTAATATTCAAGGACAACCAAGCATCTAATCTTGAGGATGCCCCGGATGGCATTCCCTCTTTTGTCTTCACGCATCGGTAACTTTACTTGGAGCTATATATTTATTCACCACATGATATGAGTTTTTCTTAGAGCGTCATTTTCTTTTATTTTGTTTTGCTTGATGTTTGAATTAAGTACTTAAGATCTGAAATTTTATTTATGAGAAGGAGGCTTTACATAGTTACATAATTATTCAACTACTCATTGATCTTCACTTATATCTTTTGGAGTAGTTTGTCATTTGCTCTAGTGGTTCACTTATATCGTTTTAGAGCACCATCGCTAGTTTTATTTTGAAGAAATTGTTGAACTCTCATGCTTCACTTATATTATTTTGAGAGTCTCTAAACAGCATGGTAATTTGCTTAGGTTATGAATTTAGTCCTAATATGATGGGCATCCAAGAGGGATATAATAAAAACTTTCATAATAAGTGCATTGAATACTATGAGAAATTTGATTCCTTATGATTGTTTTTAGATATAAAGATGGTGATATTAGAGTCATTCTAGTGAGTAGTTGTGAATTTGAGAAATACTTGTGTTAAAGTTTATGATTCCCGTAGCATGCACGTATGGCGAACCGTTATATGATGAAGTCGGAGCATGATTTATTTATTGATTGTCTTCCTTATGAGTGGCGGTCGGGGACGAGCGATGGTCTTTTCCTACCAATCTATCCTCCTAGGAGCATGCGCGTAGTACTTTGTTTCATTGACTAATAGATTTTTTCAATAAGCATGCGAGTTCTTTATGACTAATTGTAGGATCGAAAGTATGTCTAGAGGGGGGTGATTAGACTACTTGACCAAATAAAAACCTTTTCCCAATTTTAAGTCTTGGCAGATTTTAGCAAGATAACATAAGTCAAGCAAACAACCTACACATGAATATATAAGATTATAGTAGCAGAATGTAAATCATTGCATATGAAGGTAAAAGGGAGGAGTTTGAGGGAGCAAACGAAATGTATACATGGAGATTTTTGGCGTGGTTCCGATAGGTGGTGCTATTGTACATCCACGTTGATGGAGACTTCAACTCATGAAGGGTAACGGTTGGGTGAGTCCACGGAGGGCTCCACCCACGAAGGGTCCACGAAGAAGAAACCTTTTCTATCCCACCATGGCCATCGCCCACGAAGGACTTGCCTCACTTGGGTAGGTATTCACAAAGTAGGCGATCTCCTTGCCCTTACAAACTCCATGGTTCAACTCCACAATCTTGTCGAGGATCCCAAGTGACACCTAACCAATCTAGGAGACACCACTCTCCGAAAGGTAATAAATGGTGTGTTGATGATGAACTCCTTGCTCTTGTGCTTCAAATGATAGTCCCCCAACACTCAACTCTCTCTCACAGATTTGGATTTGGTGGAAAGATGATTTGAGTGGAAAGCAACTTGGGGAAGGCTAGAGATCAAGATTCTTGTGGTTGGAAAGGAATATCTTGGTCTCAACACATGAGTAGGTGGTTCTCTCTCAGAAAATGTATGGTAGAAGTGTAGGCACACATTCTGATTGCTCTTTCCATGAATGAAGAGTGGGTGGAGGGGTATATATAGCCTCCACACTAAATCTAACCATTACACACAATTTACCAAACTCGGTGAGACCGAATAGTTAAACTCGGCCAGACCGATTTAGTTCAAAATGTGAACGTTAGGCTTTTCGGTGGGACCGACATGTCAACTCGGTAGGACTGATTTCATTAGGGTTTTGTCATAATGTAATCTTGGTGAGACCAATCACATAAACTCGGTGAGACTGATTTCTGTAATAGGAAAACAGAGAGTTGGTTAGGCAAACTCGGTGGGACCGATCGCTCATTTCGGTAAGACCGAAACGTTGCGAAAGGGAAATAGAGAGTTTGCATTGTGAACTCGGTGGGACCGATCCCTCATCTCAGTTAGACCGAAACGTTACGAAGGGAAACAGAGAGTTTGCAATCCCATCTCGGTGAGACCGAGATCCCTATCGGTGAGACCGAATTGATTAGGGTTTCTGGTTATGGCTATGTCAAATGAACTCGGTGGCGCCAGATAGATCAAATAGATGGGGCCGAGTTTGACTTTTGGTTTGGGACATAGGTGGATATGAGAAAGTGGTTGAGGGCTTTTGGAGCATACCACTAAGCATTTTGAGCAAGCAAGCCATTAAGCAACACCTCATCCCCTTTTAATAGTATTGGCTTTTCCTATGGACTCAATGTGATCTTGGATCACTAAAATGAAAAAGTAGAGTCTTGAGCTTGAGCCAATATGTGTCCTTAGCATTTTGAGGGGTCCACATTCCTAGTCCAAGCCATGCCAACCATTGAACTTTCTGAAATGATCATCTTGAAAGAGCATTAGTTCAAAGAGCTATATGTTGTTAGGAATTACAAAAACCACCCAAGGATAGTTGCACTTTCAATCTCCCCCTTTTTGGTAATTGATGACAACATATAGATCAAAGCTTCGACAAATGATAATAAGATTGAAATGCATCATCGCTTTGAGAAGTATGTGATAAGCAAGAGCTCCCCTAAATTTGTGCATTATTTAAAATTTGCTTTTGAATGCAAATGCACAATCGATTAGGATCATGGGTTACTCTTCCATGTCACATACTGATACGTCTCCAACGTATCTATAATTTTTGATTATTTCATGCTGCTATATTATCATTCCTGGATATTTTATAATCATTTTATAGTCACTTTATATCATTTTTTGGTACTAACCTATTGACATAGTGCCAAGTGCCACCTGCTATTTTTTCCATGTTTTTTTACATCGCAAGAAATCAATATCAAACAGAGTCCAAATGGCATAAAACTTTGCGATGATTTTTTATGGGCCAAAAGGAAGAAGTTGGGTCATGGTTGCACCTGGGGAGTCCCGAGGAGGGTCAACCCACCAGGGCGCGCCAGGAGGCCCTGGCGCGCCTTGGTGGGTTGTGCCCACCTCGGGTGCCCCCTGGACCGCCTCTTTATTCTATAAATACCCCAAAAATCCTAGACCCCTAGGGGAGTCGACGAAACATTCATCCAGCCGTCGCAGAGTCCAGAACCACTACATCCAATCTAGACACCATCTCGGATGGGGTTCACCACCTCCTTTGGTGCCTCTCCGATGATGCGTGAGTAGTTCTTTGTAGACCTTCGGCTCCATAGTTAGTAGCTAGATGGCTTCATCTCTGTCTCTTGATTCTCTGTACAATGGTCTCTTGGAGATCCATATGATGTAACTCTTTTTGCGGTGTGTTTGTTGGGATCGATGAACTTTGAGTTTATGATCAGATCTATCTTTTTATATCCATGAAAGTACTTGAGTTTCTTTCATCTCTTTTATGCATGATCCCTTATAGCCTCATATTTCTTCTTCGATATTTGGGTTTTCTTTGGACAAGTTGATCTATTTATCTTGCAATGGGAAGAGGTGCCCGGTAGTGGGTTCGATCTTACGGTGCTTGATCCTAGTGATAGAAAGGGAACTGACACATATGTATTGTTTCTACTAAGGATAAAAAGATGGGATCTATATCTACCGCCATAGATAAACGGATCCGTTCTACATCATGTCATCGTTCTTATTGCATTACTCAGTTTTCCACGAAGTTAATACACTAGATGCATGCTGGATAGCGGTCGATGCGTGGAGTAATAGTAATGGATGCAGGCAGGAGTCAGTCTACTAATCTTGGACGTGATGCCTATGTAATGATCATTGCCTGGATATCGTCATAATTATTTGAGGTTCTATCAATTTCCCAACAGTAATTTTTCACTCATCATTTGCTATTTTTCTTGAGAGAAGCCACTAGTGAAACCTACGGCCCCCGGGTCTCTTCCTCATATTATTTGCCTTTCCGATCTACTTTTATTTTCTTTTATTTTTAGATATATTAATCCAAAAACCCAAAAATACTTTGCTGCACTTTATTTTATTTGCGATCTCTCTATTCAATCTATTACAATTTTATCTCCCATCACACGCCGTTTCTGGTGCCGTTACCCAAAAAGGATTGACAACCTCTTTAACACATCGGGTTGCGAGTGGTTGTTATTTGTGTGCAGGGGCTTTTTACATTGTGTTGCTTGGTTCTCCTACTGGTTCGATAACCTTGTTTTCATATCTGAGGGAAATACCTACCACCACTATGCTGCATCATCCCTTCCTCTTTGGGGAAATACCGACGTAGCTTCAAGCGACATCAAAACGAATTTCTGGCGCCGTTGTTGGGGAACGTAGTATTTCCAAAAATTTCCTATGATCATGCAAGATCTATCTAGGAGAAGCATAGCAACGAGCGGGGAGAGTGTGTCCACATACCCTCGTAGACCGAAAGCGGAAGCGTTTAGTAACGCGGTTGATGTAGTCGAACGTCTTCACGATCCAACCGATCAAGTACCGAATGCACGACACCTCTGTGATCTGCACACGTTCAGCTCGGTGACGTCCCTCGAACTCTTGATCTAGTTGAGGCCGAGGGAGAGTTTCATCAGAACGACGACGTGGTGATGGTATGATGAAGTTACCGACCCAGGGCTTCGCCTAAGCACTATGACAATATGACCAAGGTGGAAAACTGTGGAGGGGGGCACCGCACACGGCTAAAGATCAACTTGTTTGTCTATCGGGTGCCCCCTCTCCCGTATATAAAGGAGTGGAGGAGGGGGAGGGCCAGCCTCCTAGGGCGCGCCCCAAGGGGGGATTCCTACTCCTACTAGGAGTAGGTTTCCCCCCTTTCCCAGTCCAACTAGGAGGGGGAAGGAAGGGGAAGAGGGAGAGAAGGAAAGAGGGTGTAACATCCCAAATTTTCAATTTGGAATATTATACACTAGATCATCTTTACATAACATATTTTATTGCATTTTGGCTGATCCTAGAAAATTCTACGCAACTCAAGGACCCTCGGAGAGAGTTGGGGATTTCGTTGTTTTCATATTTGAGTTTTCTCAAATTTTGAAAATAGGATCATTTGATTTATTTATTTTATCTTCACTTATTTCTATTACAAAAATATGAGAGAAGGAATAAAATGACTTTCCCAAAATAAAGAAATATTGAGGATTTAATAAAAAAATCAAATAAGATTTTATTTTGGTTTTATTTGCTATTTTATTTGAATTTAGGCAAAATGCGTGTTTCTCAAAATTGCATTTAGGCCCCAAATAAATGTTCATCCTGTGCGGCTTGATTTTAGAAGCCGGGGAAAATTTATTTCGGGATTTTTGGAGTCCGTTTAGTATTCCTTTTGTTTTTTTCTGAGCATAACTATTTAAAAAAAACGCAACCGACTTATCGGGCCGTGTCCGACCTGGACACTTGGCCCGGCCGGCTTTATAAGCCGGGGAGGCCCAGCCGGACCCCGACCAAACCCTAGCCGCCAGCCCCGCCACCCTAGCCCGCCGCCGCCACCGCCCGCCGCCGCCGCTGCCGCTGGAGCCGCCGCCCGCCGGATCCGCCGTCACCGGAGGTTCACTTCGCCGCCACAGGTTTTTTTTTCGAAAAACCGATCGGTTTTTTCGTCGGTTTCGCTCGGCTTTTTTAGTTCGTTTTTTATATAGATTGGTTTTCTGGTTTATCTAATTAGCGAGCGTTCGCTCGTTCGTTCGTTTTAACGAACGCATTCTTCAATTAGATCTAGTCAACGAACGTCCGTTCGTTAATCTGTTCGTCATTTTTGTTTTTCTCGGATTAAATCGGCGATTTTTCTGATCGCGATTCCTGATCCGTTTTTTGTTCTAGTATAACTTTTCGCTTGTTTATCGGAATCAGGCGATTCAAGCGCCTGGAGTTTCGTCTCGAAACCCTCTTTCCGATTAACCAACTCAAACAAGTTTTTGCCACTTACAAATTTCCCTAGATCCAGAATAGTAGACGAAGCTTGTTTCTTTTGCCGTTTGTCTTTCGTTGCTTCGTTCGATTTGATTCTTTTTGCCAACCGGAGTTCTTAAGTTGAACTTTCTGGTTAGATCTCTTATTCGAGTTTTACCTGTGCATTAGATGAGTGCTTATTGTATGCTTGTTTGTTTGCGATAGAGTACCCGGAGTGCGCCGCTTGCTACTTCGAATCGCTAGGTTTCGCGGATTATTAGCAAGGCAAGTAACACTTTGATCAGACATCCTACTACCCAGTTTTTATTGCATTAGATCAATCCTCACACATTGCATGATTAGGATCTAATTAAATTGTGGGTTTGGGAAGTAGTTGAGGTAGTACCTATTACCTGTTTATTATCAAACCTTTGGGAGTTACTTCTACGTTTGCTTATTATGCCATGCTATGCTAGTAGACGTGGATTGGGTGAGTGAAATCCATGACAAATATGAGATTGTTAAAGTAAAGGTTTATCTAAGGTGGCAACTTAAATACACATATGGGTGGATTGAGGCACCTGGGTATTCCAGCGATTGCCTGTTTTCTTTTGGACCGCCACCCAGGCTCAAAGGGATCATGAGATTATTCATGCTAGAAACTTCCATGTGCAACCACAAGCTACTATGGGCTCTAGCATAGTTGATTAAGTCATGCGAACTCTTACAGTGGTAGACTAGCAGATGTAGGGGAAAGTAGGTGTAACGGTCTACCCGATTGTAAGGTGCAAGCACTTCTGAAAGACTATGTCTCGGTCATCCATTTCTCAAACACCATGTAGTGCAAGAAATCAAACAGAGGCGATCGAGTCTTGTGGGGAAAAGTGCGCAAACCTCTGCAGAGTGTATAAACTAATCATGGTTAGCCGTGTCCCCAGTTATGGACATCTTGAGTATCTAGTACCTGGATTATCATGTGAATCTCATCATGTTACTCTAAAATAAATTTTGTTGGGTTTTGTTTAATGATGATGTTTAATTGGGATTGAGAATGCTGTCAACCATTCTCAATGTTTAACAACTACCATGATAGTTAAATAAAATTTATTCCTTTGCAGTAAGGAAAAATTGGCTTTACGCAAAAACTGTAACCATAGAGCCTTCCACCAGCCAAATATGGATGTAGTATAGACTTATTCTTCCATTACTCTCTATGTGTTACATTGCCAGCATATTCCATGTGCTGACCCGTTTCGGGCTGCAACGTTAATGTTGCAGACTTTTCAGACGACGATTATGGTGCTTTTAGGTTGTGGTTCTATACTTAGTGATGCCGTTGGAGTTGATGGGCTCACTTATCTTCCAAGTCTTCCGCTGTTATCGTTATTAGATGGCCTTAAGCCATATTTATTGTAATAAGTTCTCTTTTGAGACTCTCGATGTAATAAGTGTGTGATTGCTACTCTGTTATAAATCCTTCAAGTACTGTGTGGTGTCAGCATTACTGATCCAGGGATGACACCTGAGCATAGAGATTGGACCGTTTGGGGTCTGGTTGCTACAAGATAGTATCAGAGCACACGCTGACTCTAGGACATGACCACTAAGCTAAAAGACCTAGATCACTACTCACTCTCTTCTCATTCTGACCTCTCATATTTTCCACTCTTTTAGGATGGTGGATGCAAGGAACAAGTTCACGCAACCGGATGAAGAAGAGCGCCAAGTTTCATCGGAACCTAGGAGTCACTAGATACCTGAACATAGGAGTACCAAGTTTCATCGGAACCTACAACGCCACTTTACCTGAAGAAGAGCGCTGGATGATTCAAGTTCAAGTTCCAGGAAGGACGTTCATGCCAGTCACTGAGCCCATAGAGTTTTCTTTTGATGCACCAACTTGGAATCTAGGAAAGAGCATGGCAGCTCACATCGCCATGGGACGCATTGGAGAAGTTTACCGCAATGATCTCAAGGATACTATCAACCAAATTTGTGGGTGCCGAGATGAGCACTGGGAGATGATCAGCACCAAGAAGGATAGATCAATTGCAGCTTTTATCCAGGAGCTAAACCAACACATTCGATGTGAAGAGAACCAGATGTGCACCGACATGATAGATCTCAAGAAGGCGAGGACAAGAATCAAGTAACTGGAGGAAGAACTCATGGCTACACGTGAAGATTATGAAGAGGAAATTGAAGTACTCGTGGATAAGAATGCCGACTTATCATTGAAGATCGGAATATTCATGGGAGGCCCTACACCAGTAGAAGAAGACGAAGAACCCAATGAGATTCGCCCAGAAGACTACATCATCATCGACGACACCGACTCAGACCCAGATGATAGCGATGATGACTATGTTGATGAAGCTGGAGCAGATATCATGGAGTCTGCAACCGAACAGTATTTTTAGTAGACCACCCCAACAATAGTAGTAGCCCACCATGTAAATATAGTAGTCCGAGCACTTTTGCGATAGTTAGATCGATTATATGCCCTTGTTTGATTGAATGAAGTGAATTTTTTGCTTTTGCCTCATGTGCATATGGGTAGTGTTTTCTCTCTAGACCCCTCTCTATTCTTAAATCTCATCTTTTCTAAACCCTCAGATGCCTCTGAGACGTGACCCCGTATTTACCTTCCCACCGGAGCTCACCCAGTGGATCCAGCAGCAGAACACATTGATGCAGTTGCTAGTCCAGAATCAGAATCAGGGGAACAACAACAACAACCCACCACCACCACCACCTGTTGATCACTTAGCCCGTTTCTTAGGCTGAATCCGCCGGTGTTCTCCAGTAGCACCGAGCCGATAGTAGCAGATGATTGGCTCCGTAAGACAACAAGGGAGTTGACCACCGCAGGATGCATAGATGCCGAAAAGGTGAAGTATTCCACACATCAGCTTGAAGGAGCCGCAACATCATGGTGGGAGAATTTCACATCCACTTTCCCTGTCGACACTGTCATGTGGGACCAGTTTCAGCAAGCTTTCTGTACTACCCATGTTTCAGTAGGAGCTATGGCCCTAAAGAAGCGAGAGTTTCGCAATTTGCACCAAGGAGGACGGATAGTTGGCCTGTATGTGGAGGACTTTAGTAAGTTAGCACGTTATGCCCCAGATGACGTAGCTACAAATGCAGCTAAGCAGGAGAAGTTTCTGGAAGGACTAAATGATGAGTTGAGTATGCAGTTGATGGTAGCAACCTTCAACAACTACCAGGAGTTGGTAGATCGTGCTCTCATGATTGAAGGGAAGCAGCAACAGATTGAGAATCACAAGAGGAAGTATGGACAAGGGAAGTACAATTCTGGAGCTCAGCAGAAGCCACGTTTTACCCCTAGACCGGGAGGACATTTTCAGCATACCCATGGAGGAAGTAGCTCGCACAATTACAATGGCACCAAGAATGGTAATGGGAATGGAGGAAGCAACGGCCAGAACCGCACCAACCCATCAACCCCAGCCAAGAGAGACCTGAGCCAAGTCATTTGTTTCAAGTGCCAGAAGATCGGACATTATGCTAATGAATGTCCTGAATCCCAGAATGGAAATGGCAATGGAAGCTCTGGGAAGAAGCCGAACCCTTTTAATAAGGGACAGGTGAACCACGTTAACGTGGAGGAGGTTGAAGAGCAGCCGGATGCTGTAATCGGTAAGTTTTTGGTTAAGTCATTTATTGCACTCATTCTTTTCGATACTGGTGCATCGCGTTCATACATATCAAGGGGATTTGTGGATAAGTATAATCTGCCCACCAAAGTTCTTAGAACACCTATGTTAGTAAGCTCACCAGGAGCGGAGTACATGGCTAGTCAAGGATGTTTTCAAGTGCCATCGAGTATAGGTAGGCATGTGTTTCCCTCGGATTTAATCGTTTTGGAATCACAAGGATTGGATGTAATTCTGGGTATGGATTGGCTGTCGATGTATGGAGGAAACATCGATTGCGCTAGTAAGTCAATCTTGCTCACCACCCCAAAAGGGAGAAGGATCAAGTATGTATCCCGACATGTGCCAAAGAGGACTCAAGTAAATTGTTTAACAGGAGTTGTGCAGGAGGAAGTACCAGTAGTGAAGGATTCCCCTGATGTATTTCCAGAGGAGTTGCCAGGCATGCCACCGGATAGAGATATTGAGTTTTTGATTGAGCTTTTGCCAGGCACAGGGCCAATATCAAAGAGACCATATAGGATGCCCGCAAAGGATTTGGTGAAGATTAAGAAGCAGATTAAGGAGTTACTGGATAAAGAATATATTCGCCCAAGTTCTTCGCCTTGGGGATCGCCAGTACTTCTAGTGGAGAAGAAGGATGGATCGTTAAGGATGGTTGTTGATTATGGAGGATTGAATGAAGTAACCATCAAGAACAAGTACCCACTACCAATGATCAATGATCTGTTTGATCGATTGCAAGAAGCTAAGGTATTTTCCAAGATCGATCTGCGATCAGGATACCATTAGTTGAAGATTCGAGAACATGATATACCTAAAACAGCTTTTACCACCAGGTATGGGCTGTACGAGTATACGGTCATGTCGTTTGGACTGACTAACACCCCTGCATATTTTATGAACATGATGAACAAGGTGTTTATGGAGTTTTTGGATAAGTTCGTCGTAGTGTTCATTGATGATATCCTAGTTTACTCGAAGGATGAAGAGGAGCATAAGGAGCATTTGCGTTTGGTACTTGGTAAGGTCAGAGAACATCAGTTATATGCCAAGTTTAGCAAATGTGAGTTTTGGTTGAAGGAAGTTGGATTTCTCGGACACGTTATATCCAGAGAAGGTATAGCAGTAGATCCCACCAAGGTTGACACTATGACAAATTGGGAAGCCCCATCCACAGTTGGAGAGATCTGGAGTTTTCTTGGACTTGCAGGATACTACAGGAGATTCATTGAAAATTTCTCGAAGATTGCGAAGCCTATGACAGAATTGTTGAAGAAGGATACCAAGTTCGTATGGAGTGAGGAATGTGAGGCTAGTTTCCAGGAGTTAAAGAGACGTTTGGTTACATCACCTGTGTTGATTTTGCCGGATCAAACAAAGGATTATGAGGTGTATTGTGACGCTTCACGTCGAGGACTTGGAGCAGTGCTTATGCAGGAAGGAAGAGTTGTTTCATATGCCTCACGACAGCTTAAGCCTCGTGAGTTAAATTATGCTACGCATGATTTGGAGTTAGCATCCGTAGTGCATGCATTGAAAACCTGGAGACACTTTCTCATTGGAAACCATTGTGAGGTGTACACGGATCACAAGAGTTTGAAGTATATTTTCACGCAGAAGGAGTTGAATCTCAGGCAAAGAAGATGGTTGGAGCTCATCAAGGATTATGATATGAGATTGCATTATCACCCTGGAAAGGCTAACGCAGTAGCTGACGCGTTGAGCCGTAAAATCCATGTCAACACCCTAATGACGGGAGAATTACCGAAAGAGTTAGCCGAGAATCTTCGTGAGCTATGTTTGGAGATAGTCCCGAGAGGCTATGTAGCAGCATTGGAGATTCAGTCTACTTTGATGGATAAGATCAGAGATGCCCAGAAGCCTGACAAGGAGAATGCCTCTATAAAGGAGAAAATGAGCAAAGGAAAAGCTAAGGGATTTCGTGAAGATGAGCACGATACCTTATGGTTTGAAGACCGTGTTTATGTGCCTAATGATTCGGAGATCAGGAAGTTAATTCTGCAAGAGGCCCATGATTCACCATATTCGATTCACCCAGGAAATACCAAGATGTATTTGGATTTGAAGGATACTTTCTGGTGGACCAGAATGAAGAAGGATATTGCGGAGTATGTAGCAGTTTGTGATGTATGTCAGAGAGTAAAAGCTGAGCATCAGAAGCCAGTAGGATTGCTACAGCCATTGCCGATACCCGAATGGAAGTGGGATAAGTTAGGCATGGATTTTATTACAGGTTTACCCAGAACTCGTTTAGGCTATGACTCCATATGGGTCATAGTCGATCGTTTGACAAAGGTAGCTCATTTCATTCCAGTGAAGACTACCTATACCAGTGCAAAGTTGGCAAAGATATACATGGCCAGAATCGTACAGCTAACCATGATTAGTTTATACATGACCAGAATCGTATGTATCCATATTGAGACTCAGAGTCGTCCAGATAGGTGTCAAAGCTTGCATCGACCTAACTTTTTACGATGAACTTTTTGTCACCTCCATAACCGAGAAACATATCCTTATTCCACTAATGATAATTTTGACCGATGTCCAGTGATACACTCCTGGATCACCATTGTACCCTCTTGCCAAACTCTTGGTGAGGTACACAATAGGTTTGGTACATAGCATAGCATACTTTATAGAACCTATGGCTGAGGCATAGGGAATGACTTTTCATTCTCTTCCTATTTTCTGCCGTGGTCGGGTTTTGAGTCTTTACTCAACTTGACACCTTGCAACACATGCAAGAACTCCTTCTTTGACTGTTCCATTTTGAACTACTTCAAAATCTTGTCAAGGTATGTATTAATTGAAAAAATATATCAAGCGTCGTGATCTATCTATATAGATCTTGATGCTCAATATGTAAGCAGCTTCACCGAGGTTTTTCTTTGAAAAACTCCTTTCAAACACTCCTTTATGCTTTCCAGAAAATTCTAAATTATCTCTGATCAACAATATGTCATTCACATATACTTATCAGAAATGCTGTAGTGCTCCCACTCACTTTATTGTAAATACAGGCTTCACCGCAAGTCTGTATAAAACCATATGCTTTAATCACTTTATCAAAGCATATATTCCAACTCCGAGATGCTTGCACCAGTCCATAGATGGATCGCTGGAGCTTGCACATTTTGTTAGCACCTTTAGGATTGACAAAACCTTTTGGTTGTATTATATACAACTATTCTTTAATAAATCTATTAAGGAATGCAGTTTTGATATCCATTTGTCAGATTTCATAAAATCTGGCAATTGCTAATATGATTTGGACAGATTTTGAGCATCGATACGAGTGAGAAAATCTCATCGTAGTCAACATCTTGAACTTGTCAAAAACCCTTTTCGATAAGTCAAACTTTGTAGATAGTAACACTACTATCAGTGTCCGTCTTCCTCTTGAAGATCCATTTATTCTCAATGGCTTGATGATCATCGGGCAAGTCCACCAAAGTCCACACTTTGTTCTCATATATGGATTCTATCTCAAATTTCATGGCCTCAAGCCATTTCGCAGAATCTGGGCTCATCATCACTTCCTCATAGTTCGTAGGTTCGTCATGGTCAAGTAACAGGACTTCCAGAACAGGATTACCGTACCACTTTGGTGCAGATCTTACTCTGGTTGACCTACGAGGTTCGGTAGTAACTTGATTAGAAGTTTCATGATCATCATGCTTCCTCACTAATTGGTGTAGGAATCACTGGAACTGATTTCTTTGATGAACTACTTTCCAATAAGGGAGCAGGTACAATTACCTCATCAAGTTCTACTTTCCTTCCACTCACTTCTTTCGAGAGAAACTCATTCTCTAGAAAGGATCCATTCTTAGCAATAAAGACCTTGCGTTCGGATCTGTGATAGAAGGTGTACCCAACAGTTTCTTTTGGGTATCCTATGAAGATACATTTCTCCGATTTGGATTCAAGCTTATTAGGTTGAAGTTTTATCACATAAGCATCGCAGCCCCAAAATTTTAAGAAACGACAACTTGGGTTTCTTGCCAAACCACAATTCATACGGTGTCGTCTCAACGGATTTAGATGGTGCCCTATTTAACATGAATGCAACTGTCTCTAATGCATAACCCCAAAACGATAGTGATAAATCGGTAAGAGACATCATAGATCGCACCATATCTAATAAAGTACGCTTATGACGTTCGGACACACCATTACGCTGTTGTGTTCCAGGTGGCGTGAGTTGCGAAACTATTCCACCTTGCTTCAAATAAAGACCAAACTCGTAACTCAAATATTCACCTCTGCGATCAGATCATAGAAACTTTATTTTCTTGTTACGATGATTTTCCACTTCACTTTGAAATTCTTTGAACTTTTCAAATGTTTCAGATTTTATGTTTCATCAAGTAGATATACCCATATCTTCTCAAATCATCTGTGAAGGTCAGAAAATAATGATACCCGCCGCGAGCCTCAACACTCATCGGATCGCATACATTGGTATGTATTATTTCCAATAAGTTAGTTGCTCGCTCCATTGTTCCGGAGAACGGAGTCTTAGTCATCTTGCCCATGAGGCATGGTTCGCAAGCATCAAGTGATTCCAAAAGCCCATCAGCATGGAGTTTCTTCCTGCGCTTTACACCAATATGACCTAAACGGCGGTGCCACATATATGTTGTACTATCATTATCAACTTTGCATATTTTGGCATCAATATTATGAATATGCATATTACTACGATCGAGATTCAGTAAACCATTCACCTTGGGTGTACGACCACAGAAGGTTTTATTCATGTAAACACACATCGTCACCTTGCTCTCAACTAGTCTTTGTTCATTTTGTAACTCATGTTTCGAGTTACTAATCATTGCAACTGAACTAGTATCAAATACCCAGGGGCTACTATGAACACTAGTAAACTACACATCCATAACATGTATATCATATATACTTTTGTTCACTTTGCCATCCTTCTTATCCGCCAAGTATTTGGGGTAGTTCCGCTTCCAGTGATTATTTCCTTCGTAGTAGAAGCACTCCATTTCCGGCTTGGGTCTAGCTTTGGGCTTATTCATGGGAGTGGCAACTTGCTTGCCATTCTTCTTGAAGTTCCCTTTCTTTCCCTTGCCCTTTTACTTGAAACTAGTGGTCTTGTCAACCATCAACATTTGATGCTTTTCTTGATTTCTACATTCATCGGTTTTAGCATCACGAATAGCTCGGGAGTCGTTTTTGTCATCCCTTGCATATTATAGTTCATCACGAAGTTCCAGTAACTTGGTGATAGTGTCTAGAGAACTCTGTCAATCACTATTTTATCTGGAAGATTAACTCCCACTTGATTCAAGCGATTGTAGTACTCAGACAGTCTGAGCACATGCTCACTGATTGAGCTATTCTTTTCCATCTTGTACGCAAAGTACTTGTCAGAGGTCTCATACCTCTCGACTTGGGCATGAGTCTGAATTACCAATTTCAGCTCTTGGAACATCTTATATGCTTTGTGGCGTTCAAAACATTTTTGTAGTCCCGGTTCTAAGCTGTAAACCATGGCGCACTAAACTATCAAGTAGTTATCATACTGAGCTTGCCCAACGTTCATAATGTCTACATCTGCTCCTGCAATAGGTCCGTCACCTAGCGGTGCATCAAGGACATAATTCTTTAGTGCAGCAATCAGGATAATCGTCAGATCACGGTCCTAGTCCGCATCATTCCTATTATCATCTTTGAACATAGTTTTTCTCTAGGAACATAAAAAAAAATAAACGGGGAGCTACATCACGAGCTATTGATCTACAACATAGTTATGCAAATACTACCATGACTAAGTTCATGATAAATTAAAGTTTAGTTAATCATATTACTTAAGAACTCCCACTTAGATATACATCCCTCTAATCATCTAAGTGATCACGTGATCCATATCAACTAAACCATGTCCGATCATCACATTAGATGGAGTAGTTTTCAATGGTGAACATCACTATGTTGATCATATCTACTATATGATTCACGATCGACCTTTCGGTCTTAGTGTTCTGAGGCCATATCTGCATATGCTAGGCTCGTCAAGTTTAAGCCGTGTATTTTGTGTGTGCAAAACTGGCTTGCACCCGTTGTATGTGAACATAGAGCTTATCACACCCGATCATCACGTGGTGTCTCAGCACGAAGAACTATCGCAATGGTGCATACTCAGGGAGAACACTTATACCTTGAAATTTTAGTAAGGGATCATCTCATAATGCTACCGTCATACTAAGAAAAATAAGATGCATAAAAGATAAACATCACATGCAATCAAAATATGTGACATGATATGGCCATCATCATATTGTGCCTTTGATTTCCATCTCCAAAGTACCATCATGATCTCTATCGTCACCGGCATGACACCATGATCTCCATCATCTTGATCTCTATCAATGTGTCGTCACATGGTCGTGTCGCCAACTATTTCTATTGCAACTATTGCTATCGCATAGCGATAAAGTAAAGCAATTATATGTCGCTTGCATCTTATGCAATAAAAAGACCGATATGTCCATTTCGCATCATGCTTTTATATCAATATTTATTGCATTATGGGCTGTTATTACACATTATGCTATAATACTTATGCCTATTCTCTCTTATTTTACAAGGTTTACACGAAGAGGGAGAATGCCGGCAGCTGGATTGTGCTGGAAAAGGAGCAAATATTAGAGACCTATTTTGCACAACTCCAAAAGTCCTGAAACTTCACGGAAGTCAGTTTTAGAATATATAAAAAATATTGGGCAAAGGAAGCACCAGAGGGGGGCCACCCACCATCCACGAGGATGGGGGGCGCGCCCCCCTGCCTGGTGGGCCCCCTGGCAGGCCTCCGGTGCCCATCTTTGGCTATATGAAGTCTTTCATGCTGGAAAAGAAAAATCAGAAGCAAGCTCTCGGGACGAAACTCCGCCGCCACAAGGTGGAACCAATCTAGGGCTCCGGCGGAGCTGTTTTGCTAGGGAAACATCCCTCCGGGAGGGGGAAATCATCACCATCGTGATCACCATCGATCCTCTCATTTGGAGGGGGTCAATCTCCATCAACATCTTCACTAGCACCATCTCATCTCAAACCCTAGTTCATCTCTTGTATCCAATCTTTGTCCCAAAACCTCAGATTGGTACCTGTGGGTTGCTAGTAGTGTTGATTACTCCTTGTAGTTGATGCTAGTTGGTTTATTTGGTGTAAGATCATATGTTCAGATCCTTTATGCATATTAATAACCTGATTATGAACATGAACATGAATATGATTTGTGGGTAGCTATGTTTGTTCCTGAGGACATGGGAGAAGTCTTGCTATAAGTAGTCATGTGAATTTGGTATTCGTTCGATATTTTGATGAGATGTATGTTGTCTTTCCTCTAGTGGTGTCATGTGAACATCGACTACATGACACTTCACCATCGTTTGGGCCTAGAGGAAGGCATTGGGAAGTAATAAGTAGATGATGGGTTGCTAGAGTGACAGAAGCTTAAACACTAGTTTATGCATTGCTTCGTAAGGGACTAATTTGGATCCATACGTTTCATGCTATGGTTAGGTTTACCTTAATACTTCTTTTGTAGTTGCGGATGCTTGCAAGAGGGGTTAATCATAAGTGGGATGCTTGTCCAAGGAAGGGCAGTACCCAAGCACCGGTCCACCCACATATCAAATTATCAAAGTAACGAACGCGAATCATATGAGCATGATGAAAACTAGCTTGACGATAATTCCCATGTGTCCTCAGGAGCACCTTCCTTTATATAAGAGTTTGTCTAGGATTTTTCTTGCTACAAAAAGGAACGGGCCATCTTGCTGCACCATATTAACTTTTATTACTTGTTACCCGTTACAAATTTCCTTATCACAAAACTATCTATTACCGGTTATTTCAGTGCTTGCAGAGAACACCTTACTGAAAACTGCTTATCATTTCCTTCTGCTCCTCGTTGGGTTCGACACTCTGATGACCCACAAGTGTAGGGGATCTATCGTAGTCCTTTCGATAAGTAAGAGTGTCGAACCCAATGAGGAGCAGAAGGAAATGATAAGCAGTTTTTAGTAAGGTATTCTCTGCAAGCACTGAAATTATCGATAATAGATAGTTTTGTAATAAGGTAATTTGTAGCGGGTAACAAGTAATAGAAGTAAAGAAGGTGGAGAAATATAGCCCAATCCTTTTTGTATAAAAGGACAAGCCTGGGAAACTCTTATATAAAGGAAAACGCTCCCGAGGACACATGGGAATTATTGTCAAGCTAGTTTTCATCATGCTCATATGATTCTCGTTCGGTACTTTGATAATTTGATTTGTGGGTGGACCGGTGCTGGGGTACTGCCCTTCCTTGGACAAGCATCCCACTTATGATTAACCCCTCTTGCAAGTATCCACAACTACAAAAGAAGTATTAAGGTAAACCTAACCGTAGAATGAAACACATGGATCCAAATCAACCCCTTAAGAAGCAACGCATAAACTAGGGTTTAAGCTTCTGTCACTCTAGCAACCCATCATCTACTTATTACTTCCCAATGCCTTCCCCTAGGCCCAAACAATGGTGAAGTGTCATGTTGTCGATGTTCACATGACACCACTAGAGGAAAGATGATACGTCTCCAATGTATCTATAATTTTTGATTGTTCCATGCTATTATATTATCTGTTTTGGATGTTTAATGGGCTTTATTATAAATTTTTATATTATTTTTGGGACTAACCTACTAACCCAAGGCCTAGTGCAAATTGCTGTTTTTTGCCTATTTCAGTGTTCCGCAGAAAAGGAATATCAAACGGAATCCAAACGGAATGAAACCTTCAGAAGAGTTATTTTTGGAACAAACGTGATCCAGGGGACTTGGAGTAGACGTCAAGAAAGAAGCGAGGCGGCCACGAGGCAGGGAGGCGCGCCTGCCCCCCTAGGCGCGCCCCCACCCTCATGGGCCCCTCGCAGCTCTACCGACCAACTTCTTCCTCCTATATATATCCATGTACCCTGAAAACATCCAGGAGCACCATGAAACCCTATTTCCACCGTAGCAACCTTCTGTACCCAAGAGATCCCATCTTGGGGCCTTTTTCGGAGCTCCGCCGGAGGGGCAATCGATCACGGAGGGCTTCTACATCAACACCATAGCCTCTCCAATGATGTGTGAGTAGTTTACCACAGACCTTCAGGTCCATAGTTATTAGCTAGATGGCTTCTTCTCTCTGTTTCGATCTCAATATGTTCTCCTCGATCTTCTTGGAGATCTATTTGATGTAATTCTTTTGCGGTGTGTTTGTTGACATCCGATGAATTGTGGGTGAGGGAGTCCTAGATTGGGGGGGGGGGGGTCTCCGGACAGCCAGACTATATCCTTTGGCCGGACTGTTGGACTATGAAGATACAAGATTGAAGACTTTGTCCCGTGTCCGGATGGGACTCTACTTCGCGTGGAAGGCAAGCTAGGAAATACGGATATGGATATCTCCTCCTTTGTAACCGACCTTATGTAACCCTAGCCTCCTCCGGTGTCTATATAAACCGGAGGGTTTTAGTCTGTAGGACAACATACAATCATACCATAGGCTAGCTTCTAGGGTTTAGCCTCTCTAATCTCATGGTAGATCAACTCTTGTAATACTCATATCATCAAGAACAATCAAGCAGGACGTAGGGTTTTACCTCCATCAAGAGGGCCCGAAGCTGGGTAAACATCGTGTCCCCTGCCTCCTGTTACCATCCGCCTTAGACACACAGTTCGGGACCCCCTACCCGAGATCCGCCGGTTTTGACACCGACATTGGTGCTTTCATTGAGAGTTCCACTGTGTCGTCACCATAAGGCTTGATGGCTCCTTCGATCATCGCTAGCGATGCGGTCCAGGGTGAGGCTTTCCTCCCCGGACAGATCTTCATATTCGGCGGCTTTGCACTGCGGGCCAATTTGCTTGGCCATCTGGAGCAGATTGAGAGCCACGCCCCTGGCCATCAGGTCAGATTTGGAAACTTGAACTACACGACCGACATCCGCGGAGACTTGATCTTCTACGAATTCGAGCCCAGGTCGGACGCACCGTACAGTCTTGACGAGCATGACGTAACTCTGCCGCCGGACAGTGTTCGGGACATCGCATCCGTAGCTACTCCGTCCATCAATACAGAGCAAGTCGCGCCATCCGAGAGCGGAGGGATGAACCCCGCCATGGAGGCCGCACTCTCAGCGGCGATAGAGCGGGATACTGACTTCACCCCTTACGAGAGCCGTGTCGTCAAACCACTGGATTCATCTCCGACCATGGACTCCGAGCCGCTCATATCCGTGCCCGTCGAGTCCGACTGGGCGCCGATCATGGAGTTCACCTCCGCGGACATCTTTCAGCACTCTCCCTTCGGGGATGTGCTAAATTCATTAAGGTCTCTCTCCCTGTCAGGAGAACCTTGGCTGAACTATGTCCGGCTAGAATGGGATGCGGACGACGAAGAAATTCGCTGCCCACCCACCACCAACTTAGTAGCCAGTGTCGACTACTTAACCGACATGCTTAACTTCGGCTCCGAAGACTTCAACGGTATGGACGACTAATCCAAAGACGAACAGGATCCACCGCCCTCGGGGCACCGGACCGCCACCTCCTCATATGATATATACATGGTGGACACCCCCAAAGAAGACAATGGCGACGAGAAAGCGGAGGACGACCCCTCCAAGAAGCAAGCCAAGCACCAACGTCAGCGGCACCGCTCTAAGTTCCGCCACAGCAAGAGCAGTGATACCGGCACAGGAGATAATAACACTCCGGATAGCGCTAAAGACAACAACAATCCCCTCCAACACGGTGTAGATCTAGAGGATGAACAAGCTAGCCCTCCAGAGTAGGCAGTAGACGGAGAACCGGAGGAGGAAAATTACATGCCTCTCTCCGAAGACGTGGCGAGCCTCGGCGACGACGAGTTTATCGTGCCTGAGGACCCCATCGACCAAGAGCATTTCAAGAGCCGGCTTATGGCCACGACAAATAGCCTAAAGAAGAAACAACAACAGCTTCAAGATGATCAAGACCTGCTAGCAGACAGATGGACTGAGGTCCTTGCGGCCAACGAGCATGAACTCGAGTGCAGGTCCAAGAGTTACCCAAAACGCAGGTTGCTACCTCACCTTGAGGAGGAATCATTGAAACCTCATTCACCAGTGTACGATGTGGTTGACCGGCCACTACGCGGCCGCGCCAGAAAGGCGTTTCAGCCTAAAATTCAGACCGCACCCCATCGCCACTCAGTTAAAAATACTAAGGCTCGGGGCAACACAGAGGACCTGCGAGACGTCTTGGACAGTAAGGCAAAAATTGCAAGTTTAATACACGGGACACGGGCACATGCACCCACACGGGACAATGACCGTCGCGTCGGATACACCAAGAGTAAATCCGGCTGGGCCGAATACAGCAGACAAGACTCATATGAACTACGTCAGGATATAGCCCGGCACAGAGGTGCCGCACACCCCCTATGCTTCACTAATGAAGTTATGAATCATGAATTCCCAGAGGGTTTCAAACCCGTAAATATTGAATCATACGACGGCACAACAGATCCCGCTGTATGGATTGAGGATTTCCTCCTTCACATCCACATGGCTCGCGGTGACGATCTACATGCCATCAAGTACCTCCCACTAAAACTCAAAGGACCAGCTCGGCATTGGCTGAATAGCTTGCCAGCAGATTCCGTCGGCAGTTGGGAGGATTTGGAAGATGCATTTCTTGACAACTTCCAGGGCACTTATGTGCGGCCACCGGATGCTGATGACTTGAGCCACATAACCCAACAGCCAGGGGAATTGGCCAGACAATTCTGGACACGGTTCCTGACTAAGAAAATGTAGACTGTCCGGATGCAGAAGCCCTAGCAGCATTCAAGCATAACATCCACGATGAGTGGCTCGCCCGCCACCTTGACCAGGAGAAGCCGAAATCTATGGCAGCCCTCACAACACTCATGACCTGCTTTTGCGCGGGCGAGGACAGCTGGCTGGCTCGCAGCAACAACACATCAAGGAATCCGGATACCTCGGATACCAAAGACGTCAATGGTAGGCAGCGTTGTAATAGACCAAAGCACCGCAATAACGGTGATAACACCGAAGATACGATAGTCAATGCCGAATTCAAAGGCTCTAGATCCGGTCAGCAGAAAAACCATTCAAAAGAAATACTCTGGCTCCGTCCAGTTTGGATCGCATACTGGATCACTCGTGTCAAATCCACGACACCGCTGACAAGCCAGCCAATCACACCAACAGAGAATGCTGGGTGTTCAAGCAGACCAACAAGTTAAATACCGAAAACAAGGACAAGGGGCTGCATAGCGATGACGAGGAGGAGCCCCGGCCGCCGAACCCAGGAGGACAGAAGGGGTTTCCCCCACAAGTGAAGACAGTGAACATGATATACGCAACCCACATTCCCAAGAGGGAGCGGAAGCGTGCACTAAGGGACGTCTACGCGATGGAGCCCGTCGCCCCGAAGTTCAACCCATGGTCTGCTTGTCCGATCACCTTCGATCGCAGGGACCACCCCACCAGCATCCGTCATGGCGGATTCGATGCACTGGTCCTCGACCCCATCACTGACGGATTTCACTTCACTCGAGTCCTTATGGACGGCGGCAGCAGCCTGAACCTGCTTTATCAGGATACAGTGTGAAAAATGGGTATCGATCCCTCAAGGATCAAACCCAGTAAAACCACCTTTAAAGGCGTCATCTCAGGTGTAGAGGCCCGTTGCATAGGCTCAATCACACTAGAAGTGGTCTTCGGATCACTGGATAACTTCCGAAGCGAAGAGTTAATCTTCGACATCGTCCCGTTTCGCAGTGGCTAACATGCACTGCTCGGACGGACAACATTTGCAAAATTCAATGCAGTGCCGCATTATGCATACCTCAAGCTCAAGATGCCAGGACCTCACGGGGTCATAACAGTAAATGGAAACACAGAACGCTCGCTTCATACGGAAGAGCAAACTATGACCCTTGCAGCAGACGCACAAAGCAGCCTGTTCAGGCAGACCACTCATTCGATGTTACAGCCCCCGGACACCTTCAAGCGAGTCCAGAACAATTTGCAACAGGATCGCCTGGCGCGATCAGCGCTCGCCTAGCAATCCGACCCCCGTCCCAGTCCCAGTGCAGTGACAAAATTCGTGTCGCGCGTACATAACTACGCATTGAAAATACCATGGACATAGGCGGGGGCACAATCAGGACACGCCCCGCATTGTGGCTTAACCACACCAGGGGCTATATACCTTTGACATTCCTTTTCTCTTTCAGGGCCTAACTCTTCGGAAGCCCTTTCCGGCAGTCCGATTGCCGGACACATTCCGGAAGCAACAACCAAGGCTGCAAGAAGCTAAGGTGAACACGGGAACCACCAGGTGGTCTCTAGTACTACTTGATATACCCTCCTTTTCACTATTTATGCTTAGCTTGCCTTGGGATAGGACATTTCGAATTGTCCTACTTCATGCTTATTGCACTACTTGTACCAGTACGCTTCGACATATTATTCAAATAACAATGCATATTATTAATCTGTCATTGCATTATTTAAGTTTTTCTCTTTCTCTTATATGTCCATTTACGACATTCCACACCTGCACGCTCGGGTACGGTCAGTACGCCAGGGGCTCTCGTTTACCCCGTAATACGGCGCAAGAAGTCCGAACACTTTCGACAGTGTGGCACCCCGAACTTATAGCATTATATGGATCGGCTCCGAATCATGTCTTGGGTCAAATGTTGGGTTGCCCAGCTCCCATGCTTTGGTACCTTACGTTCCGCTATATCGGCTAAGGTAGTGGTGGGAGAACTACTGCGATTGTGTCCCGGTTCTTCCGGACGAGCACCTTAGTAGAGAAAGCCAAAAACTGACTGTCATGATAAGGCGAGAGACTGGTCGCTGTTCGAGAGGTCTCAAGTCCTTAAAGACTTTTTATTCTTCGGGCGAGGAGTCGGCCTTGTCCGGCTTAGGCGTGTATAGCGCCACAAATTCGGCCCTCCGAATAGCAGGGGCTTCGCCAAAAATTTAAAATCATAGACTTCTATGGCTAAGTGAGAGTGATAAAGCATTATAGTTCGATTGCCTGGTTCGTTGCACTGAACACCTCCCTTGAAGGACCCAAAATTAGGGTAAAGAGTGTTCAGATTTACCCCAAACACCCCAGTACTAGTTACATGGGGGAACAAGCCGACGACTGGCCAACTCTTAGATTTTATAAACGGCCGCACAGAAGGTAATATTTTCAATTAAGAAAGCGTCACATGGCGCAAAAGAACTCGTTTCATATTACAGGATCACATGGGCATGTTCATTTAAAAAATTACATCCTTGGCACACTCATCTGCCACTAAGCGGGAACCCTTCAGGACGCTTTCATAATAATTCTCGGGGCAGCGATGCTCCTTGCCCTCCAGTGGCCCCTCCTTCACAAGCTTCACGGCGTCCAGCTTTGCCCAGTGCACCTTCGCCCGGGAAAAAGCTCTACGTGCAACTTCGATGTAGATGAACCGCTTGATGACTTCAAGCCGTGGGCAGGCTTCCACCAGTTGCCTCACCAGACCGAAGTAGCTACCGGACAGGGGCTCGCCAGGCCACATCCGCACTATAAGGCCCCTCATGGCCTGTTTGTCTACCTTGTGAAGTTCGACCAACTGCTTCAGCTGGTCGCTCAAGGACACGGGGTGTTCGGTCCCATTATACTGAGACCAGAACAACTTCTCCGTTGAGCTCCCCTCCCCAGCCTGGTAAAACTTCGCGGCATCCAGCACACTGCGGGGAAGATCTGCAAACGCTTCTGGAGAGCTCCGAACTCGGGTAAGAAAAAGGAAAGTCTCCTTCACATGCTTGCTTTGCATATTGAATGCCTTACCCGCTGCTATCTTCTTCGCCGCATCAATCTCCTTGAGGGCCTTGTGGGCTTCGGCCTTGGCGCTCCGGACGCTTTCAAGCGCCTGCGCAAGCTTGGACTCTCGCGTCTTGGAGTCAAGCTCCAAGGACTCGTGCTTTTTGGCGAGAGCCTCAAGCTCTTGCTACACCTCTCCCACTCGGGCTTCTTGTTTCTCCCGTTCAATGCGTTCTTTGGCCGCTTTGTCTTTGGCCGCGAACAACGCCTTCCTCAGGGTCTCCACCTCAGTTGTGGCCCCTGACAAATTCATGATGATCCTATTACTTTACACCAAACTTCTTTTTAATTATATAAACTGGGGTATATCTTACCTTTGCTCTCTTCGAGCTGCCCCTTGGTAAGGCCGAGCTCGTCCTCGGACCGCTTCAGGGCCTGCTTCAGCGCAGAGACCTCCGTATTACGTGCGGCAGCGGCCAGCAGGGAAGCCTGCACATACACATTGACATACTCTAATTAGACTCCTGAGTTATCATTTGATACTCTATTCGGCTTTTCTTCGCGAATGCCGAGCAAAGCATCAGGGGCTACTATCTATGCGGTAATATTTATATTTTCAAAGCTTACCTCAAAGCCTGTTAGGAGGCTGGCGCAAGCTTCGGTCAGTCCGTTTTTGGCGGACTGAACCTTCTTGACCACCGCACTCATGATAGTGCGGTGTTCTTCATTGATGGAAGCGCTGTGAAGCGCTTCCAGCAAGTTGTCCGCTGCCTCTGGTTGGACAGAGGACACCGGCACAGATGGTTGGCCCCCCTTAATGGGGGACCGCCTGTCGGAGTCCGGAACCATTGAAGGTTCCGGCGCAGTGTCTGGCTGGGGCCCGAACTCGAAGCCCGTAGGAGCCTTGCTCCCTTGGTACCCAGGGTCCGGGAGGTCGCCGTGAGGCGCCCCTAGGATCGCCTCCCCTTGGGTCGGTGCCTTTTGAGACACCACCTCGGTGTTGTCCGTAGGGCGAGGGGTGGAAGCCGTCGGAGGAGAACCACTGCTCATATCCGACGAGCCCAAAGAGCCGCTCGACGAGGGTACGTCCAGACGAGCTCGGGCTAGACTGCATAATCAGGTTCGGCATGAGCAAAGGCAGTACAATAAAACATACCATGAATTACTATGGTGTCCGGACACTTACGATTTCGCCAGGGGCTTTTCCCTGGGTAGCCACTCATCGCCGCTGTCGCCGACCGTCGTGGCATAGTCCGGAGGGAGGGTCTTTCCCTTCTTGGACCCTTCGGCCTCCCCGGATGGGTTGGCCTTCCTTTTCTTCTCTCCCCGGCTGGGGGGGGGGGAGAACTTTTCTCCTCCTCCTCGTTTCCGTGGGAAGAGTGCACGTCGGACTCATCGGATGATGAGTCTGACAGAACCACCTTGCGCCGGAGACCCTTTCGGGTCCCCGCGGCCTTCTTCTTGGCCGTCTTTTCCGGCACATCCTAAGGTGCCGGAGTCAGCATCTTCGTTAGAAGGGCATTTGCAGGATCTTCGGGCAGGGGGTTGGGCAATCAAGCTGCTCCATTGTCTTTATCCAATACTGTTAATGACATGAAAGCTTAGATCCAGCACATAACCAAACGAGTGCACATAAATACCCTGAGAGATATAAAAACTACCGGATGGGCGCGGCGCTTTGCGCTGAGTCCGCGGTGCTTGGTGAGGGAGGGAGGCATCTCGGCGCCCTTGAACAGCACCCTCCAGACGTCCTCGTGCGTCGTGTCGTAGAGCTCTCATAGCATCTAGTGATGGGCCGAGTCAAACTCCCACAAAACAAATGCCCGTCGTTGGCACGGAAGGATCCGGCGGAAGAGCATAACCTGGACCACGTTCACGAGCTTAATTTTCTTGTTCGTCATGTTCTGGATGCAGGTCTGGAGTCCGGTCAGCTCTACTAAAGAACCCCAGGATAGGCCCTTCTTTTTCGAGGAGGTGAGCCGCGTGGGGATTCCGGATCGAAATTTGGGGGCCGCCACCTAGTTGGAGTCGCGTGGCTCGGTGATGTAGAACCACCCCGATTGCCACCCCTTTATGGTATCCACATAGGTACCCTCAAGCCAGGTGACATTAGGCATCTTGCCCACCATGGCGCCTCCGCACTCTGCTTGCTGGACACCCACCACCTTCAGTTTGACATTGAAGGTTTTCAGCCATAAGCCAAAGTGGGGCCTGATGTGGAGGAAGGCCTCACACACGATGATAAACGCCGAGATGTTGAGTATGAAGTTGGGGGCCAGATCATGAAAATCCAGCCCGTAGTAGAACATGAGCCCGCGGACAAATGGGTGGAGAGGAAATCCCAGTCCGCGGACGAAATGGGTAAGAAAAACTACCCTCTCACGGGGTTTAGGCATTGGGACGATCTGCCCCGCATTCGGCAGCCGGTGCGTGATATTCGCAGCCCCGTAACTTTTTGATGTTCTCCTCCATGACGGAGGAGACCATCCACTTGCCTCTTGCTCCAGACATGCTTGGAGTGGTTTGAGAAGAAGAACGCGAGCTTGGGCACTAGAGCTCGAGTGTGCGGGAATGGGTAAGCGAGAAGGAAGAAGGCGTGTGTGAAAAAAGTAAATCTTTGTCCCTTTATATGGGTGGAGGATGCGATGAGTCTCCCCACTTGCCTGACAAAACCGCCTATTCCCCAGGCACCGTAATTGATGGCATGGTTGGGTTACCCACGTCCGTATTGATGAGAATCCCATGATAGGGGGAACACGATCTCTGCTTTGACAAGACGTATCAAGAAAACTGCCTCGCGATATGTGCGGAGCTGGTTGAGAAAAGTGGTTCGAATAATAACTGGGCCATGAAGTGATGTCATACTATCAAAACATGTTAGCAGATTAGATTATGAAGTATTATTCTCTCTACGGTGGTATGTGGAACTTATTTTGTAGGGTCGAACACTATCCTTGTATTCAAACTCTTCCATGGTGTATTCGGAGGAGGAACCCACCTTGCAATGCCGAAGAAAACACTGCACGCTGGAATCATTGTCATTGAAGCCAGGTTCAGGGGCTACTGAGGGAGTCCTGGATTGGGGGGTCTCCGGACAGCCAGACTATATCCTTTGGCCGGACTGTTGGATTATGAGGATACAAGATTGAAGACTTCGTCCTGTGTCCGGATGGGACTCTACTTGGCGTGGAAGGCAAGCTAGGCAATACAGATATGTATATCTCCTCCTTTGTAACCGACCTTGTGTAACCCTAGCCTCCTTCGGTGTCTATATAAACCGGAGGGTTTTAGTCCGTAGGACAACATACAATCATACCATAGGCTAGCTTCTAGGGTTTAGCCTCTCTGATCTAGTGGTAGATCAACTCTTGTAATACTCATATCATCAAGAATAATCAAGCAGGACATAGGGTTTTACCTCCATCAAGAGGGCCCGAACCTGGGTAAACATCGTGTCCCTTGCCTCCTATTACCATCCGCCTTAGACACACAGTTCGGGACCCCCTACCCGAGATCCACCGGTTTTGACACCAACAGTGGGTTTATGATCAAGTTTACCTAACAATATTTGATTCTTCTCTGAAATCTTTTATGTATGATTGGTTATCTTTGCAAGTCTCTTCAAATTATCAGTTTGGTTTGGCCTACTAGATTGATCTTTCTTGCAATGGGATAAGTGCTTAGCTTTGGGCTCAATCTTGCGGTGTCCTTTCCCAGTGACAGCAGGGGCAGCAAGGCACATATTGTATTGTTGCCATCAAGGATAAAAAGATGTGGTTTATATCATATTGCTTGAGTTTATCCCTCTACATCATGTCATCTTGCCTAATGCGTTACTCTGTTCTTATGAACTTAATACTCTAGATGCATGCTGAATAGCGGTCAATGTGTGGAGTAATAGTAGTAGATGCAGAATTGTTTCAGTCTACTTGTCGTGGACGTGATGCCTATATACATGATCATGCCTAGATATTCTCATAATTGTGCACTTTTCTATCAATTGCTCGACAGTAATTTGTTCACCCACCGTAATACTTATGCTATCTTGAGAGAAGACACTAGTGAAACCTATGGCCCCCAGGTCTATCTTTTATCATATAAGTTTCCAATCTATTTTGCAATCTTTACTTTCCTATCTATATCATAAAAATACCAAAAATATTTATCTTATTATCTCTATCAGATCTCACTCTCGTAAGTGACCGTGAAGGGATTGACAACCCCTTTATCGCGTTGGTTGTGAGGTTCTTATTTGTTTGTGTAGGTACGAGGGACTTGCGTGTAGTCTCCTACTGGATTGATACCTTGGTTCTCAAAAGCTGAGGGAAATACTTATGATACTTTTCTGCATCACCCTCTTCTCTTCAAGGGAAAACCAACGCAGTGCTCAAGTGGTAGCAAAAGACAACATACATCTCATCAAAATATCGAACGAATACCAAATTCACATGACTACTTATAGCAAGACTTCTCCCATGTCCTCAGGAACAAACGTAACTACTCACAAATCATATTCATGTTCATAATTGGAGGGGTATTAATCTGCATAAAGGATCTGAACATATGATCTTCCACCGAATAAACCAACTAGCATCAACTACAAGGAGTAATCAACACTACTAGTAACCCACAGGTACCAATCTGAGGTTTTGAGACAAAGATTGGATACAAGAGCTGAACTAGGGTTTGAGATGAGATGGTGCTGGTGAAGATGTTGATGGAGATTGACACCCTTCCGATGAGAGGATCGATGGTGAAGACGATGGTGATGATTTCCCCCTCACGGAGGGATATGTTTGCCCCGGTAGAACAGCTCCGCCTGAGCCCTAGATTGGTTCCGCCAAGGTTCCGCCTTGTGGTGGCGGAGTTTCATCCCGTGAGCTTGCTTATGATTTTTCCAGGGCAAAATACCGCATATAGCCAAAGATGGGCACCGGAGGCCTTCCAGGGGGCCCACGAGGTAGGGGCGCGCCCGGGGGGTAGGGCGCGCCCCACCCTCGTGGACAGTGGGTGGCCCCCCTCCGGTGCTTTCTTCGCCGAATATTTGTTATATATTCTGAAACTGACTTCCTTGGAGTTTCAGGAGTTTTGGAGTTGTGCAGAATAGATCTCTAATATTTGCTCCTTTTCCAGCCTTGAATTCCAGCTGCCAGCATTCTCCCTCTTCATGTAAACCTTGTAAAATAAGAGAGAATAGGCATAAGTATTTTGACATAATGTGTAATAACATCCCATAATGCAATAAATATCGATATAAAAGCATGATGCAAAATGGACGTATCAGGCTCCTGCCAGTTGCCGATAACTTTAACAAAACATGATCATCTCATACAACAATTTATATGTCATCACGTCTTGACCATATTACATCAAAAAATGCCCTGCAAAAACAAGTTAGACGTCCTCTACTTTGTTGTTGCAAGTTTTACGTGGCTGCGACAGGCTTCTAGCAAGAACCTTTCTTACCTACGCATCAAAACCAAAACATTTTTTTGTCAAGTTTGCTATTTTATCCTTCAACAAGGGCCGGGCATAGTCACACTCGATTCAACTAAAGTTGGAGAAAAAGCGACCCACTACCCACCTGTGTGCGAAGCACGGTGGTAGAACTAGTCTCATGAACGCGATCATGTAATGTCGGTTTGGGCCGCTTCATCCAACAATACCGCCGAATCAAAGTATGACATGCTGGTAAGCAGTATGACTATTATCGCCCACAACTCTTTGTGTCCTACTCGTGCATATAACATCTACACATAGATCTGGCTCGGATGCCACTGTTGGGGAATATAGTATTCCAAAAAAATTCCTATGATCATGCAAGACCTATCTAGGAGAAGCATAGAAATGAGAGGGCAGAGTGTGTCCACGTACCCTCGTAGACCAAAAGCGGAAGCGTTTAGTAACGCGGTTGATGTAGTCGAACATCTTCGCGATCCAATTGGTCAAGTACCAAACGCACGTCACCTCCGTGATCTTCACACGTTCAGCTCGGTGACGTCCCACGGACTCTTGATCTAGTTGAGGCCGAGGGAGAGTTTCGTCAGCACGACGGCGTGGTTATGGTGATGATGAAGTTACCAACGCAGGGCTTCGCCTAAGCACTACGACAATATGACCGAGGTGGAAAACTGTGGAGGGAGGTACCGCACACTGCTAAAGATCAACTTTTGTGCCTATGGGGTGCCCCCTCCCCCGTATATAAAGGAGTGGAGGAGGGCGAGGGCTGGCCTCCCAGGGCGCGCCCCAAGGGGAGATTCCTAATCCTACTACGAGTAGGTTCCCCCCTTTCCTAGTCCAACTAGGAGGGGGAAGGAAGGGGAAGAGGGAGAGAAGGAAAGGGGGGCCGACCCCCCTCCACAATTCGGATTGGGCTTGGGCGAGCACGACCCACTACTTGGCCGCCTCCTCCTCTCTTCCTCTATGGCCCATGAAGGCCCATTAACTCCCCAGGGGGTTTGGGTAACCCCCCGGTACTTTGGAAAATACTCGATACACCTCTGAACTATTCTGGTGTCCGAATATAGTCATCCAATATATCAATCTTCATGTATCTACCATTTCGAGACTCCTCGTCATGTCCATGATCTCATTCAGGACTCTGAACTACCTTCGGTATATCAAAACACATAAACTCATAATATCGATCGTCATCGAACATTAAGCGTGCGGACCCTACGAGTTCGAGAACTATGTAGACATGACCGAGACTCATCTCCGGTCAATAACCAATAGCGGAACCTGGATGCTCATATTGGCTCCTACATATTCTACGAAGATCTTTATCATTCAAACCGCATAACAACCTACGTTGTTCCTTTTGTCATCGGTATGTTACTTGCCTGAGATTCGATAGTCGGTATCGTCATACCTAGTTCAATCTCGTTACCGACAAGTCTCTTTACTCGTTCCGTAATGCATCATCCCGTAACTAACTCATTAGTCACATTGCTTGCAAGGCTTATAGTGATGTGCATTACTGAGAGGGCCCAGAGATACCTCTCCGACAATCAGAATGACAAATCCTAATCTCGATCTATGCCAACTCAACAAACACCATCGGAGACACTTGTAGAGCATCTTTATAATCACCCAGTTATGTTGTGAATTTTGATAGCACACTAAGTGTTCCTCCGGTATTGTCGGAGTAATGGGCCACGGGTAGGCTAACCCAAGCCCCTGAACCTTTCAAGACATCGGGGCAGGCTGCGCCCCTCAAGACCCCAGGAGGAAGAGCCGCCTTCTGAGAAATCGGTGGCAAGGCAACCGACTGCCCACTCACGGCCGAGTCCTGGGGACGACTTCAGGATGAGCCGACTCCTGACTGACGACTTCCCGAGAAGCCGGCCTTGGGGAGTCGGCCCGCGACTCCAAAATACCCCATGCCCTCATCAAGAGGGACGGGACAGGGAGTGGCTACAGTAAAGCCCACTCCCCCCTTTTCTAGAGGCACGCATGGCCATAGTACGCCATACCCGCGGAGATCTCCGTCCGGCGTGGCACTGTTGCCATGCCGGCCCTAACATCAGCACCAGTGGGCAGAATCCTGCACCCACGACGGCTTGTCTATACGACCCTGGGGCGGCGGGTCCCACCAGTCAGCGGGAGTCTAGAAGACGGCGAGAGCGTCACCAGTCGGACCCGTTGGGAGTCGGGCCCCGAGAGTCGGCCAGCCCCTCCCTCGGGGCCCACGCGCCATTAACCAGATGTGATGGGGAGTGGCAATAGTGATCGCCCGCCAGGCGGGGCTATTGCCACGACCCCATGACCAAGCCCGCGTCATTGGAAGCATGGTTACAGTAATCAGCAGCCGGTAAGACCCGCCAGTGGCGGACACGGCCTGTCGACGCTGTACCGGACCAGTCGGCGGGGCCCGCTAGTTGGCGGGCCCCAGCAGTCGGCGGAGAATACAGAGGCCGGAGAAACTGACGGCTGGGCCCGCGCCCAGCCGGATTACCATTGTACCCCTGGGGGTAGGCCTATATAAACCTCCAGGGCACCCATGCAAAGGGTTGGAATCCATTAGCACTAGACCAGATCATAAAGGAAAGAGAGAGCTAGCCTAGCCTTCTCCTACCTCCAGGAAACAACTCAAGGAGCAACCGTGTACACACTTCGCCATAGTGATCATGCGGAGACCCCGCAGAGCAGCAGTAGGGGTATTATCTCCCCGGAGAGCCCCGAATCTGGGTAAGATTCGCTGGCGTGCATGCCTTCGCCTTATCCCGTTTCTAGGCACCGGCGACGTTCTATTCGCCCCCACCATGATAAGCCATCCTTTAGCATATGTTGCACCCAACCCTCGACATTTGGCGCCCATTGTGGGGCCTGGTGCACCGTCGTTCGGAGACCTGTTCTGGACGGGAACCCTTTTCCTCCCCGGCGAGCGCAGCCAGCCCGGCACGCCAGATGGAGTTTGCGCCGACGCGCTGCATGGCGCTGAGATCGCCTGCGCAGCCAGCTGCCTCGCCGATCTTGTCGACGAGGTTCGCCTCTCCGATGAGCCTGCATCCGACGCAGGCACGGGCGGCCTCGAGAGCCTCCTCGCGGGCCTCCTTGACCAACTCCACGTCACCGGCGAGCCTGCCGTGGACTTGGAGTCTGTAGGCTCCACCGACCCGATGCTGGTCGACTCAAACACCGCGTCGCTCGACGCGTTCCCCACCAACGTGGTGGTCTATGACAAGCCGCTCCCTCGCGCGGAGAGCGACGGAAGCACTGTCACAAAGGTGCTCGTCATCAGTCATGACGAGCATCCCGGCGAAGGAGCGCATGACCCACTTGGCGCGGCATTACAAGACCTGACTGCGCCCATTTTGGAAGACGCTGATGAAGAGACATTGGAGGCGCGCCGTCTTCAGCTCGTCGAAGGTGCGAAGAAGCTGGCTAGCATGAGACGCTTGTCAGAAGCCTACCAGCGTGAAATGGATCACGCTGTGGGTGGCTCGCCAGCCCCAGTTGGGCCCAGCCGCCTAGGTGCGGTCCAGCAGTGCAACGTGGCCATCGCCAACCTGTTCGGGGCAAATCGCCCTGTGTACGCCACGCCTAGGGAGAATATTCGAGCCGCCCAGGCGGCGATGGACGAGCTGGACAACTTCGAGGGGGAAGAGCGCCGCCTGATGACGGAGCAAGTCCAGCGGCTCCTCGACGCGGCTTCTGTGGAGAACGAGGCCGGCTGCCGCATGGAGGCGCCGCAGCGAGAAAACGATGACCTGCCTCCATGCCGATATCAAGGCGCGACGTCTCGGACGCCGACTGGCGGCGCCTGAGGAAGGAAAGACAGGGATCCGGCTATCAGCCACAGTCGGACTCGCATTACCATAGAGCGCGACCAGGACGGCCGCCCGAGAGCAGTGGAACGACGGGACGACTGTCCGCCTCCTCCTCCTCGCAAGGAAAGGCGAGTCTCCCTGCCGCCTGTTGACCATCCGACTCTCGGCGACCGCCTTGGCCGCCGAGAGGGAGTCGGAGGAAACGACGCCCGCTACCAGATCGACCGACTTCACCGATCCCTGGCGCTGGAAGAAGAAGATGAGTTGGGTCCGCCTTGTCTCGGGCCCCGCATTCGAGACGAGCCCTTTCCCAAAGGGTTCATGCTCCCAAGAGACACGCCCAAGTACACCGGCTCCATGAAGCCGGAGGACTGGCTGGTTAACTACTCCACGGCAGTCAGCATAGTGAACGACAACAAGCGTGTTGCCGTGAAATACGTTCTGCTCATGCTCCAGGGCACGGCCCGGACATGGCTGAACAACCTGAAGCCCCGCAGCATCAACAGCTGGGTCGACTTCACCGATGCATTCGTCCGCAACTTCACAAGCATGTACAAGTGTCCTCCCAAGCCTCGTCAGCTTTCCTTGTGCGTGCAAGGCCCGAACGAGTCGACTCGCGACTACCTCACGCGTTGGGCCGAGCTCCAAAACTCTTGTGAGGGCGTGCACGAGGTGCAGGCTATCGAGTACTTCACCGCCGGGTGCAGAGAGGGCACCCTCCTCAAGCACAAGCTCCTCTGCGACGAGCCAAAAACCCTCGACGAGCTGCTGATCATAGCAGACAAGTACGCCACGGCCGACTCCTCCATGAAGGCGGAGATTCAAGTCAGCGCGACTGGCAAAGTGGCCCCTCAGGCTCCTAGAACTCCGGCTGGAGACACAAGTCGGCGACCACAGCAGGGCGACCACAAGCGCAAGGCCCCACAGCCGGCTTCTAGCAGCCGATAGGTGGCAACAGTCGAGGACCAGCAGCCGGATGGGCAGCCTCCACCCAAGCGACAGAAAGGCGGCAAACCCAACTGGTTGCCGGCTTTCTCATACGAGCAGACTCTGGATGGTCCTTGCAAGTTCCACAGCGGCATGAAGCCATCGAATCACACCACCCAGAAGTGCCACTGGCTCACTAGGATCGCCAAAGGAGACGGCCTCCTGCCTCCCCCGCATGCTGGGCAGCAGCCTCCGCCTCCGCCCCAGCAGCCGGCTGTCAGGCCTGTCGGCGCAGTACAAGACGAGTACCCCAAAGAGAATGGAGCCTACGTGATATTCACTAGCGTGGCTGATGATCGACGCAGTAGGCGGCTGCAGCAGCACGAGTTGAATGCAGTAGCGTCAGAGACACCAGAATTCATGCACTGGTCCGAGAAGCCTATCACCTGGAGCATGGCTGATCACCCAGAGGTGATGCCGAGTCCGGGCTCTTATGCCTTGGTCTTGGATGCCACCTTTGCCATGGATAGGCGAGCTACTCATTTCTCGCGAGTTCTGATAGACAGAGGCAGCAACATCAACATCCTGTACAAGGACACCATGGAGAAGTTAGGAATCAAGCAAAGACAGCTTCAGAACAGCCGGGCTGTGTTCCACAGCATTGTTCCTGGCCTTTCCTGCTCACCAATCGACAAGATCCTGATGGACGTCCTCTTTGGAGACAAAGATCACTTCCACCGAGAATCGGTTTGGTTTGAGGTGGTGGATCTCGAGAGCCCATACCATGCACTACTTGGCCGACCCGCCCTGGCCAAGTTCATGGCAGTCCCCCACTACGCCTACCTCAAGATGAAGATGCCTAGTTCCAAGGGGATTCTGACCGTAGCCGGCGACTACCGGAAGTCGTCTGCCTGTGCGGCTAAGAGTAGTCGGTTGGCCGAGTCCCTGGTGATTGCGGCCGAGAAGCGGCTCCTTGACCGGGTTGTGGCGATGGCCGGCAAGCAGCTAGAGGTGTCGCCTAACCCCAAGGAGTCGGAGGCTGAGGGTTCGTTCAAGCCGGCCAAAGAGATAAAGAAGATACCCTTGGATCCGGAGCACCCAGAGAGGTACGCTGTCCTAGGCGCAAACCTCGACAGCAAATAGGAAGGCGAGCTCATCGATTTTCTCCGTGATAATCGAGACATCTTCGCATGGTCCCCCAAAGACATGCCAGGTGTACCGACGGAATTCGCCGAGCACAAGTTACATGTCCGATCTGATGCAAAGCCAGTCAGGCAGCCCTTGTGCCGCTTAACAGAAGAAAAGAGAAGAGTTGTCGGAGAGGAGATAGCCCGACTCCTCGGCTTCATTATGGAGGTGTTCTTTCCAGAGTGGCTAGCCAACCCGGTCCTGGTACTGAAGAAGAACAAGTAGTGGCGAATGTGTATTGACTACACAAGCCTCAACAAGGCTTGCCCCAAGGACTCGTTTGCTTTGCCAAGAATCGACCAAGTGATAGACTCCACAGCCGGATGCGAGCGGCTGAGCTTCTTGGATGCATATTCAGGATATCACCAGATCAAGCTAAACCCGGCTGACAGACTGAAGACCGCCTTCATCACACGATTTGGAGCCTTCTGCTATCTAACCATGACGTTCGGCTTAAGGAATGCCCGTGCCACCTTTCAGCGTTGCATGCAGAAATGGCTCCTCAAGCAACTCGGCAGAAATGCCCACGTCTACGTAGACGATGTGGTTGTGAAGATGGAGAAGCGTGGAACACTGCTGGAAGACCTCAAGAAGAACTTTGAGAACCTGCGCCGATTCCAGATCAAGCTCAACCCTGAGAAGTGCGTCTTTGGAGTACCAGCCGGCCAACTCCTTGGTTTCCTGGTCTCTGAACGCGGCATAGAGTGCAACCCTGCAAAGATCAAGGCCATTGAGAGGATGGAGGTACCCAGCCGACTGCTGGACGTGCAAAAGTTCACTGGCTGCTTGGCGTCCATCAGCCGATTCATCAGTCGGCTGGGCGAGAAAGCTCTCCCTTATACCAGCTCATGAAGAAGACCACTTTTTTCGAGCGGAACCACAGGGCGGACGAAGCCTTTCTTCAGTTGAAGAAGATGTTGACTACTCCACCCGTTCTGGCGGCTCCGACTCCTAAGGAGCCCATGCTCCTGTACATCGCCGCCACCAGCCGAGTAGTCAACATAGTCATTATAGTGGAACGCAAGGAGGAAGGCAAGGCACTACCTGTCCAGAGACCGGTATATTACCTGAGCGAACTGCTGTCGACCTCCAAGCAGAACTACCCCCACTACCAGAAGATGTGCTATGGCATGCACTTTGCCGCCAAGAAGTTGAAGCCTTACTTTCAAGAGCATCCAATCACTATGGTCTGCACGGCCCCACTTGCCGAGATCATCGGAAGACGAGATGCTTCTGGCCGAGTGGCCAAATGGGCCATAGAGTTGGCTCCTTACACCATCTACTACCAGCCCCGCACCGCCATCAAGTCACAAGCACTGGCCGACTTCGTCGTCGACTGGGCCGAGACCCAGTACCTACCACCAGCGCCCGACTCCACCCATTGGCGGATGCATTTCGACGGCTCCAAGATGCGCACCGGCCTGGGAGCCGGCGTTGTCCTCAACTCTCCTAAAGGCGACAAGCTCACATACACACTTCAAATCCACTTTGCCGCCTCCAACAACGTTGCCGAATACGAGGCACTCATTCACGGGCTCCGGCTTGCCAAAGAACATGGCATTCGTCGGATCCTGTGTTATGGTGACTCGGACTTGTGGTCCAGCAGTCGTCCGGCGACTGGGACGCCAAAGATGCAAACATGGCAAGTTACCGTTTCCTCGTGCAACAATTTAGTGGATATTTCGAGGGGTGCGAGTTCCTCCATGTGCCAAGAAACGACAACGACCAAGCAGACGCCCTGCCATGAATCGGCTCTACCCACCAAGCAATACCATCCGGCGTCGCCCTTCAGCGCCTCCTCAAGCCGTCTGTCAAGCCTTCACCAGAATCAGACTCCATTTTCGTGCCGGCTCCCCCCGAAGAAGTCGGATCCGACTCCAGAGCCCCATTAGACGGTACGAGGATTTTGGCACATGGCTCCAAAGCCGCCACAGTCGAAGCCAGCCTGAAGATTCTAGAACTCGGCCCGAGGGCTGCACCAGTCGGACCGGGAACTTCATTAATCCAGCAAGAGGTCGCTGACTCCAGCCCGCCGCCTCCCGGTCTAGCCATCCTCATCCAAATCGCAGTTCTGGCAGTCGAAGAAATAGCAACACCCTCATGGGCCCAGCCCATCCTCAAATTCCTGGTGAGCAAAGAGCTGCCGACTGATGAGACCTCAGCTCGACAAGTACAACGCCGAGCGGCAGCCTACACCATAGTCAATAGAGAGCCAATCAGGCGTAGCGTCACTGGTGTCTACCAGCGCTGCATAGAGCCAGAGCAAGGCCAAGCAATTCTCAAAGACATCCATCAAGGCGAGTGCGGCCACCATGCGGCTTCAAGAGCACTCGTCGCCAAAGCTTTTCGACACGGTTTCTTCTGGCCGACTGCCTTAGAAGAGGCCAAGGAATTGGTCCAAAAATGCAGAGGGTGCCAGAAGTTCCGCTCCAAACCACATCAGCCGTCTTCTGCACTCAAGACCATCCCCGTTGCCTGGCCCTTCGCCGTTTGGGGCCTAGACATGGTGGGACCATTCAAGATGGCACGAGGTGGCTTAACTCACTTACTTGTCGCGGTGGACAAGTTCACCAAGTGGATAGAAGCGAAGCCAATCAAGAAACTGAATGGTCCGACTGTCGTGACTTTCATCTTCGACATCACAATTCGGTACGGCATACCACACAACATCATCACCGACAACGGCACAAATTTTTCCAAAGGCGCCTTGGCCCATTTTTGCGTAACACAGGGCATCCGACTAGACTTAGCGTCCGTTGCCCATCCGCAGTCAAACGGCCAGGTGGAGCGAGCAAACGGCCTCATCCTGTCCGGCATCAAGCCCCGACTGGTCGAGCCTCTGGAGCGCTCGACTGGCTGCTGGCTCGATGAGTTGCCAGCCGTCCTCTGGAGTCTGCGCACGACTCCAAACAAGTCAACCGGCTTCACGCCTTTCTTCCTCGTCTACGGTGCTGAAGCCGTCATCCCAACGAACGTAGAGTTCGACTCCCCGCGAGTCACCATGTACACCGAGGAGGAAGCAGAAGAAGCACATCAAGACGGTGTCGATCTGCTGGAGAGGGCCAGCTGTTGGCACTCAGCCAGTCCAGCATCTACCAGCAGAGCCTATGCCGATACTACAACAGGAAGGTCAGGCTGAGATCTTTCCAAGAGGTCGACCTTGTGCTCCGACTGATCCAGCGAACAGCCGGCCAGCACAAGCTGTCGGCGCCTTGCGAAGGCCCTTTCATCAGCAGCAAAGTGCTGGGCAACGACTCCTACTACCTGATTGACGCTCAGAATCCCCGAGCACGCAAGAGGGACGACTCCGGCAAAGAGACAGAGCGGCCATGGAAAGCAAATCTCCTCCGAAGATTTACAATTGATGCAGTATGTACCATGCTACCTTTTGTATTAAAGTATCAAGACTTCGGGCCCCCCGAGACGAGCTTGGGGACTACCCTCTTTTATCTATATGATAAGAATTATGCCTACGAGTATGTTACTCTTTGTTATGCCGCTTGGCACCGGGTTCGACTAGTCGGCCCGGGGACTTGCTGCCTTGCGCTATGAAATGCTTCCTGCAGCCAGACAAGTAGTGTGTGGCGCCTAAGCCATCTCCTGTCAGAAGCCGCAGCTCACAGAGCGACTGTCCGGTGGGCAGGAGTAAGGTAGAATGGGCGTTTGTATGAAAAATGGCTAAGGACTCAAAGCATTAAACATAGTTTAAGCCGGCTTCCAGCCTTTTTTCGCAAACCGACTATTGAGCAGTCGGCTCACCGCCTTCTATTCAACTTGCTAAAAAACTCTAAAACGGCTAAGTACTTGCCTTCTCAAAAGTAGCCAAGCATTTGATCCAACGGCAGTCCGCAGAACAGCTGTCCGACTGGCAAGACGGCAACTAAGGGAAGGCGGCAAAGGAAAAAGCCAAAGGAGCAATGAGCAAGAAAAGATAGAATTCGGATAAATATTTACATAACATAGGCCCTTGGCCGAATCTTCGAGCAGAAGTTCAAAATACACCCCGCGGGTGGAATTGTGCGAATTAACAAGTTCTTCAAAGACTACTAAAGCAGATAAAATAAAGATAAGGCGGCAGCTTAGGAAGCGGCAGGCGGATTTGGAGGGTCAGAGGAGACGACGGTGTCAGGCGTTGGGGCGGCCGGCTGGGCAGTCTCGGCTTGATCGTCTCCGGCGGCAGTCGGCTCGGCCACACGCGGCTCGTTGCTGGAGGCGCGGTCGAGCTGAGGCTGGCCATCCGCTCCATCTTCTGGTGCCTCCGTCTCATCTCCGTCCTCTGCCTCGCCTTCCTCCTCGACGCTGGAGCCGATCACCTTCGCTGAGTCCTCATCGTAGTCTGGGTTCATCCCAAACCACTCCGGTGGTACCTCCTCGCCGTCTTCAGCCCGCTCGGGGACGAAGATGCTGGTGTCGGTGTACTCGGCGATCGCCGCGGCACGCTTGACGAGGGCATCTTCCGCGGCTGCCAGCTCCGGCTGGGCCTCTAACCGGAGTGTGGCCAGCCGGCCTAGGTCCAACCCCGGATACCACACCTTGACGAATTCCAAGGCTCGGCATGCTCCAGCTCAGGCCGAGGAACCTTTCCAGGCCTCAAGACGACCAACCGCGACCTCCAGCTAGTCGGCAGTCCGACTGGGGGTGCGCGGAGCCTGCATGTCTGGCCACAAGGCAGCAATCGCCTGGGCGCCGACACGTTGAAGCCGGCGCAGCATCCGGTGAGCCGGCCGAAGGCGAGCCTCGATGCTCAGGATATGCTCATCAAGGGTTCGGGGGGCGTCGGCGGCGATCTCTGCGCCTTCCGCCCTCCAACCTTCACGGTCAGCCTCGATGGCTTGGATGGCGGCCTGCGAGTGCCCATGGAAGAAGTCTGCCAAGACGGAAAGAATGAAGAAGCAAGTCAAAAATTAGGAGTCGGCTCGACTTATAGTCGGCAGCTCGAAGAAAGAAAGTAAAGAAACTCACCATCAACGATGTCCTCAATCTTGTGGAAGCCGGAGGCCAGCAATGCCTCCTTTTCAGACCAGGAGGAGCGCTCACTTGCGAACTCGGCCAGGAGGGCGGTCTCCGCTTCTTCCGCCTCCTTCTGCGTCTTCTTGAGCAGCTCCTTCTGATCTGCCAATTGTGCGGCCAGCAGATCGCGCTCTGCGGCGAGCTTGCTGCACTCCTTCCCCTTGGTGCACAACACGGAGTTGGCTGCGCTCAGCTGCTGTTGAAGAGCGGCGTTGGCCTCTAAAGAGAAAGAAGAAAGAAGGCGTTAAGTCATCAACAAAGAAGGTCACCGGGGAGATCCATCCCGACTGCTCAGCAGTCGGCCTGAATCTCGGAGACTTCAGCCCGTGGGTGCGCCAGCACGCCCCCGCAAAGAAGAAAAAGGACTCACTCAGGCTCTCCAACAAGTCGGCGGTCCGCTTGCCCAGCTCTTCAACATTGCGGTTGAAGGCGGTGACACGAAGGTTGTGATAGTCCTGCGACAAGTATTTCAGACAAAAGTTAGTACCCGGAACTCACCAATTGGAGTTCCGGGCCGCCTGCTCAGCAGCCGGCCCAAAATTCGGGGACTACACCCAGTGGGTGCGCTGGCACGCCCCCACAGAGAGGAACAAGAAAACAAGGACAAAAGAGAAAGCATACCCGGACGGCTGCCCGCGATGCCAGGTACGCCTTGGTGCAGTTCTGGATGGCGTCGCCCTCAGCTTGCAGCTTCGTCTGGACGTCCAGAAGCGCCTGGTTCAGCGGGCCCGTGCCGCCTCCTCGCACCCACCGGAATGGCGCGTCGCTCGTCGCTTCGGCATCTGGGATCGCCGAGCTGGCGGTGCCAGTCTCCAAGGGGCATGGTGCCGAAGTCGCATTCTCAAGACAGTGGCGCGTTGGCGAGCCGACTTGAAGGAGTAGCCTCGCCACGGCCTTGTCTTCACGCGGCGGCACCAGCGGGTCCGCCGTCTGTTTGCCTTGCGCGCTCCCAGACGGCGGCAGAGGTGGCGGCAGAACGATCACGTCCAGCATGGAGGTGTCGCCGCCTTCCCTCTCCATGATGGGGTTCTCGCCGCCAGCTTCCCCAGTCTGCCCCGTGAACTCCGGAGGCGGCGGTGCAGAGTTTAGCGGGGTGAGAACACCGCCGATTGGCGGTGCGCGGCCTCCTCAGCCTGCCGCCTCGCCGCAACAGCGGCTTCGGTCTCTGCCAGCTTCTTCTTGGTGGAGGCCTCCACCTTCTCGGCCTCCACCTTCTCCAGGCAGGCGGCCTCTTCCTCGTTGCACTTCTCCTGCGCGTTCCGCTCCGTCGCCTCCTGGAGGTCGGCGGCGGGGTCAATCCGCCGAGTGGTGGCGGAGGTCTCCGCCGACCCCATGAAGGAGGCGGCGACAACCCTCTCAAGAGTGAGGGGAGCCCTGAAGCGAGGGAAGCAAGTAAAAGACTCAGACAAAAGCCACAAAGAAGGAATAAAAGCATTAAGATGGAATACTCACGCGGAGACCAGTGGCGGATTCTTTACTTCCTTGTGGAAGCGGATGGCCTTCACGGCCGCCTCGTCCCGCTTGGTCGCCGCGGCCGAACTCTTGGGCTTCTTCGGCCGACTGCCGAACAAGTCGGCACGGCCCTGCGCTTCTTCTCGCCGCCTGGAGAGCCCGGCGCAGCAGAAGAGCCCGCGCCGGGATGGCCGACTCCTGGCCGGTGGTGAGTGGCGACCTCCTCATCATCATTAGGCCAGTCCTCTGGACTGGCCCTGAGCCGCGGGCTGCCTCCTCCCTCGGCGTCGTCTTCCAAAGCCGCCGCCCCCAGATCGGTGTCGTCGATGTCGCTCTCCGCCCGGTCGGCGGGGAACTCGCGGGCCGGCCCCGCGGTGCCGGCTGATGGATGGAGGAGGGGATTCTGACCAACACCGACTGGTCAGGTCGGACAAGACAAACTCGGCAAGAAAGAAGACAATTCAAAGAAAGAAGAAAAAAGGAAACTCACTGTGGGCGGGGGGTTGGCGTGAGAGTACGACTCCTTGCCGAATGGCCAATCCTCCAGGAGCTTGCTGTCCGAGAGGTAGTTCACCATGTAGGCCACCTCCTCGTGAGGCATGTCCTTGGTGCACATCTGACTCGGGTCACGGTGCCCGCTCATTTGGCATATCATGTGGGGGCGACCTTGGAGCGGGAGAACTCGGCGCGCCACGAAGGCGGCCAGCAGATCCGAACCAGTCAAGCCGTCCGACTGCGTCAGCAGTCGGAGTCGCGTGACGGCACCGGCTCCCGGGTTCTGTCGTGCCCCCTCCTCCCCCTACTTATAGTCTCATGGGCTGCGAAGCCGAGGGGGCGGTCGTGGGATTTACTGCGCCCACGACCCCCACGTTTCCACGACAAAAGTTACTGCGCGCAGTAACTTCACGAGAATCCCAATCGTCCACTCGGGCCGCAGCGGATCCACTCGTGCACCAAGGCGCGGTAATGGAGGGCCCCGCCTGTGGGCCTGTCCCGTCACACGCGTGGGCAGGCAGACTGGCCCAGCCGCGTGTTGCCACGTGACAGGCCTGGAACGGGCGGCGGCCTGGAAGCTTAGCCAGCACGCTACTTGGATCCCGCCGCGGCCTTCGAAATATTGTACAAGTCAGAGTTGAGCGAGTCCGACTCCATCCAGTCGGCCTGGCAGAAGTCAATCAAGATCCATGTCTCAGGCAGCCGGAAAGAAAAACTGCTGAGGCTCCTCGGCCAATCGCCCGCGGCGCCACATCAGCTTCGGGGACTACTGACGGAGTAATGGGCCACGGGTAGGCTAACCCGAGCCCCTGAACCTTACAAGACATCGGGGGCAGGCTGCGCCCCTCAAGACCCCAGGACGAAGAGCCACCTTCTGAGAAGTCGGCGGCAAGGCAACCGACTGCCCACTCACAGCCGAGTCCGGGGGACGACTTCAGGATGAGCCGACTCCTCACTGACGACTTCCCGAGAAGTCGGCCTTGGGGAGTCGGCCCGCGACTCCAACAAACCCCATGCCCTCATCAAGAGGGACGGGACGGGGAGTGGCTACAGTAAAGCCCACTCCCCCCCTTTTCCAGAGGCAGGCATGGCCACAGTACGCCATACCCGCGGAGATCTCCGTCCGGCGCGGCACTGTTGCCATGACGGCCCTGACATCAGCACCAGTGGGCAGAATCCTGCACCCACGACGGCTTGTCTGTACGGCCCTAGGGCGGCGGGTCCCACCAGTCAGCGGGAGTCCAGAAGACGGTGAGAGCGTCACCAGTCGGACCCGTTGGGAGTCAGCCCCCGAGAGTCGGCCAGCCCCTCCCCCGGGGCCCACGTGCCATTAACCAGATGTGATGGGGAGTGGCAATAGTGATCGCCCGCCAGGCGGCAGGGCTGTTGCCATGACCCCATGACCAAGCCCGCGTCATTAGAAGCACGACTACAGTAATCAGCAGCCGGCAAGACCCGCCAGCGGCAGACACGGCCTATCAGCGCCATACCAGACCAGTCGGCAGGGCCCGCCAGTTGGCGGGCCCTAGCAGTCGGCGGAGAAGACGGAGGCCGGAGAAACTGACAGCTGGGCCCGCGCCCAGCCGGATTACCATTGTACCCCTGGGGGGTAGGCCTATATAAACCCCCCAGGGCACCCATGCAAAGGGTTGGAATCCATTAGCACTAGACCAGATCATATAGGAAAGAGAGAGCTAGCCTAGCCTTCTCCTACCTCCAGGAAACAGCTCAAGGAGCAACCGTGTACACACTTTGCCATAGTGATCATGCGGAGACCCCGCAGAGCAGCAGTAGGGGTATTATCTCCCCGGAGAGCCCCGAAGCTGGGTAAGATTCGTCGGCGTGCATGCCTTCGCCTTATCCTGTTTCCAGGCACCGGCAACGTTCTATTCGCCTCCGCCATGATAAGCCATCCTTTGGCATATGCCGCACCCAACCCCCGACATGTATTCAGGAGTTGCAGAATCTCATAGTTATAGGAACATGTATAAGTTATGAAGAAAGCAATAGCAATAAACTAAACGATCATAGTGCTAAGCTAACAGATGGGTGAAGTCAATGACATCATTCTCTAATGATGTGATCCCGTTCATCAAATGACAAGTCATGTGATGCGGAGCATCCTACGATCATCCCCATGTACACTACGACTACTCCCCATGCCCCAAGAGGACATACGATGAGACCTCAACTATATGCCATTGGACGCAAGGTGAACTCGCTCCTCTCCGAACCATCACTTTCCACATATGAGGTATGGCTACTACCTCAAATATATGTGCTATGCATGACCTGGAACAAAGAGGAAGACCATGGACAAGACGGCAAGGACCCCAAGTGCAAGGAACAAGAGGAAGAGCTGCCAGGAAGCATCAGCTCTCGGACGTCCGATAGTCACCGGACGTCCGACGCATGGAGTACCCACCACCCAGATGGACCAGCCGAGGAAAGCTACAGTGGCCGGACGTCTGATGACCATCAGCCACCGGTCGACCGACAATGTCCGAAAATCCGATGAGGGCTATCCCAAGCCAAAACGTCGGACATCCGACAAGTACCGGACGACAGGACCCTCGCGAGCCACCGGACGTCCGGTACCCGTCGGACGACCGACGCCTGTCTGTGCGCAGAGTATCGGGCCGAGGCCCATGTATCCCCAACTTACCCCTTCGTGGCCCTAGACTATATATACTCCTCCACCTCCTCCTAGTTAGGGTTAGCGTTGTGATAGCTCATATTAGAGATAGAGCCTTGCTCATCCACATCGGATCTACTCCTCGAGAGAGACCGCGTCCACTGTATGGAGAAGATTCCCTTGGATTCAAGACCTCCTTTTGGGTGGTCCCATCAAGACCTCCTTTGGAGAAGAACCGGTTACCATGTATCATCCCTTGTTGATCGTGGACCGTGTATCTCTTTGTGTTTCGAGGATCTAGCATATGTGTGACCATATCTTGTTGGTTTGAGTGTTTCTCTCGTGTTTGCCCTCGTGTTTGCCCTCGTGTTCCTCGTTGGGATCCGCTCCTTTCATGAAAGATCGGCCATCTAGGGTTCCACCCTACATCATCTTGGTATCATGAGACACGTTGATCATGATTTCGGAGCCTCCCCTCTTCGTTTTCTAGCTTGATTTTGTTGTGTTCTTCCCCAAATTTCAAGACCCCCGCCAAAAATAGCCCCAATTTTTTGTGATTTGTTGGTTTGATGAAGTTTTGTTGATTTTAATCAATGCATTTGCTTGGTTTCAAGTGGATCTAGCATTTCCCCAAGTTTCCCCATCTTTCATCCACGAAATCTCATCAATTTTGACCCCAAAATCCCCAAATTTCGCCCAAAATCGCGTCCCGGATCTGAAATCTCACGTTGACCCCGACCCACCGGATGACCGACGTTTTTACGGACGTCCGGACCCCCATGAAGCATCGGACGTCCGTCATCCACCGGACGACCAGAACCGGCCAACATAACGAAATTAGCGGATTTTCGAGCCCGACCGGACGTCCAGCGACCGGACATCTGTCCATTTACGGACGTCCAATACCTCTAGATATTGACCTCGACTGATTCTTGTTTCGCCCGTAACTAATTCATCCGAACTCCGATATTGATGTTCTTTAGCTTGTTTTGAAGCTATTGACATCCCCCTTCCCACAAAAATACTACCATCATCATTTGACTCCATCAAATTTTTGGAACTTTGGCATGTTTGCGTAGGGCTTCCACCATATCTTCCGCGTAACCACCACCGACTTTCGCAACCTAACCCATATTTATCCCCATAGCATTTGTGGTTGCTTGAGTTGAGATTCGAGTCTCCTAAGGTGTTTCGGCTACTTAGGGACGGTTGCTTCTTCATCAACCACCACCACCACTTCCGCATAGGCTTGCCCACCATACACTTGCGCCACCCCAACTTAACCCCATTTTGTTTGAGTTGTGAGTTGTGTCTCCTAAGGTGTTTCGGCTACTTAGAGACGGTGACCTTCAACTCCGACACACATAACCTAATAACCCTCCACTTCCGCATTGCCAACTCACATAACCCATCATTGCATTTCCGTAATCCCATTGAGCTTCCACAACATCACCACCGCATTCCGCTACCACCATTTGACATTTGTCATTTGAGATTTTGAGTTTGCGGTTGTTTTCCGTTTCCTAAGGTGTTTCGGCTACTTAGGGACGAGTCTCTATCATCTTGTTATCTCCATCAAGGTCACCGCCACTCATCATCGCCATGAGGTCATCTTCGACTTTGACCACTTCACCATCATCCGTCCGTGGCTTATAAACGAGAAACCCTCGACGGTAACCTCCATATCGGTATCATCTTGGTATCGTGGTATCCCTCCATTGTATATCCCCTTGCAATTGCATTGTTAACCCCTAGACCATTTTGCGTCACTTGCCTATCGGGACTAGCCATTTGAGTATTGCAGGCAATGTTACTTGTGCACATTAGTGATCATCGATCTACACCTCCCATTGCATACGTACCATATCATATTGGTATCATAACATCTCGTGTGCCTCAAGTTTGTTCCTGCATATTCACAAGTGCTATCTTGGTTTGCATTGTGCAAAAGTGGCCATACACAAAAAAGAATAAAGCTTGTAAGCAAGTGCCATAGCATCGACACATTACATATCATACTACCATATGGATCATCTTGGATCATCATGTGTGAAACACCGGGAACCATACATACATAGCATACTTGGGATAGAAAGTTCATACATTTTGCATCTTATAGGTTGTGCACAAGTGCCGTATCCGCCTATTGAGCAACCGTGCTAGCGTCTCTCTTGAGTTGTCCAACACGAGTGTTTTCCGTGGATTCCACATTTTGAGCTTATTCCTTGGTTGCACGACCCCATTTATCTATCCGTGTGTGTGTGTGTTTCCGTGTGCCACATATTGCTATTGGTCTACTTGTTTTACTTGCGAATTTGTGAATCTCTTTCAACATTATTGACTCTTGCCAACGTTGCGCATCAATTTTTTGTGCCACTATCCTCACCAAGCTCCACCATAAGCCTTATTTGTGTAGGTGTGAGAAATCGACAAGATCGGTACCAATTGTGTTATTTCCTTGGTACATCATTGAGTGATCATTGATCCATCTTCAACATCAGTCAAGGTACGTTTGTTATAGTGCTTCTCTTTCTCCCACTCATATTTGCCCGAGTCTTGTGATGGATAGGCAAGGCATTTCATCTTCGGCCTTCCACAACAACGATGGCGCATACAACTACAACAACAAAACTCCCCACTTCAGACTACAACGAGCGATGCAAGTCATTGACAACATCACCACCGACTTACGACGTTCCAAAGCTAGGAGAAGGGACTACTTCGACAACAAGTTTTCTGCATAAAAGGAGGAGCAAGATGCAAGGATGGAGGAGATTCAGACTTTGTTGGCCAAACGTTCTTCCCCATCACCATCCTCAAGGAGGCGGTGAGCAAGTCAATCATCTTCGGAGCGCCCAAGAGACGCAAGCGCAAGTCGTCCACGTCCACATATCCATGGCGACCACCATCACATTCGTGATCCACATTGTCATGAAGGGCAAGTCATCTCCAAGCATCATGTGCACGACGACGACGAACCCCATCGAGCTCAAGCATGACAATGACACCATCATCATGAAGATGCTCGCCACGCACAAATGCACAAGTCCCAACAAGCCCTACTTCACGCCAAGTCCAAGCTTCATGAGAAAAAGAGAAGACCGTGAGACGACCACCACCAAGAAGGAGCTACGGCTACACCAACCACTTCGGCATCTTCGCCAAGTGTCATCAAGGCATCTTCGCCTTCGGACATACGACATCTTCGCCTACTTCCCATGAGTTCGCCTACATCGACATCTTTAACCACGAGGCGACCACCTACAAGCGAGGGCGACACTTCCATCTTCGGAAGCCCCTCAAGAAAGATGGCCGAGCATGGGAAATTCCCTTCGGTAATGGAGACGAGCTATGAGGTGCCACATCATATGGGCCTCCAACAACAAGACGGTGACAAGAAGGTCGAGCAAGGGCCATCCCCTTCGACCACGTCGACGAGAATGAACCTCTCTAAAAACATGAACACGACGCCCATATTAGACTCGTACTCCGAGTCAAGCTACGAGACCGCACATGAGACCCTCTCTTTGGTCTCGGAGGAGAGTGATGTTTTTTCACATCCTATGGCATTCATCTTTGGAGGCGTTATGGATGAGGATGTTGAGCATGGGACTATCACTTCAACCAAGGCGGCGAAAGGAATTGAGCATGGGGACATTTGCACCTATATCTCTTCGACACACACATATGAAGAGATGCCCCAATTGCCATGTGAGCAGAGCCACCACCCCATGAGTGAGATGAGTGACTCCATCATATATGACATTGAGTGCATTTCCTATGAGAGGATGAGTGTGACCACCACTAGCCCCACACATGAGAGCATGCCACACATCCTATGTGAGGTTGAGAGCCATTTGAGTGACTCCACCAACCATATGAGTGAGTGCATCCAAGAGGGAGTGAGTGAGCCACAACACTTAGTGAGTGAGGTAGTTGACACGACACATGAGGCCACTATACCTTATCCTCTACTCCAAGTGTGTTTTCCCTTATGGTGCTAGGTCTCCTACATGACAACATGCCTATCCTCGACGAGTCCATACTCCAATGAAGACGACAATGGCCATGGTGGACGATGATGCACCCCCACATGGTTCCATCACGATGAAGATGACCACGACTTGGTCTTCGACACCTCACCTACAACACATGAGCGATTCTCCAAAGGTAACATAGGTGATGGTGCTTCTATTGTCCCACTAGTGGACTATCTTGCAAATGATTGCTTGCATGATGATGATCACCTTATGGATTCATTGCATACTATGTCATGTTTCGATATGCCACCCATTTATGATGAATATGATGATGAGCATGTTGAATTGCCTAGTTGTGATTCTATGCTCCATAGGATATGTTGTGAAAATTCTATTGGTCACTTCATGTTTGACAATCCATTAAACTTGTCATATGCTATGAGTGAGATCTCCCATATTACATCATTTCAATCTCAACATAGTAACTATGCATGCCCCATTAAAATAAATCCTATTTGCACCTATGGCATAGATGAAAAGATGATGGTCATTGGCTTTTGTTTTTCATGTGATGATATTGCCATGCTTCCTTTACATGATTTGTGCAATTCATCTACTATGCCATGCCATGATCACAATGTTCCAAATATGCATTGTTTTGGATGTTTTCAATATTCTCCATGTGATGTTTCCATTAATGCTCATGAGGAGACCCCCATATTTTCCTCTACATATTAGGAGATTTTTAAGCATTCCATACTTTGCATGATTCCCATAATTGCTTGCACCATATGCATTCCATGAATAACAATACTCTACATATTTCTCATGATGCATTACACAATTTGAGTCTCCATTATGCTATACATAATAACAAACTTATCATGATGGATGACATGTTTCTATATCACGCATATCATTTATTTGAGCATTGGATATTTTGTGCTAACCAACACAAGCATGTGCGCATCATGATGGATGATGTGTACATATACCACACACACACACAATTTTCCCTTTGTCTTCGTTTTTTGTAGGTACTCATGTATACCCGTCAACCTCTCAATCCAAAGAGTTGACGAAATGAGCTCTTGAGAGCAAAGATGACTTGCAGAGCATCCTATGATCATCCCCATGTACACTATGACTACTCCCCATGCCGCAAGAGGACATACGATGAGACCTCGACTATACGCCATTGGATGCAAGGTGAACTCGCTCCTCTCTGAACCATCACTTTCCACATATGAGACATGGCTACTACCTCAAATATATGTGCTATGCATGACCAGGAACAAAGAGGAAGACCATGGACAAGACGGCGAGGACACCAAGCGCACAGAACAAGAGGAAGAGATGCCAGGAAGCATCAGTTCCCGGACGTCCGACAGTCACCGGACGTCAGACGCCTGGAGTCCCCACCAGCCAGATGGACCAGCCGACAAAAGCTACAGCGACCGGACGACCAACCAAGGTCGGACGTCCGATGACCATCAGCCACCGGGCGACCGACAACGTCCGGAAATCCGACGAGGGCTATCAGAGCTAAAACACCGGACGTCCGACAAGTATGGGATGACCGGACCCTCGCGAGCCCGGACGTCCAGTACCCGTCGGACGACCGGCACCTATATGTGCGCAGAGTATCGAGCCGAGGCCCATGTATCCCTCACTTATCCCTTCGTGGCCCTAGACTGTATATATTCCTCCACCTCCTCCTAGTTAGGGTTAGCGTTGTGATAGCTCATATTAGAGATAGAGCCTCGCTCATCCACATCGGATCTACTCCTAGAGAGAGACAGCGGATCCTCTACGGAGAAGATCCCCTTGGATTCAAGACCCCCTTTTGGGTGGCCCCATCAAGACCCCCTTTGGAGAAGAACCGGTTACCGTGTATCGTCCCTTGTTGATCGTGGACCGTGTATCTATTTGTGTTTCGAGGATCTAGCATATGTTTGTCCATATCTTGTTGGTTTGAGTGTTTCTCTCGTGTTCTTCGTGTTCCTCATTGGTGTCCGCTCCTTTCGTGAAAGATCGGCCATGTAGGGTTCCACACTACATCATCATGTCTATGGCTAGGAAACTTAACCATCTTTGATTAACGAGCTAGTCAAGTAGAGGCATACTAGTGACACTTTGTTTGTCTATGTATTCACACATGTATCAAGTTTCCGGTTAATACAACTCTAGCATGAATAATAAACATTTATCATTATATAACGAAATATAAATAACAACTTTATTATTGCCTCTAGGGCATATTTCCTTCAGCTGTTGCCGTGGAGTATCTTCAACATAACCAGGTTCCTAATCACAAATCTCATCTCCTCGCAATTTACATTATTTTCCATTTGTCTCTCATTTTTCTCTCCCCCACTTCACAAAAATTTGCGGTTTTATTCGCCTCTCTTTTTTCGTTCGCTGTTTTCTTGCCGGATCTGTTTGTGTGTGCGTTCTTGTTTGCGTAGTTATGATGCCTCAAAGAAAATATTATGATGTTCCTTACCCAAATATTTTGCTTGAAATTGAGAAAAGTACTAAGGAATATATGACTACATAATTTGAGCATAATAGATATTTTACTGAAGAACTTAAGGAGCACTCTGTTGTGCTAGATACTATCAGAAAACAACTTGATGATATTAGTAGAGAAGTTTGCAATCTCCAAGCTAAGTATTCTTTTGCTGAAAGTTTGCTGGGAAAAATATCCAAGGCACAAGCTACCTTAGTAAATCAAATGGCTGCTAAACCAATCTCGTTAGACGATAAGAGTGATGAAGATCTTAAAATGATTGGTGTTTCTTCTATTGATTCCTTGTTTATTAAAGTTAAGATTGATGAAAATGGGACTAGAGAAGAGTCAACTTTAGGTATAAGTCGTCCCAATTATTCAGAGGGTGAAAATCTTGTTGAGAAAAATGATGAAACTGGGTTTGGAGAGGTCAAAACTTTAGCTAGTGATGTACCCACTCTTTTGGATTACAAAGACTTTAATTATGATAGTTGCTCTTTGATTGATTGTATTTCTTTGTTGTGAACCATTCTAAATTCACCCCATGTCTATGAACAAAATAAAGCTTTTACTAAACATATTGTTGATGCTATGAAGAAAGTTCTTGAAGAAAAATTGGAATTAGAAGTTTCAATTGCTAGAAAATTACATGATGAATGGGAATCTACTATCAAAGTCAAGATTAAAAATTATGAGTGTTTTGCTTTGTGTGACTTGGGTGCTAGTGTTTCTACAATTCCGAAATCTTTTTGTGATGTGCTTGGTCTTACTAATCTTGAAGAATGTTCCTTGAATTTGCACTTGGCGGCTTCTACTATTAAAAAGCCTATGGGAAGAATTAATGATGTTCTTATTCCTGCAAATAGGAATTATGTGCCCATAGATTTTATTGTTTTTGATATGATTTCAATCCGTCTTATCCAATTATTCTTGGTGGACCGTTTTTACGCACTATCGGTGCCGTGATTGATATGAAAGAAGGCAATATCAAGTTCCAATTTCCTTTGAGGAAGGCTACAGAACACTTTCCTACAACAAGAATTAATCCACCATATGAATCAATCCGGAGGGCATCTTATGGATCTCGAACCAAAGATGACAAAACTTAGATCCTTGCTTTATGCCTAGCTACGGGTGTCGTGGAATTGCCACGGCAGATGTCCTTAGTTTTAGGACTTTAGTCGCGAGGCCAACGCATCTATGTGGTAGCTTCAGAGGGGTTGAGCGGGACGAGAGACGCGATGTTTTACCCAGGTTCGGCCCCTCACGTTGGAGGTAAAAGCCTACATCCTGCTTCATTGGTATTGATGATGATGGTCACAATTACACGGGTTCTCTAACTCGAGAGCTCTAGACTTGTTTGTCTAACCCTAACTTATCAAACTTGTGGAACTTGTCAATCTTGTCCCCCTTGGGGTGCCCTGCCCCTCCTTATATATGTTGAATGGGCGGGTTACATGTGGAGTCCAACTCGGACTTTAACTTAAACTATTTTGACTTCCCTTCCTGCGCTTCTTAACGTCTGCCGGTTTAACATTGGTCTGCCGGTTTAACATTGTTCTACCGGTTTAACATTGTTCTGCCAGTTTAACATTGTCTGCCGGTTTAACACCAGCCGGTTTACCGTCTGTCTTAGCCATTTGTCTTGACTCTCTGTCTTAACTCTCCACCAGTTTACCATCCATCGGTTTACCATGTCCCAGCCGGTTTAACATTCCAGCCGGGTCGTACCGTGGGGTATATCCCCGACATTAGCCCCCAGTTTAATTTGGATTTATCCATGTTAAACTGATCCTGAGCATCTTTAAATCCTTGTCATTTCCTTCTTCTAGAAAATCCGAGTCAATAGACCAGCTTCATAATCAATTTGCTGACATCGGTTTGTCATAGTGAAATATTGTGAAGAATAACTCCTTTAACTTCAGCTCCCAATGCTTAACAAAAATATTGGCCTTTGAAATACTCATTTGATCTTCAGTCAGTTTAAGAATGTAGAACTTGCCGGTTTGAGAATGTAGAACTGTGCCGGTTTAAGACTTGAACTCGCCGGTTTATCATTGCCGGTTTACAAATTTTGATGGCACCAGGTCATAATTGTAGTTAACATGAAGATTGAAAATATACCTCTTATATGCCTATCACTTGTAGCCCCCAAGTCTTAAGAAGGTAGCATAGCGACAGCTTAAGACTTGCTTCAATATGAATAGCACAATATTGAAGAAATCCAGGTTGTTCATCAATCACTAGTTAGAATTGAGTATTCTACATATGTAGCCCCCAAGTGCCGGGTTGTCATGCTTGCAGCAACCTGGGACTTGAAATTGCCTTATTCTCATAAAAAACTTCAACTAGTGTAGCCCCCAAGGGCTGGGTCATTATGCAATAATGAGCAGGGACTTTGTAAATATGACCATGTAAACTTGAGCAGCAATATGTAGCCCCCAAGGGCGGGCTCAATAAGATAATATTGAGCTGGGACTTGATATATTCTTCAATAAAAATAACATCATATGATGTAACCCCCGTCATGGGGCTTGAACCCACATCCACAAGGTTAAGAGCCTTGTGCTTTACCAACTGAGCAGTGGATCCTTCAATAATAGATGAAAATCTGTGTACCTTGAATTGTTGACAGGAGCAATTGGTAGCCCCCAAGGGCCGGCTCATCACAATGTGATGAGTCGGGTCTTCAATAAGGTGAGAAAAAAAAATGACATTGCATTAGCCCCCAAGTGTCATGGTGCATGCTTGCAGCAACATGAGACTTGTGTATTTAATGTAATTTTAACTGAAATAATATAGCCCCCAAGTGCCGGGCCGTAAGCCTGCAGCAACTCGGGACTATTCCTTCAATTGTAGAATAAATCATATCTATTGATAATATGATAGCCATTGCGCTAAAGCGACTTTGAAAACCTTAACCATAATACTGGTTATTGATAACCATAATAAAAATCCAGCCATGTTGGCTATTTGAATAATATACCCAATGATTTATTAGCGCATAATTCCAATGGCGCAATCCAAATATATATTGGTGACTTATAGTCCAAAGCCAGGCCGGTTCAATAAACACCGGTGATTTGTAATTATGTTTTATTCAACCTGTTTCTGCATACAACAAGTTTAAAGTATCCCGACGGTTTACCGCCGGACGGGTCATAACGCCCAACATATAACCCGGGTTTATAACCAAGGCTGCACTTAAGAATAATCAAATATGAAATAGATCATACATGTGACATTGAATCACATCGTTGGTTTACCAACTTTTTTTTAGTAAGGGTGATAACCCAAATCTTGAGTATGATAACTCCTGTCATATTTTGCCGGTTTGTAATAAAACCGTGTCGGGTTATAATAAACACCGGATATACATCCTGGCAACTTATAGTCAACGCCAGACCGGGCTAAGAAAACTCTGGTTTATAATTGATTTGTACTAACAACTGATAGTTGAAAGCTTGTGCCGGGTTAAGAAACACCAGACTGATGATTTATAGTCTGGCCGGGTCAATAGACGCCAGTTTACCTTAAAACCATATCAAAGGAGAAGAAACTTTGACAAAAAGCAAATGAACAAACTTGTAGTCGAGGCTTTTCAAGGGCTGCCAGGCCCAAACTCGAGGCTTTTCATGGGCTGCCAGGCCGCTGAGTTAAACCATTTGACAAAGCCTTTTAAGATGGCCCTCCAACTAACCAATCATCGTTTTAACTTTGACAAGTTCAGGGTCTCAATGAGAGTAACTGTCAAACGTTCGACGGGTCGTGCCAGGATTACCTGGATAGGAGTGGCTTACTTGATGAAGGCAGGTTAACCCGGGGTTTTAGGTGAATACACCAGGCTTCCAAGCCGTAGGTCGATACCCGGTTACAAGGGTCCTTTCAAACTCTTTGGTATTTGACACAAAGAGCCCCCAAGTAACTTTGTGAGCTGTGCTCAATGGGTGCCTATGTTTGAGTTGTGCGTAGAAACAAGACTCTCTTTGGCCCCTTGAGTGTGAAGCTCCCAAGCTTTGTTGTAGCATGATAGCCGGATTAATGGACATGACTCCGCTTTGCAAGCAGAAGCCACCATGTGATATATTTCTGAGCTATGCTCGCCGGGTGCCTATGTTTGAGTTGTGTTGTGTAACAAACTCTCTTTGGCCCCTGATGATAATATTGTCTTGATAGCCGCATCAAGAGGGTAGTAACGCCATGTTCTCTTTGGTGAATACACCTATGTTTGAACAGGAAGCCCCCAAGTAATCATATGAAGATGAGCCCATAAGGCAGGACACCCATGTGTGAACCGCGCGTCAGGTCAGCAGGTCCTCTTCGGCAACCTTTAACTTTTGCAAGAGATAAATTCTTCTTGAACCGGGATTTTGAACCGGATATTGAGAGCTTCAAAGCTTTGTGGGAGACATCTTTCCCTTGAGCCGGATTTTAAACCGGAATCTTCATTTTCAGCTGGAAATATTCTGACAGCCTTTAAACTTGAACTTGCGAGAAATGAATTCTTTTTGAACCGGAAATTCGTAAACCGGATTTGAGAGCTTCAGTGAGACTGACTTCCCTTGAGCCGGATTTTAAACCGGATATTTGAGAGCTTCAACGCTTTATGGGAGAGAGATGTCTCTTGAACCGGATTTTGAACCGAAATCTTTTTTCTGATGACCCGGAACTTCTTCATTGAGCTGGGATTTTGTAACTGTCATATACTTTCTAAGCTGGAAATTTTCTGACAGCTTTTAAATTTTCATCAATATAACAGTAGCCTTCAGGACCGGGTTATCTTTCCTTCCATCGTCCTGGGGTTCTTAAACTTGCTGAAACTGGCAAGATTTGCTGAATCTCGTCATCGTAGCCCCCAAGTCTCAAGGCGACTCGAGGAGTTGGCTTGAGATTCTCCATATTTGACCGTGATATAAACCGACATATAATTGAACAGCGAATTGCTGGGATATGCTCGATGCTGGAGATAAGGTGGCAAGTTGATAATCTTCGTAACACTCATTGTAACTCCTTGGTGTGTGAGAACGCGATGTGAATCCGAGGAAGCCGAGGTCGACCGTGGCACTGTAAGTGCGGGCGCATGAGTCGGCCGCGGGCATTGTAAACCGGCGGACGGAGAGTCGCCTGCGGGCATCGTAAACCAGCACAGACGGAAAGTCGCCTGCGGGCATTGTAAACCGGCGCGGACGGAAAGTCGCCTACAGGCATTATAAACCGGTGCGGACGGAAGAATCAGCCGCGTGTTTATGTAGACCCAGCCACAGAAGCGGTGGCTTGCGCGTGTCCATTCACCGGACAGTGTAGCACGGACGAACGCCGGTGCGGAATGTTGCCAGCTCGTGTTCCATATCCACGGTATAATGCCACTTTTGCATTAATATTTGTCTGCATAAAAATATACAGACCAAAGTAATTGTTCTTTGACAAAAACAATATGTGCTGATAAAAGCTAGAGCAGGGGACGCACTTGTTCTTCTGTTAGTCTTGTTTTGGACAGACAAGTAGTAATGAGCTTTACCAATATATAGTACTAATTGATCCATCAGTTGATCAGCCTCGTCCTTCACGTGATGGATTATGGCCCACCCTGGAAACTATACCAAGTGTACAAACAACTAGTACCCATTGTGCTAGTAAACATGTTGATCGGTGTTTCCAGGGCCACGGGTGCTGATGAACCGGGGCATGTGCATAGTGTCATGATGATGGCGAGCCGACGACTTGGGGACGGAGACCCGCGGTGCCCCAGATTTGCAGGGTTGGGCGCTGAGACAGCGGCAATTCGCCGAGCCGGACAGGCGGTTTAGAGGTTCACAAAGCGGGACGAGACCTCGGCGGTTCACGGCAGCGAAGTGATTCATAACCGGTGCGACTCAGCAGACAGCGACTCTGGCCCATCGGTGAGGGCGGCTTGAAGCAAACAGACAGGCTTCGGTGGCTTGGCGTCGTGAATTCGGGTCAAGACCGTGGCGAGGGCGGGACCCGTTGGTTGAAGCCGTAGCCGAGGCGGAGTCGAAGCCGGCGAGGAACGAGCGGCCTGCGGCAGCTTGCGACGGACTGAGGCAGCGGATGGCGGCTGAGGCCTGAGGCTCGACCGGAGCTGAGGCCATGGAGGTAGAGGCGGTCCATGTGGACGGCTTGGCGATGGCGTTTACGAACAGGCACCTCACCAGTCGGCTCGGCGGCGATTTGATGAAGACCGGCAGGCGAGGCGGCTCGGCGGAGCAGCTCAGGCGCGAACAGCACCGGTGGGCAGAGGCGTGGCATGAACCAAGGCAATTTGGCAGAAACGGAGCGAGGACGAGGAAGATCGCAGCGTCGGCTGGGCACGTCGGTGAAAGCGGCCCCAGGTTCAACAAACTTGATGAGACTGCAACGGTGGAGCTCCATGCCCAATGGCAAAGGCGAACGGCTTGAGGAAAAAACCAGCTCGAGGCGACGCCTTACGTGGACATGGCCGGATGGACCGGACACAGGCAGTGAACCGGCGAGTGTGCACGCGGGGGCCGGAACCAGCCTTGGTCAGCGGACGCGCAGGCGGTCGAGGCGAGGTGGAGGCGAGCCGGCGACGACGACTCGGCAATGGAGGCGCGCCGGCGAGGGAAAGCCGCCATGTCTTGAGCAGAGTTGCGGCGGCTCGGAGCAGTGTGGTCGCTTGAGGCGGCAGGCAGCTCAGCCTGCGGCTGTGCACCGGCGAGAGGCAGATGACGGCGGACTCGGGGTCGGAGGACATGCCTTTACTGGTTGAACTCGGGGTCACAGATCCCTCTTTTTTGGATAATGATTGACTGATTCAACAAAAAAGGCAGCCGGTCCAATCTGATGCAAAGTGCTCCACGTGGGAAGTAGTAATTCTAGTTGGACATGGTAATGCCATAATTTCCGTGCCCATCAAGCAGTAGCAGTTTAATCCCTTCGGGACTTCTAATGTGTGGACAGCAATCGCATAAACGCAGTGACGACGGACTGAGCTTGCTGTTGCAGGATCGGTTGATCCTCTGCATAGCACGCGGGCAGGGAAAACACGTACTAGCAATCCCACGCGGTCGCTGTGAGACGGAATTTTACAGCGGAAATTCACGACGATCTTGACCCGGTGTCTTATGGCGTCGCACGGGCGCAAAGCCCTAACTCATCCGGTGTAGATCCTCCCATGTCGGATTTTTCTTAATCTGGTTAATCGCGAGCTTCTTTGATCCATGAAGAATTCCCATCAAATACATAATACCACCGTGCGAGGCCTCACGGTGGGCGCCAACTGTCGTGGAATTGTCACGGCAGATGTCCTTAGTTTTAGGACTTTAGTCGCGAGACCAACACATCTATGTGGTAGCTTGAGAAGGGTTGAGCGGGATGAGAGACGCGATGTTTTACGCAGGTTCGACCCCTCACGATGGAGGTAAAAGCCTACACCCTTCTCCATTGGTATTAATGATGATGGTCACAATTACACGGGTGCTCTCACTCGAGAGCTCTAAACTTGTTTGTCTAACCCTAACTTATCAAACTTGTGGAACTTGTCAATCTTGTCCCCCTTGGGGTGCCCTGCCCCTCCTTATATATGTTGAAGGGGCGGGTTACATATGGAGTCCAACTCGGACTTTAACTTAAACTATTTTGACTTCCCTTCCTGGGCTTCTTAACGTCTGCCGGTTTAACATTGGTCTGCCGGTTTAACATTGTTCTGCCGGTTTAAGATTGTCTGTCGGTTTAACACCAGCCGGTTTACCGTCTGTCTTAGCCATCTGTCTTGACTCTCTGTCTTAACTCTCCGCCAGTTTACCATCCGCCGGTTTACCAAGTCCCAACCGATTTAACATTCCAGTCGGGTCATACCGTGGGGTATATCCCCGACAACGGGCGTAAAACTATAATACTTGTTGAGAGGCAACCCATTGAATACAATTTATTTTTGCTTTTTGCTTCCTGTTTTTGAGTGTTAGCAAAATTATGCTACTTTTACAATTGTTATTTTATGTTTTAATTAGTGTTTGTGCCAAGTAAAGCCTTTAGGATCTTCTTGGGCAATAGTTGTTTGATCTTGCTGAAAAAACAGAAAGTTTTGCGCTCACAAAAACAATTATAATTTTTTTACCAGAGAGCTATAAAATACCCATTCCAATTGCAGTAGATCACTATACAAAGTTCTCAGGTCGTCCTAATTTTTTAGAGTTTTTGAAGTTACAGAAGTATTGGAAATAGTCAGATTGCTACAGACTATTCTGTTTTGACAGATTGTGTTTTCTTTGTGTTGTGTGCTTATTTTGATGGCTCTATGGTTTTCTTTGATGAGTTTTTGCCATAGAAAAGTTGGAATACAGTAGATATAATACAAAAACAAAATATGAATTGGTTTTATACAACACTTATAGTAGTGATCTATTATTCTTATACTAACGGATCTCACGAAGGCTTTGTTAAGTTTTGTGTGATTGAAGTTTTCATGTTTTGGGTTATCTTACGATGGATGAAGGAAGGATGCAAGAGCCTAAGCTTGGGGATGCCCTGGCATCCCAAGCTATTATCCAACAATGAGAAACCAACTAAGCTTGGGGATGCCTCCGAGTGGCATCCCCGCTTTCTTCCAACAACTATCGGTATTTTACTCGAGACTATACTTTTATTCGTCACGTGATATGTGTTTTGCTTGGAGCGTCTTGTATGATATGTTTGTTTGTTTGTTTTATTTTGTTTTTTAAGTCATCAATTGTTGCTGGACACACCTATTTGAGAGATCCAAAATTATGTCATGACGTGTTTGAATTTCTCTCTATGCTTCACTTAAATCTTTTATGAGCTAGGACTTGCTCTAGTGCTTCACTTATATCTTTTCGAGCATGATGTGCTTTGTTATTTTTGAAGAAATGCTATCTTGCTTCACTTAGATTTATATGATAGTTAGTAAAATTTTGAAGAAATTCTCTCTTGCTTCACTTAAATTATTTTGAGAGAAAGAAAATTTGTTATGCTCATGATCTTCACTTATATTTGGTTGAGCTTATAAAAAGCAACACATGAAAATTAGTCCCAAAGTGATAGATATCCAAGAAGGATAAAGAAAGAAAAAATGTCATGAAGATCATTGGAAAAAATAAACTTGATTCTTAGTAATAGTTTTGAGATATTATGATGTGATATGTGAGTCATCTTGATGAGTAATTATGCTTTAGTAATAATATTGGTGTTAAGGTTTGTGATTCCCTATGCATGTACGAAAGTCAATAATCATGCAATGAAAATTATATCCTACTTGTGGTGCATTATTCAGTGTTAATTATGCTTAATGCTTGCTTATGAGATTATTCATTTCTTGGTTGATCGCTTCCCAATCTTTTGCTAACCTTCATTTTTGCACCAAGTATGATCTCTACTTGTGCATCCAAAATCCTTTAAACCTGTTTTGTCACATGAGTCCACTATATCTACCTATATCCGGTATTCTTTTGCCGTTCTAAGCAAATTTGCATGTGCCATCTCTAATTTTCAAAACAAACTTCTCTTTTGTGTCTTTGTTTCGCTCGCAGAGCGGTGAGGGGTGGCTAATATTTTCCATGATGGATGTGTTATTCTCAAGATTAGTGTTTATTCACTTGTCATTGCACGAGAGTAAGGCAAAGGTCTTAGGGATGCCCAATCCCGAAATGCAAAAAATAAATAAATGAATTTACTTTATGTTGTCAGATAATAAATTCCTTGGAAAGTGTTGGTATGGAGGGCACCCATGGATACGGTTAGCCATGGAAAGTGCAAGTTATGGTGTAAAAAGGAATAAACTTTATTTTCCGTTTGGGAACCGCGTATGGCATATCTAGCATGGAAAGTGTTGGGAACTCTAAGTCGTTTTCGTGGGTGGGATGGATACACCTCCCAAAATGTTTTTACCTCTAATTTTTCACTTTGAGCTCTGACACCTCTACAAATCCCTACTTCCCTCTGCGAAGGGCCTTTTTTTTTACTTTATGCAAATTTTATTTTGAGTCTCCATCTTCTCTCATAAAAAGAACCAACTAGGAGGCATTATGTTCGTACTTAAGTATTGGGTGTAGATAATATTCGAGTGTGTTTCATGAATGGATCAATGTTTGAGCATGATGGGCTAGGGATAACTTGTTTTAGCATTGATATTTTGAAAGACATGGTTGCTTGTTGATATGCTTGAGTATCTAAATTATTATGTCAAAACTAGACTATTGCTCTGAATCACACAAAAGTCCAATTGTCCATGCTATAAAGAAAATAATATGATATGACATGATGAGTAGCACTCCACATCAAAAATTCTATTTTTATCACTTACCTACTCGAGGACGAGTAGGAGTTAAGTTTGGGGATGCTGATAAGTCTCCAATGTATCTATAATTTTCGATTGTTTCATGTTGTTATATTATCAATCTTGGATGTTTTATAATCATTTTATAGTCATTTTATACCATTTTTTGGTACTAACCTATTGACATAGTGCCAAGTGCCAGTTGCTGTTTTTCCATGTTTTTTACATCGCAGGAAATCAATATCAAACGGAGTCCAAATGCCACAAAACTTTGCGATGATTTTTGATGGGCCAAAAGGAAGAAGTTGGGCCCTGGTTGCACTTGGGGGGGGGGGGGTCCCGAGGAGGGGACAACCCACCAGGGCACGCCAGGAGGCCCTGGCGCGCCCTGGTGGGTTGTGCCCACCTCAGGTGCCTCCTGGACCGCCTCTTTACTCTATAAATACCTCAAAAATCCCAGAACCCTAGGGCAGTCGACGAAATATTCATCCAGCCGCCATAGAGTCCAGAACCACCAGATCCAATCTAGACACCATCTCGGACAGGGTTCACCACCTCCATTGGTGCCTCTCCAATGATGCGTGAGTAGTTCTTTGTAGACCTTCGGGTCCGTAGTTAGTAGCTAGATGGTTTCATCTCTCTCTCTCTCTCTCTCTCTCTCTCTCTCTTTCTCTCTCTTTATTCTCAATACAATGGTCTCTTGGAGATCCGTATGATGTAACTCTTTTTGCGGTGTGTTTGTTGGGATCGATGAACTTTGAGTTTATGATTAGATCTATCTTTTTATATCCATGAAAGTATTTGAGATTCGTTGATATCTTTTATGCATGATCTCTTATAGCCTCGTATTTCTTCTCCGATATATGGGTTTTGTTTGGCCAACTTGATCTATTTATCTTGCAATGGGAAGAGGTGCCCGGTAGTGGGTTTGATCTTACGGTGCTTGATCCCAGTGACAGAAAGGGAACCAACACGTATGTATCGTTGCTACTAAGGATAAAAAGATGGGATATATATCTACCGCCATAGATAAACGGATTCTGTCTACATCATGTCATCGTTCTTATTGCATTACTCTGTTTTCCATGAACTTAATACACTAGATGCATGCTGGATAGCGGTCGATGTGTGGAGTAATAGTAGTAGATGCAGGCAGGAGTCAGTCTACTAATCTTGGAAGTGATGCCTATGTAATGATCATTGCCTGGATAGCATCATAATTATTTGAGGTTCTATCAATTGCCCAAGAGTAATTTGTTCACCCACCGTTTGCTATTTTTCTCGAGAGAAGCCACTAGTGAAACCTACGGCCCCCGGGTCTCTTTCTCATATTATTTGCCTTTGCGATCTACTTTTATTTGCTTTTATTTTAAGATATATTTATCCAAAAACCCAAAAATACTTTGCTGCACTTTATTTTATTGGCGATCTATCTATTCAATCTATTACAATTTTATCTCCCGTCACACAGCGTTTTTGGCGCCGTTACCGAAAGGGGTTGACAACCCATTTAACACACTGGGTTGCGAGTGGTTGTTATTTTTGTGCAGGGGCTGTTTACGTTGTGTTGCTTGGTTTTCCTACTAGTTCGATAACCTTGGTTTTATATCTGAGAGATATACCTACCGCCGCTGTGCTCCATCATGCATTCATCTTTGGGGAAATACCGACGTAGCTTCAAGCGACATCACATACATCATGGTGGAGCGCTCAAAATGATAGAAAGCAAAATACGCACCCATCACCAAGGCAAAGTGAATGATCATACATGAGAGATAAAGGATAGCATCCTTCAAGCATATGCGTTAAGGTAGAATATGATCAAACACATGATCATACAAGTACCTCACACACATTGACATAAAGTATCAAGCAAGCACACAAATAGGTATAAACCAAATGGCAAAGAAGCAAAGCTCTCTCGAAGCCTATGATCTATACACTTTCTCCCCTTTTGGCAACAAGTTACCAAAAAGCTTGAAAATGCATAGTGCTATGCGTCTCTCTAGGCTTGATCTTCGGGAGGAGGCGTTGAGAGGACTCCAAGGATGAATGCATCTGTTGAAGTTGTTAGAGATGATGGAGTGGTAACTGGAGGTGGCACTGATGCTGTGGCTGTAGGTGCTGAAGTAGTTTATCTTGTATCAGCCATGGGCACTGCAGTAGATCTCTTCCCTCTCGGCACTCTCTGAAAGGCATCTGTGGTAGCCTTCCCTTTTCTCTCCTCAGCTTCTTCCTGGAGCTGCTCAACTGTTGTCTACATCTCTGTCACCTTCAGATCAAGATCATAAAATTTAGTATCAATGATCCTTTCTAGGCTCTCTTGGTTCTGAGTCAGGGTGGCCAAGCCCTTCTCAATCCTCAAGGTGGCTTGAATAAGATATCCAATTTGATCTTGCTTAGATTTGAGAAACACTTGAGATGCTTCCTCAACACTTGGCATCTTTGCAGCTTTCTCAGCCTTAGCTTTCTCTCTCTTCTCTTGAGCCTCTACAGATGTGGGGTCTTCTTCATCCATGACAACTGTGTTGTCCTCAAATCAGGCTTTAATGGAAGATGTTCCTTGTCCAAAAGATATGTGCATGTGCCCATCTTGGAGTTGATGAGCATTTGGATGTGTGGAGCATACCCACATGACCTCTTCTGATCTGCAGCTGTTCTCTTGATTGTCTCAACAATCAGACTCATCACTTTGAACTTTTGGGGCTCATCAAACAACTGCAGCAAGTTGATGGAATGACCTCTGATCATTCTATGGTCTCCAGACTTGGGCAAAAAGGTATGCCTCAAGATAGTATTGATTGTGGTCAAACCAGACAACAAATAGTAGACATAGCCCATCTTGTAAGTTTCCAAGGCTTTGTCAGGAATTTTCTTATACATATTGTCCATGGAGTTGTGATCCTTCTTCTTCTTGGCATATACATCTAGGTCATTTTCATGCTCTTCGGGGACATTTATCAGCTTGGCCAACTCAGCAACTGTTGATTTGTACCTAGTACCCTTAGACATCCAGACAATTCTGCCATCAGGATCAAAATGTGTTGTGGAGTAGGATTGCATGATGAGTTCATCATTTCACTTGGTCAACTTCTGACCCACAAACTCGTCCACTCCACATTGCATGAAGCTCTCATGCACTCCTGGAAAATGGTCTTCATTGTTGTCAATATATTTCCAATCTGCCCACTTCATATCACAGACAATTGGCTTCTTATCAAGCAAGATGGATTGATAGAAATCTTGCTAATCCTTGGTGTGGAACCTGTAATCCACATCAGTCCTTCTCCCCATAGCATATGGGTCAGATTGTCTCCATAGTCTGAGACCTGCATCCTTCCTTATCTTCATGTTTTCTGCCACTGGATGGCTATCATCATGGTCAGGGATCTTGGGCTTTAGCTTTCTGAGCACTTGGGCTTCAACATCTTCTCCAACTTCACTTTCAGGCACTGGGGCCTTGTTCTTCTCGGCACCAGGAATATTTCTTGTGCTTCTCTTGGGGGCAGACTTGGTGGCTTGAGCAGTAGCTTTGGGACAGTCTTGGCTTTGATGGAGCAGTCCCAGACTTGATGGCATCGCCCATTAGTTTTTGTGACTTGGGTGCTCGTGCAGTATCCTCTTCTTCCTCTTCTTTTGTCTTTGGCAATAGTTTTCTTGACCCTTTCTTTTCTCTTCTTGCCCTCACCAGCAGCCTCTTCAGTTGTCTTGGAAGTCTCAAGAGTGGAGGCTCTGGCCTTTGACATAGGCAATCTCTTTGCTGGAGCCTTTTTGTGCATGACAGGCTTTGTGGATGCACCTGTGCCAAACTCCTTCTTAACAAACTTTTTCCCGGAGCTCACTTCTTCCTTAGCAGCCACATAGTCTTCATCTTCTGAGCCAGAATTTATCTTCCTCCTTGTCCTTGTAGTTGCTTTGGGCAAGTTGCTTGGTGTCGTGGGTTTGCCACGGCAGATGTCCTTGTGAAAGGACTTAGTCGTGGAGCCATCGGTACGGGTTAGCTCAAAGGGGTTAAACCGGACAAGGGGACACGGGGATTTTATACTAGTTCGGCCCCTTCAAGGAAGGTAAAAGCCTACGTCTAGTTATGGTTGGTATTGCTAGGGTTTCGAAGGCCAGGGAGCGAATCCGCTTTGTCTGGCTCTCGAGTTGTTGTCTGTCCCTAAACCGCGGCCGGGTCGTCCCTTTATATACATAAGTTGACGCCCGCCGGGCTACAGAGTCCTGAAGCCGGATCATAAACGTATCCGGTTCGGTCTCTATCCTTCCTATCTTATAATACAAGTTACATGACTAGGTCGGTTTACATTTACAGGCTTTAACCCGCCTTTGGGCCTTGGGCCTTCGTGAAGCGCCATCATCCTTGCATCTTCATGGGCTTCTAAGCTTCAGGGAGTTAACCCGTCTACACGAGGCCGGTTTACATCCAGTAGTAATATCCCCAACATTAGGCCCTAGATTGGTTTGAACTTGTTCATGTCAATCTTCTACACTTAGAAAAATTCTTCCCTCATCGTCTTCACCTTGATCTTGTAAACCGCCGTGACGTCATACTTCCAGATTATGATAAACCGCCCTGACATCATCCATCCGTTGATGTCGAAGATTACCTTCATTTAATGTGTATTCAGTCACCGATGCGAGACCTTTATTAACTTATCCATTTTTGGGCTCCTCGATTCCCGCACTTGTCGTTTTATTGCTTCGCCTTATAAATAGGGACAGAGGACTCCTTTCTTTTCTTTCCGCTACACATTCATCTCTTCCTCTTCCTCTCGGCGACCCCGCACTCGAGCGTCGCCATCATCTTCAAACCTCGCCTCTGCTTCGCCGTCGGCCGCTGCATCAACCTGTTCGCACCAGAGTTCCATAGCGCCCTTCCTCTGCTTCCGCGGTCGCAGTAAGTACTTTCCCCCTTCTTTCCTAGATCCATTAGGGTTTCCTTGCTCTTCGCTGTTCTTGAGGTTCATCAGAGCTTTTAGTGCTATTCTTCCTTGGCCCGTAGATGAATGCTTCACACTTATCGTATCCCTTGCCGTGGCTAATCTTCTGTTACCACCATAAATCCTTATGCGTAAAAACTGATGCAGTCCTTCATAAACTGTTTCGGGTCTTACCCTTTTTAGGTCGAAATATTTTGCTTTTCTGTCTTACTTTAGATCTGAAATTTTCATATGTCTATGTGAAATCTGTTTCTCCTCACGCCAACATAGGCAGTTTAACCTTGTATAAGCAATCTATACCATTAGCCCTCTGCTAAACCAGAGGAGCCTTTTACCTTCATAGTTATACTCCGGTTTAACAATGTCTGAGTACCCCTGTCGTGGTACTACCTTTTATGCATTATTGCATTGATCTCCGGTTTATGCTATGTCCCCTATCAGGGCATATTTTACTCCCTTGCATCTTGTATGTTATCCTGTGTGATTTATAAACCGGACTTTTGTTTCCAGCTCGTTTGTTCCACGATGGCCAAGCAATTCACGCTTGCAACTGGGCTCGTTCCCAGGTCACAGAGGAACAATTGAATGATATGATCAGCATTGGCACTTTGGCTAAGAAAACTGAAATCAAATGGCGAGTTCCAGGAATAGAAAATCCTCCAACCCCAAGGCAGGGTGAGGTGGTTGTCTTTGTTGACCACATAGGCCGTGGCTTCAAACTGCCAGGGTCAAAGTTTTACCGAGATGTGCTTGCCAGCTTCCAACTTCATCCTCAAGATATTGGTCCCAACTCGGTCTCCAATTTATGCAACTTCCAGGTCTTCTGTGAAGTATATTTACAAGAAGAACCAACCGCCGAGCTGTTCCGGGACTTCTTTCATTTAAACTGGCGCACAGAATTTGTAAATGGCCCTAGCACTGAACTTGGGGGTGTCTCAATTCAAAAGCATAAAGAGGTTGAATTTCCTCATGCCAAGTTGCACAGCCATCCAAAGGAATGGAACCAAACTTGGTTTTATTGCAGAGATACATCCCCTGAAGATGAAAATCCCCTCCCCGGCTTTCGTGATCGCAGACTATCCAACACCCATCCAATGCCACAACGCCAGAGCTCTTCAGAAAGGGCGAAATATGCCCCTCAACTCGCCAAACTTCGGGCCTTTATGGCTAATGGTTTAACAGGCGTGGACTTTGTGTGCTGTTGGATATCCTGGAGTATCTTGCCACTAAGCCGGCGTTCCGGTTTAATGTGTGAGTATACCGGTGAGGTTGACGACCCTCAACTCCATTGCAACCTTCAATTATCTGAGGAAGAAGTCACTGAAGGTGTAAAGAAGATTCTGAATGAATCGGAACTGGCATGTAGTCAAACCGGTCTGAGTCCCTTCTATGCGAAGAACACACCGCCTGCTGTAAGCATTATACTTCCTTTTCATCTCTAATATTTTTAGCTTATGCAACCTTTAATCCTTCTTCTGTGTATGTAGGGTGATGACCCTTTTGGAAACGGAAAACCGTAGAGAAAGCGGCAAAGCCGACTGGGGATAAAGTGGTCAAGCCATCCCGCCCCAAAACCAAAGCCGTAAAATGGACGTCAAAACGGAAAAATGGCTGACCGGATCAACATGAAGCTTGATGATGACACTGATGATCCAGAAGTTGAGGTAGAACTTGACTCACTTGGCTCTCTTTTCATGCATCTCATTAACAATGATCTTCCTCAGGAGGACGCAGAAGCTAGTCAAGCTGATGATGTAGAGGTAATTATCCTTTCCTCCGGTTCAGACTCTATGCCAACACAAAAAACTCGCCAAGCAGTCCAGAAAGTAAGCTTTTCTCATCCTCTTCCTCACTTGGATCCAACATTTATTTTGAAGACTCAGCAGCATGAAGCTCGCCGGACAACCCGACACAGTGGCCAACAGGTCACTTCAGCCGGTTTACCTGATACTCCGGTTCGGAAGCACCGGTCTGAGGTCTCTCCTACTTCTGACCATTCTTACCCCAAGGCAGGTTATTTCAGACAACCTCTTAATCCGTCCAATTCAAATTATCAGGTGACACCTCCTTCATCTTCTGGTGAATCGACAACAACTCAACTCCCCCTTTATAAACCGTGGCTAGGTAAGTTGTAAAAACCTTTCCTTTCAATGCATCATAAATCCTTTGAATAGGATGATAATCCTCTTTTATTCTATTTGCAGGGCCAAAGCCAGACCCAGCAAGAAAGCTCGGGTCACCAATCCGCCCGAAGACCTGGCCGCCGAAGAAGAAGAACCAAGAGGTGAACCGGAACAAACTTGTGAACCGGAAGGCCCTCATCCTGAAGCTACTTCTGATGACCCGCCCCTTAAAGGCCAAAATACTGATGAGCCAACAGACGCTGAGCCTGCCACACCCGATGCTGAACCGGTAGAACCAAACCGGGCTAGTCCGGTGAAAGATGCTGAAATTCCAATATCACCAACCAAAAACCCTGAAGGCCAAGGTGATGATGTTATTATTACTGGAATAGGCCATAGCTCTCCTGGCCATCCTGTAGTTTTGGCTCAACATAGTGCCAAAGAAGAGCAGGCTGCTAGAGAAAAAGGCAAATGGAGCAGTGATTTGGCAAGTTATGCTCATCTCAATGCAGAGGAGCTTCACTCTGGCTTCTTGAATCGCTTGCACGCAAACCGGGATTATGAAGCCGGTTTGGTAAATTTGATGAAGGAGCGATATGAGGTGTTTTCTTCCTCCTTTGTATCTTGATTCATAGTCTGGAAATGCTAGCCCAAATAGCCCCCAAGGGCCGGGTTATAATGTGAACCATAACCCGAGTCTTCGTAGAACTTTAAGCCACTAATAAGAACCAGATTTACCCTTTAGCAAATAGATAGCTTTCTGCCGCGTATCCCCCAAAGGCCGGTTTAACTCTAGCAAGTTAATCCGGGTTTTAATCCATGCATCCGTTTTTGAATCAGCATACATTAGCCCCCAAGTGTCAAGGATAATGTTTAGATTGTTCTGGAGACTTGTATAAACTGTAGCAATTGAGAGCAAATAGGCATTAGCCCCCAAGTAAGAAGTGCATAACCTGTTATGCGGTTTGTACTTAGAATATGTGCGTATCCTGTCATTTGATATATCTTCAATGTTTGCAGTCTGATCTGAGGAATAAAGAGACCCGAAACATTGATTTGCAAAACAATGTGAAGTCCCAACAAGAAGAAGCCACCAAAACCAAAGAGGAGCTGACGAAAACCCTAGACGCCATGGAAAAACTCAAAGGATCTTTCAACAAAGACCGTGCTGAATGGGAGATCGAGAAATCCGGTTTAATAAAGAGTGCCGAAGACACGAAGGCTACCTTGAAACTGGTTGTGGAGGAACTGGCTGGTTTGAAACGACAAATTAACGCCATGACTTCTGCAATCTTTGGTAAGTGTGCCCTTTATGTATATGGTATAACTTGTGGAACCTTATCTTTGAACAGAATGCTGATGTTAAACCGTGACAGGCACCCAGATTGCTCATCTTGGTACAGTTATGCGCATGAAGCTCAAAGCGGCATATACATTGGGTGAAGAGCTGTACTCTGGGTCTCAGCGGGCTATTTGCACGGCAACTTACAACAGACCGACCCCAACTTTGATTAAAGAAACACTTGAGAAGTTGGCCATGTTACCAGCACGTATTGCCAAATTGAAGAGGGCAGCTGCTAGGTCCGGAGCTTTAACAACACTTATTCGAGCCAAAGCCTGGATTCCAGACCTTGAAGCGGATGATATCATTAAAGGATATCCAGGTGTGAAGGAAGACGGTTCAAACTTTGACAATGATGACCTCCGGCGGCTGACCAAACAGATGCGGCCAGTATCCAACAAACTGGCCGATGATACAGACTTGTCCCATTTTCAACCGGTTTATGACGCTGAAGGGAAAAGACAATCGGCCGACATCCATGAAGTGGAAGAACTTGTGCCTCTGATTCGTAAGCACACTTATGCTCCTGATATTAACCCCTCCAATCTTATCCATGAGGAAGCAGTATTTCAAGCTTTAACTGGAATCGATTGGTTGACGGTTGATTTCCAGCGTCTGGGGAGGGATGAAGAAGTGCCCACACCAACTGACCCTCAACCATCAAACTGTCCAGACGAAGCGTCCTAAACCGGTCGCCGGTTTACTGCCTACTGTGTGCCGACCTTGTGAAGAACAATTATGCCATTGGAGCCGCTTTGAAATCTTCTTGTAATAAGATAGCTAAAACTCCGTTATTTGCCATGCCATCGAGCATGTTTTGTAATGCCTCATGACGACTGTTGCCACCTTTTGAGATATATTTATACACAACCCATGATGAATTGTGTTCCTAGGTATAACAACTCAAAAGTAGCTAGCGGTTTACTGCTAGACGGGTCATAATGTCTAGGAAGTGTATAAGACATAGATCAGATAATCGAAGTGTTTGTACAAAAAGCAATATACATAACAAACCTCATTGCTGACCAATGGTGTATACGGCAAAGGTGTTAATACCAGTCCGGAACGTTGATAACCCAATCTTCGTAATGCCGGTCTATATATTAAACCGGACCGGGATAACTACCGGGTTTTCTTTATAACACTGGTGATTTAGTCAAACCAGACTGGGTCAATAAACACCGGCTTATAATTGATGATGTGCCGATAACTTGTAGTTGAAAAGCAAGCCGGGTTAAGGACGACGGTTTATCAAAAAATACTTATGAACTTCAACAAATAAAACTCAAAAAGGAAAATATGCAAGGCTTTTTACGAGCTACCAGGCTCCAAATCGAGGGTTTTCATGGGCTGCCAAGCCTCCGAGTTAAACCATTTAACAAAGCCTTTTAAGATGGGCCTCCAATTAACCAATCATCATTTTAACTTTGACAAGTTTAGGGTCTATAAAATATTGACATGTCAAACGTTCGATGGGTCATACCAGGATTACCTGGACATGAGTGGCTTACTTGATGAAGGCAGGTTAACCCGGGTTTTTAGGTGAATACACCAGGCTTCCAAGCCGTGGCTTGATAGCCAATTACAAGGGTCCTTTCAAACTCTTTGTTGCTTTGCAAAAAGAGCCCCCAAGTAACTTTGTGAGCTGTGCTCAGTGTGTGCCCATGTTTGAGTCTGTGCTTTGTGCAACACTCTCTTTGGCTCCACATATTTTTCTTTTGTGGCCTAAATGCCTATCAAGAGGTGTAGCTATGGTGTGATAACAACCAAGCCCCCTAGTGATATCCCTTCATGGTTTCAAAACCGATCAAGAGGTGTAGTTGTAGTTCAAATATGACCAAGCCCCCTAGTGATTTTCTTTATATCCATGCAACTGCTAAGTCCGGATTAATAAAAACTCCGCTTTGTCAGTTTAACTCGTATAACACACACAAGATGTACAAAGAATAGATACCCCGCTTATAACGGAGGCTCCAGTTTATTATATGATATATACACTGTCATAAATATGTACAGATGAAGAGCCTATGGCTTCAAGTATAGTAAGGCCGAAGGAGAGCTATGTTCCATGGCCGCTTGGTCTCCTCCTCCGATTGACGTGAGTCTTTATGCTCTCGAACATCAATGAGGTAGTAAGACCCGTTGTGCAGATTTTTGCTGACCGCAAAGGGTCCTTCCCAAGGTGGGGATAACTTGTGCATATCAGTCTGATCCTGGATGAGCCGGAGCACCAAATCGCCTTCTTGAAAGATTCTGGTTTTAACCCGGCGGCTGTGATAATGTCAGAGATCTTGTTGATAAATCGCCGATCGTGCTGCTGCAAGATCACGCTCTTCATCCAACAGGTCCAGAGAATCCTGACGTGCCGTCTCATTATCAGCTTCAACATAAGCTGTCACACGGGGCGAGTCGTGACGGATGTCACTAGGAAGAACGGCCTCCGCTCCATAGACCATGAAGAAAGGTGTGTAACCCGTAGACCTATTGGGTGTGGTGTTGATGCTCCATAACACAGAAGGTAGCTCCTCAACCCAACAACCTGGTGTCCGCTTTAAGGGAACCATAAGCCCGGGTTTGATACCCCGTATAATTTCTTGATTTGCCCTCTCTGCTTGACCATTAGATTGGGGGTGAGCCACCGACGCTGGATCGAGCCGGATGTGCTCACGTTGACAAAATTCTTCCATCTCCCCCTTTGAAAAGTTAGTACGATTATATTTTATAATGTTGTGTGGAAAACCAAACCGGAATAACACCTTATTGATGAATTGAACCGCCATGGATGCATCACACTTGCTGACTGGCTCTGCCTCCACCCATTTGGTGAATTTATCAACTACTACTAACAGGTGGGTCTTTTTGTCCTTAGATCACTTGAAGGGTCCAACCATATCAAGCCCCCAAGTTGCAAACGGCCACGTAATTGGAATCATCCGCAACTCTTGAGCTGGAACATGTGCACGGCGGGCGAATTTTTGACACCCATCACATCTCTTGACTAAATCTTCTGCATCAGCATGCGCCGTCAACCAGGAAAAACCGTGGCGAAAAGCTTTAGCAACCAAAGACTTTGAACCGGCGTGGTGACCGCAGTCCCCTTCATGGATTTGTCGCAAAATCTCACAACCTTCTTGAGGAGAAACACAACGCTGAATTGCTCCTGAAACGCTGCAGCGATGTAACTCCCCGTTGAGTATGGTCATGGACTTGGAACGCCGGATTATCTGTCGGGCCAACGTTTCATCGTCTGGTAACTCGCCCTGGTTCATGTAAGCCAGATATGGGATTGTCCAATCCGGTATGGCATGTAGAGCTGCCACCAACTGAGCCTCCGGATCAGGAATAGCCAAATCTTCTTCGGTTGGCACCTTGACTGATGGATTATGCAACACATCAAGAAAGACATTGGGCGGGACTAGTTTACGCTGGGAACCCAGATGACTTAAAGCATCCGCCGCTTCATTCTTCTGCCGGTCTATATGGTCCACCTGATAACCCTTAAAGTGACTAGCCACTGTGTCCACCTCTCGCCGATATGCAGCCATGAGTGGGTCCTTAGAATCCTAGGTGCCAGACACCTGCTGAGCCACTAGATCTGAATCGCTAAAGCATTTAACCCGGCTCAAATTCATCTCCTTAGCCATCCGAAGACCGTGGAGCAAAGCCTCATATTTAGCTGCATTGTTAGTACAAGGGAACAATAAACGGTGGACATAACAAAACTTGTCATCTCGTGGGGAAGTTAGTATAACTCCAGCCCCCGAGCCCTCCAACTGTTTGGACCCATCAAAATGAATAGTCCAATATGTATTATCTGGTTTCGCTTCAGGTGCCTGTAACTCCGTCCAATCATTGATGAAGTCCACCAGTGCCTGGGATTTGATCGCTGTGCGAGGTATATATTTGAGCCCATGAGGTCCGAGCTCTATAGCCCACTTGGAAATTCGGCCAGTTGCTTCTCTGTTTTGAATGATATCGCCCAGAGGAGCTGAACTGACCACTGTGATGAGATGGCCCTAAAAATAATGTTTAAGCTTCCGGCTTGCCATAAACACTCCATACACCAGCTTCTGCCAATGCGGATACCTCTGCTTTGACTCAATGAGCACCTCGCTGATATAATAAACCGGCCGTTGAACCAGATATTCCTTGCCAAGATCCTTGCGCTCTACTACAATGGCGACGCTAACAGCCCGGGCATTAGTAGCCACATATAGTAATAATGGTTCCTTATCGATCGGCGCGGCAAGCACGGGCGGTTCAGCTACCTGCAAGCACGAGGTCCCTTGAAGTCCTTGGGCAGTCTCACATTATGCAAAGCGGGGGTGGGACACGACACACCTAAGGAACTAAACACCACAGCTAGCTCTACTGAAGCCGTAGGGTGAACCGGAGTATGTTGTCATGCTCCGTGTCGAGCTGCCAACTCGGCCTCTCGGCATGCGCGGCCGTGGTCCACAACATCCTGCGCATTAGCGCCTCCCCCTGCCGGGTTGTTTCCTCGCGGTGAATTTCGGCGACGTGCACTGCTGGACATAGCCGGTTCGTCCTCCACGTGTCTGCTATAGCTCCGGCTTAGATGGGGAGTGGAATGAATCCTCTCACGATTGTGCAAATATGCCTGCTGTTGATTTAGCGCTGTTTGAAGGAGATCCCTGGCCCGACGTGCTTCCACCGCAACTGGTGACTCGCCGTCGGTTGGGAGGGCTGCCAGGCATGAAGCGGCGGCCACAATATTGTCCAACGGGTTGGAATAATGCCCGGGAGGTGTTGGTACATACTGTGGCACAATGTTGTTCTGGCGAGGCGGGTCCATCGTGCGCGGTTGAACCGGCGCTCCTGTTCCCGGTGCCTCCGCCCGGTTTAGTATGGGTTGGTTACCAGCTCCTGCTCCTGTTGTGTTGAAGAGATTCTGTGGCTCATAAACCGATGGGAGACGCGATCGGTACCTTCTTCTCATGACTTCCTCTGAAGCATTCTGATCCAGCCTAATCCGGTAGGCCTGTGCTTCCAATTCAGCCCGCTCTGTAGCCATCCTAGCGTTCTCTATCGCCAGGTCCGCTTTAGCCCGAGCTATCTGATCTTTCAGTTTTGCAATCCCCCCATTGTGCTGATCCCTGGCTGCTGCATCCACCTCTGCGGCCATCAACATTGCCAAAGCATCGAACAAATCAGACAGGACTTGGGCTGGAGGCGGTGCAGAGCTTTCCTGCCCTGCCGGTGTAGCCGTTGTTGAACTAGAGAGTATTGCTGCGGCGGTCGATGAATGAGGCGCTGATTGTGTGCCGGCCATGAAGATGGCGACCCGGTTTGGCAGATCAGGGGAATCTGGAATACTGTTGCCCTCGGATCCTCCATCAATCCGGCCGTCCTGCAACTGATAAAGCGATCCGGTCTCTGTCTAGAAGACTCGTCATAAGAACAGACCATGGTCTCTCCATCAGACACCGGCCCGTCCTCGTATCTCTATCCATGGATGACACCTATGAAAACATGCCTTGCCTCGGGCTGAACCGGCGAAGAACTTGCACGCCGAGCCGTTTCGATGATGCCGGTGTAGATGTCCGGCTCAGGGGCCGGTTCGCTGATCTTGCCGATGAAGACGTGAATCCCACAGAAGGGGACCCGGTACCCATACTCGATTGAATCGGCCTCGGGACCCCATCCTGCATTGTCGATGTAGAGCTTTCCGCGATGACTCTTCGTCATCCGGCCCACAGCGTATCCCTTAAGTCCATCAAAGCTGCCCTTCAAGAACTCAAAACCATCATGCGATAGCCCCACGGTAGGCACCAACTGTCGTGGGTTTGTCACGGTAGATGTCCTTGTTAAAGGACTTAGTCGTGGAGCCATCGGTATGGGTTAGCTCAAAGGGGTTAAACCGGACAAGGGGACACGCGTATTTTATACTAGTTTGGTCCCTTCAAGCAAGGTAAAAGCCTACGTCTAGTTGTGGTTGGTATTGCTAGGGTTTCAAAGGCCACGGAGCGAATCCGCTTTGTCTGGCTCTCGAGTTGTTGTCTGTCCCTAAACCGCGGCTGGGTCGTCCCTTTATATACATAAGTTGACGCCCGCCGGGCTACAGAGTCCTGAAGCCAGATCATAAATGTATCCGGTTTGGTCTCTATCCTTCCTATCTTATAATACAAGTTACATGACTAGGTCGGTTTACATTTACAGGCTTTAACCCGCCTTTGGGCCTTGGGCCTTCGTGAAGCGCCATCATCCTTGCATCTTCATAGGCTTCTAAGCTTCAAGGAGTTAACCCGACTACACAAGGCCGGTTTACATCCAGTAGTAATATCCCCAACACTTGGGATGCTCCTGCTACCAATGATAGCTGTCAGAGGGACTAGTGCCCTCACTCAGGTTCATCTGCTCTTCTGACTTGTTCTGGCTATCACTCTAATCAGGCATTCTGGCAAAGCAAACTGATAGCTGGCCCTGTGAATAGTTATAGATGAGATAGAGTGGATGAGCATCACAAAGTGCAGAGATTTTGCAAAACAAGTCAGTCAAAAACTTAGTTTTAGTTTTCCACAGAAAGCATTTCGGAGCTACCGATTTGTTAAACTTGGTGACACCGAAGCAACTTTTGAAGTCTAAACTAGTGAAATCGGTCAGACCGAGACATAGTTCGGTGACTCTGAGATTGCTAGGGTTTCACTGAGAGTTGAACTCGGTCACACCGATTTGCAAGTTTCGGTTAGACCGAAACAGGCAAGTTCAATGGCTTAAGCCAAATGGTGTGACCGACTTCCACAGCTCGGTCGGTCCGAGATGAGTTCGGTGGAAACCTAATCCTAAATTTTTGAATCGAATCTAATCTAAAGGATGTTTTTGCTGGACAGGATGATTTCATACGTGGTAAGAAACATGGCATTAGCTTCGTGATAAGAATCGGAGTAAAGGACAGCACAAAGATTCGAACACATACCCTAGTTTGGTGATGAGCTCGGTACGACGGCAGCGGTGTTAGGGAACGTAGTATTTCAAAAGAATTCCTACGATCACGCAAGATCTATCTAGGAGAAGCATATCAACGAGCAGGGAGAGTGTATCCACGTACCCTCGTAGACCGAAAGCGGAAGCGTTAAGTAACACGGTTGATGTAGTCGAACGTCCTCACGATCCAACCGACCAAGTATCTAACGCATGGTACCTCCGCAATTTGCACATGTTCAGCTCGATGATGTCCCTCTAACTCTAGATCCAACTGAGGCTGAGATAGAGTTTCGTTAGCACGACGGTGTGTTGACGGTGATGATGAAGTTACTGACGGAATTCCTACTCCTACTAGGAGTAGGTTTCCCCCCTTTCCTAGTCCAACTAGGAGGGGGAGGAAGGGAAAGAGGGAGAGAAGGAAAGGGGGGCCGCCCCCCTCCCTAATTCGGATTGGGCTTGGGAGGGCGCCCCACCACTTGGCCGCCTCCTCCTCTCTTCTACTATGGCCCATGAAGGCCCATTAACTCCCTGGGGGTTCCGTTAACTCCCCGATACTCCGGTAAATACCCGATACAACTCGGAACTATTCTGGTGTCCGAATATAGTCATCCAATATATCAATCTCTATGTCTCGACCATTTCAAGACTCCTCGTCTTGTCCATGATCTCATCTGGAACTCCAAACTACCTTCGATACATCAAAACACATAAACTCATAATACCGATCGTCATCGAACGTTAAGCGTGCGGACCCTACAGGTTCGAGAACTATGTAGACATCACCGAGACTCATCTTTGGTCAATAACCAATAGGGGAATCTGGATGCTCATAATGGCTCCTACATATTCTACGAAGATCTTTATCGGTCTAACCGCATAACAACATATGTTGTTCCCTTTGTCATCGGTATGTTACTTGCCCGAGATTCAATCGTCGGTATCATCATACCTAGTTCAATATCGTTACCGGCAAGTCTCTTTACTCGTTCCGTAATGCATCATCTCGTAACTAACTCATTAGTCACACTACATGCAAGGCTTATAGTGATGTGCATTACCGAGAGGGCCCAGAGATACCTCTCCGACAATCAGAGTGAGAAATCCTAATCTTGATCTATGCCAACTCAACAAACACCATCGGAGACACGTGCAGAGCATATTTATAATCACCCAGTTCTGTTGTGACGTTTGATAGCACACTACGTGTTCCTTTGGTATTTGGGAGTTGCATAATCTCAACATGTATAAGTTATGAAGAAAGCAATAGCAATAAACTAAACAATCATAGTGGTAAGCTAACAGATGGGTCAAGTCAATCACATCATTCTCTAATGATGTGATCCCGTGTGTCGGTGTACAAAAAGAGGGGTACACTTTTTGTACCCCTATAACTGTGCACGGGCAGTCTGAGCCGCGGGCACCACCACACCAAGCAAGGCAAGGGAGGTGAGCCACGGTAAGACCGAAGCTCAAGATAACTAGAACAACGCCAAGGCCAAGACCACGAAGAGCAAAGGGGACGAAGCGGACTCCCCCGGCAAGATCCTTGCCGGGAGACAGTTCTAGCAGCCCCGGCAAGACCCTTGCCGCGGCGACTCGTCCCGCGCCTACGGAGCGAATCACCCTTGAGTCCACTGCCCTCGAACACTACTAGGAAAAGGGCTATAGATAGGATTGACACTAATGGCGCACCAGGGAAGTAGTGCGCCACTACTATATACTAATGGTGCACCAGTTGGTGATGCGCCATTAGTGTGGAAGACACTAGTGGCGCACCAGAAAACAGGTGCGCCACTAGTGATAATTTCTTTTTCATTTTTATATACATACTAATGGCGCATCCTACCGAAGTGCGCCATTACTAGTTCTAACTAGTAATGGCGCACCAGACATGGAGTGCGCCAGTACTGAATTTTTTTATTCTTTTTTTTGCAAAACTACTAATGGCGCACCGCCTCATAGTGCGCCATTACTAGTTTAAACTACTAATGGCGCACCCTGTAAAAGTGCACCATTAGTATATATATATATATATATATATATATATTACTTTTCTGCAAAACTACTAATGGCGCACCACCTACAGGTGCGCCATTAGTAACCAGGGTTACTAATGGCGCATTTGCAGGTGGTGCGCCATTAGTAACCTGGGACCCCAACAAGATATTTTGGACAGCCCCACAACTACCCACTCACTTTCCCCACTTCATTCCCTCCACCTCCTTCTCCAAGCTTTCGGCTGCCTCCTCCTCCTCACCTCATTTCCACCATAGATTCATCAAAATTAAGTGGTGAAATTACTTTTTTTGATAGGTAAGTAAGGGGAAAGCTATCTTCATGATGTAGATCTCCTTTTTTTCTCCCTAGCTCGCTCCAACAACGTGCACATGCACTTTTTGTGGCCTAGCTAGATCTATGTATGTTTGTGGTGTTGCATGTGTTTGTGTTGTTGCATATATGTTTGTGTTTGCAGGTACCGGTATTTGAAATGCGATAGTTGCCAATATTTTGCCGGAATGTTGATTCATTTCTGCTTCGGCGAGAATTTTGGCACTATGCATTCTTTTTGGTCCAATTTTTAGGGAAGGTCATGCCAAATTTTTTCTTGGTTCTAAAATATCGTTTTGCTCTACCCCGCAGGCGACCATGGTCCGCACGATGACCGAAGGCATCGTGAATAGGTTTTTGAGCTCCGCGAAGGCCGAGATGCTTCAAAAGAACGAGAATGAGATAAGATGTCCGTGTCGAAGATGCAAGCTGAAGAGCCTTATTGCAGACCCGGATTCCGGGCAGGTGCGGGACCACCTGCTCTTGCGTGGTTTCATGGATGGCTATCGGTGGCAAGGTGATGAAGATGACTATGAAGTCGTCCATGGGGGCCGGGCAAGAAATGAGGAAGGGCAACAAGACAAGTACCACCGCGGCGAGGGCGGGCGAGAAGACGAAGAATCTCTAGGACATGATCATGACGGTGATGCTGTACACGGTCATCATGTAGAAGATGTCGTACATGATGATGAGGAAGATCAAGACGAAGGGCATGATCATGAAGATGAAGATGCCGGAGCAGACGACGATGGAGGCTGGGTGCAGGACCCTCATATTCAAGAGCTGCTTCTCAAGCAGACGGATAACGCAAGAGCTGCCGCCCGAGAGAAAGCCAAGCTGGATCAACTGGAGATAGACGCGGTTACTCCATTGTATGAAGGATGCAGGCCCAAGGATACCCGCCTGAAAGTAACGCATATGGCTCTGGAGATGAAGGTAAAACACAAAATGACCGACGCATGCTTCGACGAGAACATGTCATTCTGGCACGAGCGTCTTCCCAAGGGGAACAAGTGCCCGACCAGTTTCGAGGAGGCGAAGAAAATCGTGTGTCCTCTGGATTTACCACACATGAAATACCATATGTGCATGAACAATTGCATCATTTATTGGGACAAGCACATGGAGTCTACCATATGTCCGGTGTGCGGCGTCACTCGATACAAGAAGAGGAAGAAAGCTCCTCGAAAATCGGTGTGGTACTTTCCGATCACTCCTCGCCTGCAGTGGTATTTTGAGGACCCTAAGGTAGCAAAGCTCCTGCGTTGGCATGCAGATAGGGAGGAGAAGAAGCGGGAAGATGAAGGAAATGATCCGGAGATAAATAAAAAGACAAGATGCTGAGTCACCCTAAGGATGCGAGCTAGTGGCAAGCGTTGAACTTCGAATACCCAGAATTTGGGAAGGATCCAAGGAACATCGTGCTGGGCGTGAGCCCCGATGGAGTCAATCTGTTTGGAAGCCAGAGAAGCACACATAGCACGTGGCCTGTGTTTGTGTGGATGTACAACCTTCCCCCCTGGTTGTGCATGAAGAGGAAGTACATTCACATGAGTATGCTAATTGAAGGGCCGAAACAACCAGGGAATGACATCAATCTGTATCTGGGGCTGCTGAAAGAGGAGCTAGACACGCTGTGGAAAATGCCAGCCAATACGTGGGACGCCGCAGAGAAAGAATATTTCCCTATGAGAGCCGCACTGCTCACGACGGTGCACGACTATCTCGGTTACTGATATCTCGCGGGGCAGGTAGTCCACGGATTTTCTGGATGCGTAGCATGGATGACACAATGTATCGCCAGCTAGATAGAGATCCCGGATCTTTGAAAACCGTGTTCATGGGACATCGAAGGTGGCTTCGCGACGATGACCCGTGGAGGAAACGCAAGGATCTGTTCGATGGTGAAACCGAACCCCGAAAACGCCCGCGTACGAGGAGCGGCGAGAAAATAGACGAGCTGTTGAAAAATTGGAAAGATTGCCCACTGCCGGGAAAGAAGCAAAAGGCGCCAGAGCCGGGAAAGAAGCGAAAGGCGCCAGAGCCGCTGCTAAAGGTTTGGAAAACAAGGTCTGTTTTCTGGGACTTGCCGTACTGGAAGATCCACCGTGTGCCTCACAGCCTTGATGCCATGCATATCACGAAGAACGTGTGCGAGAGTCTGCTTGGTACCCTGCTCAACATGCCAGAGAGGACCAAAGATGGGCCGAAAGCAAGGGCATACTTGAAATCAATGGGCATCAGGCAGGAGCTTCACGCTAATGATGATGATGATGAGGCGAAGCTGGACACAGAAACTCGTCGCAAAGGCAAAAAGGCCAAGAAGACCGGAAGTGACTACCCTCCCGCGTGCTTCACTCTATGTCAGGAGGAGATCGAGCAGTTTTTCACCTGCCTCGTAGGAGTAAAACTTCCTTACGGTTACGCGGGGAAGATAAGCAGATACCTAGACCCAGCGAAGCAGAAGTTCAGCGGGATGAAGTCTCACGACTGTCACGTGCTGATGACGCAGATACTTCCAGTTGCAATCCGTGGGATCATGGACGCGCACGTCCGTGAAACGCTATTTGGCCTATGCAACTTTTTCGACGTCATCTCTCGGAAGTCGATTGGCGTGAGGCAACTTAGAAGGCTATAGGAAGAGATCGTGGTGATACTATGCGAGCTTGAGATGTACTTCTCGCCTGCATTCTTCAATGTTATGGTACATCTGCTAGTCCATATCGTGGAGGATATCATCCAACTCGGGTCGACGTTTCTGCACAGCATGATGCCATTCGAAAGGATGAATGGTGTCATCAAAGGATACGTTCGCAACATGTCACGTCCAGAGGGAAGTATAGCCAGGGGCTTTCTGACCGAAGAGTGCATCTCTTACTGCACGAATTATCTAGGCATCGAGAACCCCGTTGGCCTGCCCGTCAACAGTCACCTCGGCAGGCTCGCTGGATGGGGTCACCGTGAGGGTCGTCGCGAAATGCATGTCGACTTCGAGGGTCGACTCGCCGACTTTGAAAGAGCAAACCTAGTCGCGCTACAACACATAGACGTGGTCGATCCTTGGGTGGTAGAGCACAAAACCTTTATTGAGAGGACGTACAATGACCGAGGCCAACAGAGGACGGACGGAGATATAATCAAAGAGCACAACTCATGTTTCATGTGTTGGTTCAAGCAGAAGCTTCTGTCGTACCCTTTACATGAGGATTCTTCCGTGGAAGAACAACTCATATTCGCCTTGTCACAGGGCGCCGAGCACAAGCTGATGACCTATGAGGCGTACGATATCAACGGCTACACATTCTACACCGAGGACAAGGACATGAAGAGCGATGGTTATCAGAACTCCGGGGTAACGATGGAATCCTACACCGGTAACGACAAGGATAGATACTACGAAAGAATCGAGGAGATCTGGGAGCTGAGCTACGCTGGAGAGAAGGTCCCGATGTTCCGTGTCAGATGGGCCAAGAGCGTCCTAAAAGAAGACCGATATTTCACCACCATGGTTATACCCGAAGCCAAATCCAAGACCGCGGGCGCAAACGTCACCGCGAAAAATGAACCATGGGTACTGGCTTCCCAAGTGGACCAATGCTTCTTCATTACCGACCCGTCAAAGCCCAGTCGTGTTGTCGTGAGGAGAGGCAAAAGGAAGATCATCGGAATGGATGGAGTAGCCAATGAGCAAGACTTTGACAAGTACGGTGACCCGAAGATCGAACATGACGACGACGATGAAGTAGCAGCACACACCACAAGAAGAAGCAGGACCACCCTAGCTAAAGGATGTCCGTTCCACAGAAGAACTCCATTTGCGAAAAAGAAGGGCAAGAAGATTGTGAACAGATAGCTAGCTAAGATCGATTGTATTTAAATCGTAGTCTTCATTTCTCGATTGTATTTCATGGGCACTTTTTGATATCATGAATATTTTTAAATTTTACGGGCACTTTTTGAATTCATGAGGACACTCGATCTCGATCCCCCTCCACCGCCGCCGACGAGCACCCGGCCCCCCGCACCCTCCCCCGCTCCACCATCGCCAACGACCCACCACTCCCCTGGCCCGCTCCACCGCCGCCGCCGACCCTCCGCACCCTCCCCCGGCCCGCTCCACCGCCGCCGCCGACACCCCGCACCCTCTCCCACTTTTTG